>NC_086449.1:248739363-249075197 GCF_028390025.1 Pseudophryne corroboree
AAGGGTACTACTGTGCGGTGTAATGTGACTAATGGATAATGTTGTGTGGTGTAATGTGACTAATGGACACTACTGTGCGGGGTTATGTGAACTGGTACTATTCTGTGGCCCTATATTTTTGGCGTGCACTATCCCTGTTCTGAGCATGGCCAAAGGAAACTGTTGCCCTGAGCTCTTCAAGATCTAGAACTGGCCCTGTCATCGATTTTAAATGTGAATAAGGGGCACTATTATGTGGCGTAATATGAATCAGGGGCACTACATTTGGGTTAATGTGCATAAGATTGTAATACTGTGTGGCGTAATTTGAAATGTGGATACCATTGTGGTCACGCCCCTTCCTTGTGTGACCACACCCCACTTTGCAGTGCGCACTATCCCATTTGTACGGATGGGAGGGCGCAAATGTATTATTTTCTTGGGGGCGCCAAACACTCTAGCACCGGCCCTGATCAGGCCAATAGGAATATAATAAGGCATCAGCAGGAGGTAGTTTATTGCAGTTGTCATATCTGACGCACACACCCCCTCCCGCCAAAAAATAAATAATAAATATATATATATATATATCTATCATCTATGTCGCTTATACATTCCTTCAGAAGTAGCGCCGCTTACACATAATGACCATACACACACACACTTTCTCTCTCTTACTCACTCTGGCTGGCAGGAGCTGTTGCAGATCATTCTCCTGTGGAGGAGGCCTGGTCCCGTGTAGCTCCACTCCCCTCCATTCCATGTAGATCTGCCCTCTTTTCATGCCCGAGTTCTGTCACTGTCGCAGGAGGGGGAGAGGATGCTGCAAGCTTCAATTGAAAACGTCCCTCCTAAAATGGCCACCGCCTCAGAGGAGACAGTTATTAAAAATACTAAAGGACCCTTCTCTAGTATCTTTAATAACTGTTTCCTCTGCAGCGGCCATTTTGGGAGGGACGTTTACAATTGAAGCTTGCAGCGTCCTCTCCCCCTCCTGTGACAGTGTCAGAACTCAGGCATGAAAAGGGGGTGGAGCAGAGCGGTGGACGGAGGGCAGCATGAATGGCCCTCTCCGCTCTGTTAGAGAGGCTGGGCCTGGGACAGCTGTACCCACAGCACCCCCCTGATGGCGGGCTTGACTATGTGCCCAGTCTATCCTGTGTTCTCAGAATGAACTAAGAGGTTGCCCACTGAGTGCCCTGGCTGATGCCACCTTCAACAACACTTGTTAAATTCAATACCTTTTTTTCAAATAAAAACCCATGAGCCAACTGTTCCTATGGTGCTATAATTACGTATGTAAAATAGTTTACCTATACAGAGCCAGCCTTAGCTATATGCAATATAAGTAATTGCCTAGGGCATTTGGAATGCCTAGCGGCATTCAAGCATGACTGCAGTCAGGCCCGGCGCTACCCGCTCAGCAAAGGGATGCAAAGCAGGTAGGTGCCAGGCTGGAAAGGTGCTCTACCTGCTCTGCATCCCTGCTGCTGCGCCTGACCCCTGCTGCTGCCGTCTGCTGTGCCTGTCACATCATTTGACAGGCAGCTTGAAGCTACCCCTGACAGCCCATCTTCAGTGTCCGTGTCCAGCATGAAAAGGGGGTGGAGCTACATGGGATGGAGGGGTGGAGCTACACTGGACGGAGAGGCAGAGCTACATGGGACAGAGGGGGCAGAGCTACACGGGACCAGGGAGAGTGAGTGAGAAAGTATATGTGTGTGTCGTATGTGTGTGTGTATCTATGTATGTCATATGTGCATGCAGGGGTTTTTTCCGAATACCTGGAAACCCCCCCAACTGCCGATAAATCAGCTCAACCACCCTTTTTATTTTTGAGGAGATAAGGGCACCCGCTGTACAAAGGTACAGTTAAGGAAGCAGCGCAGGCTTCTCTCCTAATAACTCAGACAGTGTCTCTGCCTCCCCCCCTTTTCCCGCATTTATGGTTCTCCCCTGCCGCCTCCTCCTTCTGTGTGTCGGCCTCTCTCCTGCATATCTGCCTCTCCCTCGCCGCTTTCCGCTTCTCTTCCTCTCCCCTCCTCCCACGTCTCTGATATCACCCCATGGCTGAGCTTAGCTTTGCCAGGCTGCGGGAAGCCTGCCAGAGCCATTGCACATCCCAGAGCTCCTGGCTGTAAAGACACCGGGGCCTCCACCCTACCTCCAAGTAATTGATCTCTCAGGCACCTCTCCTCATGGTGCTACTGCTATCTCTCTCTACCCCCATGCATCTCTCCCTCTTTCTCTCCCCACATGTCCCCTTGTCTCTCTCTCCCTCTCTCCATGTCCCCCTCTCTCTCTCCAGGCACCCTTCTGTCGCTCTTTCTCCCAATGCCCCCCTCTCCCCCATGCCTCTCTCTCCATACCCACTCTACATGTCTCTCTCTCTCTCTGTCCCTCTCTATGGGGTCAATTCAATTCAAAGCAGATTGAATAGTGCCGAACATTAGCTCCCGAGGCTATTCAACTTAGTACGATGTGACACCTGTCGTCGGGATTTCTTTTGGCATAAATTCCACAAAAGTGCTGGCACAATGCAGAGTTCTCCCGACAAAACACCCTGCTTAGTCTGGAAGAATGGGCATTCTCCGACTTAACATTGCATTGAATTAAATAGACTCGGGAGCTAATTCTCAGTGCTATTCAATTGAATTAAATTGACAGCTATGTCTCTCTTGGCTCTGTATGTGGGGGATTTATCTGGGAACCCCACCCATAAAAATCACGTGTTTGCCCCTGTATGTGTATGTATCTGTGTGTGTGTGTACAGTATATATGTGTATGTGTGTGTGTGTGTGTGTGTGTGTATATCTACAGTATGTGTATCTGTGTGTATGTGTGTGTGTGCATAATGTGTATAAGTGGCACTTCTGTGGGCATTATATGTAACCGGCACTACTACTGGGGACATTATGTGTATAAGCGGCGCTACTACAGGGTGTATTATGTGTATAAGCTGCGCTACTATAGGGGATTTTATGTGTACAAGCGGCACTGCTGAGGACATTATGTGTATAAACAGTACTACTATGTGCGGGGTAATGTGAATAAGATTGTGCTACTGTGTTGCGCAGTTTGAAATGGGGGTACAATTGTGTGGCCACGCTTTTTCCTTATGAGACCACACCCCTTTTTTCACCGTGCTCTGTTCCTTTGTAAAATATGGGAGGGCGCAAATTTATAGTTTGCAGGCAGGCCCGGTGACAGGAGGGGACAAAGGGTACAGTAGTAAGTAGTAACTAGCCCCAAGGTTCAAAGGGGCCCCGAGGTTCAGGGGCAGAAAACAGTGTGCCTAATAGTAAATTGCTTGTAAGTGAAAGTACTACTCTGCTACTAGCGGCCACAACTTAGATAACACACTCCAGTCCACTCCGACACCCCCCTTCTCCCCCCTTACTGTTATCACAGTAGTTTGGTCCGGTCCTGGCCATTGCGATGCGCATAATATTAATGACGTTGTGACGTCATTATCTTGTGCCGGCCCCTCACTGTCCTTTCTCTATCGTCCTAGTGGATGCTGGGGTTCCTGAAAGGACCATGGGGAATAGCGGCTCCGCAGGAGACAGGGCACAAAAAGTAAAGCTTTAGGATCAGGTGGTGTGCACTGGCTCCTCCCCCTATGACCCTCCTCCAAGCCAGTTAGATTTTTGTGCCCGGCCGAGAAGGGTGCAATCTAGGTGGCTCTCCTAAAGAGCTGCTTAGGAAAGTTTAGCTTAGGTTTTTTATTTTACAGTGAGTCCTGCTGGCAACAGGATCACTGCAACGAGGGACTTAGGGGAGAAGAAGTGAACTCACCTGCGTGCAGGATGGATTGGCTTCTTGGCTACTGGACATCAGCTCCAGAGGGACGATCACAGGTACAGCCTGGATGGTCACCGGAGCCTTGCCGCCGGCCCCCTTGCAGATGCTGAAGTAAGAAGAGGTCCAGAATCGGCGGCAGAAGACTCCTCAGTCTTCTAAAGGTAGCGCACAGCACTGCAGCTGTGCGCCATTTTCCTCTCAGCACACTTCACACGGCAGTCACTGAGGGTGCAGGGCGCTGGGAGGGGGGCGCCCTGGGAGGCAAATGAATACCTATTTTGGCTAAAAATACCTCACATATAGCCTCCGGAGGCTATATGGAGATATTTAACCCCTGCCAGAATCCGTTAAGAGCGGGAGACGAGGCCGCCGAAAAAGGGGCGGGGCCTATCTCCTCAGCACACAGCGCCATTTTCCCTCACAGAAAGGCTGGAGGGAAGGCTCCCAGGCTCTCCCCTGCACTGCACTACAGAAACAGGGTTAAAACAGAGAGGGGGGGCACTAATTTGGCGATATGCTTATATATATATTAAGATGCTATAAGGGAAAACACTTATATAAGGTTGTCCCTATATAATTATAGCGTTTTGGTGTGTGCTGGCAAACTCTCCCTCTGTCTCTCCAAAGGGCTAGTGGGTCCTGTCCTCTATCAGAGCATTCCCTGTGTGTGTGCTGTGTGTCGGTACGTGTGTGTCGACAGGTAGGAGGACGATGTTGGTGAGGAGGCGGAGCAATTGCCTGTAATGGTGATGTCACTCTCTAGGGAGTCGACACCGGAATGGATGGCTTATTTAGGAAATTACGTGATAATGTCAACACGCTGCAAGGTCGGTTGACGACATGAGACGGCCGACAAACAATTAGTACGGTCCAGACGTCTCAAAAACACCGTCAAGGGTTTTAAAACGCCCGTTTACTTTAGTCGGTCGACACAGACACAGACAGGGACACTGAATCCAGTGTCGACGGTGAATAAACAAACGTATTCCTTATTAGGGCCACACGTTAAAGGCAATGAAGGAGGTGTTACGTATTTCTGATACTACAAGTACCACAAAAGAGGGTATTATGTGGGATGTGAAAAAACTACCATAGTTTCTCTATCGTCCTAGTGGATGCTGGGGTTCCTGAAAGGACCATGGGGAATAGCGGCTCCGCAGGAGACAGGGCACAAAAAGTAAAGCTTTAGGATCAGGTGGTGTGCACTGGCTCCTCCCCCTATGACCCTCCTCCAAGCCTCAGTTAGATTTTTGTGCCCGGCCGAGAAGGGTGCAATCTAGGTGGCTCTCCTAAAGAGCTGCTTAGAAAAGTTTAGCTTAGGTTTTTTATTTTACAGTGAGTCCTGCTGGCAACAGGATCACTGCAACGAGGGACTTAGGGGAGAAGAAGTGAACTCACCTGCGTGCAGGATGGATTGGCTTCTTGGCTACTGGACATTAGCTCCAGAGGGACGATCACAGGTACAGCCTGGATGGTCACCGGAGCCTCGCCGCCGGCCCCCTTGCAGATGCTGAAACGAGAAGAGGTCCAGAATCGGCGGCAGAAGACTCCTCAGTCTTCTTAAGGTAGCGCACAGCACTGCAGCTGTGCGCCATTTTCCTCTCAGCACACTTCACACGGCAGTCACTGAGGGTGCAGGGCGCTGGGAGGGGGGCGCCCTGGGAGGCAAATGAAAACCTTTTTTGGCTAAAAATACCTCACATATAGCCTCCGGGGGCTATATGGAGAAATTTAACCCCTGCCAGAATCCGTTAAGAGCGGGAGACGAGGCCGCCGAAAAAGGGGCGGGGCCTATCTCCTCAGCACACAGCGCCATTTTCCCTCACAGAAAGGCTGGAGGGAAGGCTCCCAGGCTCTCCCCTGCACTGCACTACAGAAACAGGGTTAAAACAGAGAGGGGGGGCACTAATTTGGCGTTAGAAATATATAAAAAAGATGCTATAAGGGAAAACACTTATATAAGGTTGTCCCTATATAATTATAGCGTTTTTGGTGTGTGCTGGCAAACTCTCCCTCTGTCTCTCCAAAGGGCTAGTAGGTCCTGTCCTCTATCAGAGCATTCCCTGTGTGTGTGCTGTGTGTCGGTACGTGTGTGTCGACATGTATGAGGACGATGTTGGTGAGGAGGCGGAGCAATTGCCTGTAATGGTGATGTCACTCTCTAGGGAGTCGACACCGGAATGGATGGCTTATTTAGGGAATTACGTGATAATGTCAACACGCGCCAAGGTCGGTTGACGTCATGAGACGGCCGACAAACAATTAGTACCGGTCCAGACGTCTCAAAAACACCGTCAGGGGTTTTAAAACGCCCGTTTACTTTAGTCGGTCGACACAGACACAGACAGGGACACTGAATCCAGTGTCGACGGTGAAAAAAACAAACGTATTCCTTATTAGGGCCACACGTTAAGGGCAATGAAGGAGGTGTTACATATTTCTGATACTACAAGTACCACAAAAGAGGGTATTATGTGGGATGTGAAAAAACTACCGTAGTTTTTCCTGAATCAGATAAATTAAATGAAGTGTGTGATGATGCGTGGGTTCCCCCCGATAGAAAATATGGGCGGTATACCCTTTCCCGCCAGAAGTTAGGGCGCGTTGGGAAACACCCCTTAGGGTGGATAAGGCGCTCACACGCTTATCAGAACAAGTGGCGGTACCGTCTATAGATAGGGCCGTCCTCAAGGAGCCAGCTGACAGGAGGCTGGAAAAATATAATAAAAAGTATATACACACATACTGGTGTTATACTGCGACCAGCGATCGCCTCAGCCTGGATGTGCAGAGCTGGGGTGGCTTGGTCGGATTCCCTGACTAAAAATATTGATACCCTTGACAGGGACAGTATTTTATTGACTATAGAGCATTTAAAGGATGTATTTCTATATATGCGAGATGCACAGAGGGATATTTGCACTCTGGCATCAAGAGTAAGTGCGATGTCCATATCTGCCAGAAGATGTTTATGGACACGACAGTGGTCAGGTGATGCAGTTTCCAAACGGCAAAAAGGTGTATTGCCGTATAAAGGAAGAGGAGTTATTTGGGGTCGGTCCATCGGACCTGGTGGCCACGGCAACTGCTGGAAAATCCACCGTTTTTACCCTAAGTCACATCTCTGCAGAAAAAGACACCGTCTTTTCAGCTTCAGTCCTTTCGTCCCTATAAGAGTCATATCTGCCCAGGGATAGAGGAAAGGGAAGAAGACTGCAGCAGGCAGCCCATTCCCAGGAACAGAAGCGTTCCACCGCTTCTGACAAGCTCTCAGCATGACGCTGAGACCGTACAGGACCCCTGGATCCTACAAGTAGTATCCCAGGGGTACAGTTTGGAATGTCGAGACGTTTCCCCTGCGCAGGCTCCTGAAGTCTGCTTTACCAAGGTCTCCCTCCGACAAAGAGGCAGTATGGGAAAAAATTCACGAGCTGTATTCCCAGCAGGTGATAATTAAATTACCCCTCCTACAACAAGAAAAGGGGGTATTATTCCACACTATATTGTGGTACTGAAGCCAGAAGGCTAGGTGAGACCTATTCTAAATCTAAAAAAATTTGAACACTTACAAAGGTTCAAATCAAGATGGAGTCACTCAGAGCAGTGATAACGAACCGGGAAGAAGGGGACTATCTGGTGTCCCGAGACATCAGGGATGCTTACCTCCATGTCCCAAATTTGCCCTTATCACTAAGGGTACCTCAGGTTCGTGGTACAGAACTGTCACTATCAGTTTCAGACGCTGCCGTTTGGATTGTCTACGGCACCCCGGGTCTTTACCAAGGTAATGGCCGAAATGATGGTTCTTCTTCGAAGAAAAGGCGTCTTAATTATCCCTTACTTGGACGATCTCCTGATAAGGGCAAAGTCCAGGGAACAGTTGGAGGTCGGAGTAGCACTATCTCGGATACTGTTACAACAGCAGGGGTGGATTCTAAATATTCCAAAATCGCAGCTGATCCCGACAACAAGTCTCCTGTGCTTAGGGATGATTCTGGACACAGTCCAGAAAAAGGTGTTTCTCCCGGAAGAGAAAGCCAGGGAGTTATCCGAGCTAGTCAGGAACCTCCTAAAATCAGTGCATCATTGCACAAGGGCCATGGTAAAAAAATGGTGACTTCCTTCGAAGCAATTCCAGTCGGCAGATTTCATGCAAGAACTTTTCAGTGGGATCTGCTGGACAAATGGTCCGGATCGCATCTTCAGATGCATCAGCGGATAACCCTATATCCAAGGACAAGGGTGTCTCTCCTGTGGTGGTTACAGAGTGCTCATCTTCTAGAGGGCCGCAGATTCGGCATTCAGTTTTGGATGTTGGTGACCACGGAGGCCAGCCCGAGAGGCTGGGGAGCAGTCACACAAGGAAAAAATTTCCAGGGAGTGTGATCAAGTCTGGAGATTTTTCTCCACATAAATATAGCTAAGGGTAAATTTATAATGCTCTAAGCTTAGCAAGACCTCTGCTTCAAGGTCAGCCGGTATTGATCCAGTGGGATAAAACATCAAGGCAGTCGCCCACGTAAATAGACAGGGCGGCACAAGAAGCAGGAGGGCAGTGGCAAAAACTGCAAGGACTTTTCGCTGGGCGGAAAATCATGTGATAGCACTGTCAGCAGTGTTTCATTCCGGGAATGGAAACTGGGAAGCAGACTTCCTCAGTAGGCACGACCTCCACCCGGCAGAGTGGGAACTTCATGGGGAAGTTTTCCACATAATTGTAAACCGTTGGGAATTACCAAAGGTGGACATGATGGCGTCCCGTCTGAACAAAAAACGGGACAGGTATTGCGCCAGGTTAAGAGACCCTCAGGCAATAGCTGTGGACGTTCTGGTAACACCGTGGGTGTACCAGTCGGTGTATGTGTTCCATCCTCTGCTTTGTTTTCATACCTAAGGTACTGAGAATTATAAGACGTAGAGGAGTAAGAACTATACTCATGGCTCCGGATTGGCCAAGAAGGACTTGGTACCCGGAACTTCAAGAGATGCTCACAGAGGACTTATGGCCTCTGCCGCAAAGAAGGGACTTGTTTCAGCAAGTACCATGTCTGTTCCAAGACTTACCGCAGCTGCGTTTGACGGCATGGCGGTGGAACGCCGGATCCTAAGGGAAAAGGCATTCAGGAAGAGGTCATTCCTACCCTGGTCAAAGCCAGAAAGGAGGTGACCGCACAACATTATCACCACATGTGGCGAAAATATGTTGCGTGGTGTGAGGCCAGGAAGGCCCCACGAAGAAATTTCAACTCGGTCGATTCCTGCATTTCTTGCAAACAGGAGTGTCTATGGGCCTCAAATTGGGGTCCATTAAGGTTCAAATTTCGGCCCTGTCGATTTTTCTTCCAGAAAGAATTGGCTTCAGTTCCTGAAGTCCAGAAGTTTGTCAAGGGAGTATTGCATATACAACCCCCTTTTGTGCCTCCAGTGGCACTGTGGGATCTCAACGTAGTTCTGGGATTCCTCAAAACACATTGGTTTAAAACCAGTCAAATCTGTGGATTTGAAGCATCTCACATGAAAAGTGAACATGCTCTTGGACCTGGCCTGGACCAGGCGAGTGTCAAATTGGTGGTTTTTTTCTCAAAAAAGCCCATATCTGTTTGTCCATTCGGACAGGGCAGAGCTGCGGACTCGTCCCCAGTTCTCTCCCTAAGGTGGTGTCAGTGTTTCACCTGAACCAGCTTATTGTGGTGTCTTGCGCCTACTAGGGACTTGGAGGACTCCAAGTTGCTAGATGTGGTCAGGGCCCTGAAAATATAGGTTCCAGGACGGCTGGAGTCAGGAAAACTGACTTGCTGTTATCCTGTATGCACCCAACAAACTGGGTGCTCTTGCTTTTAAGCAGACTTTTGCTAGTTGGATGTGTAATACAATTCAGCTTGCACATTCTGTGGCAGGCCTGCCACAGCCAAAATATGTAAATGCCCATTCCACAAGGAAGGTGGGCTCATCTTGGGCGGCTGCCCGAGGGGTCTCGGCTTTACAACTTTGCCGAGCGGCTATTTAGTCAGGGGCAAACACGTTTGTAAAATCCTACAAATTTGATACCCTGGCTAAGGAGGACCTGGAGTTCTCTCATTCGGTGCTGCAGAGTCATCCGCACTCTCCCGCCCATTTGGGAGCTTTGGTATAATCCCCATGGTCCTTTCAGGAACCCCAGCATCCACTAGGACGATAGAGAAAATAAGAATTTACTTACCGATAATTCTATTTCTCGGAGTCCGTAGTGGATGCTGGGCGCCCATCCCAAGTGCGGATTATCTGCATTACTTGTACATAGTTACAAAAATCGGGTTATTATTGTTGTGAGCCATCTTTTCAGAGGCTCCGCTGTTATCATACTGTTAACTGGGTTCAGATCACAGGTTGTACAGTGTGATTGGTGTGGCTGGTATGAGTCTTACCCGGGATTCATAAATCCTTCCTTATTGTGTACGCTCGTCCGGGCACAGTACCTAACTGAGGCTTGGAGGAGGGTCATAGGGGGAGGAGCCAGTGCACACCACCTGATCCTAAAGCTTTACTTTTTGTGCCCTGTCTCCTGCGGAGCCGCTATTCCCCATGGTCCTTTCAGGAACCCCAGCATCCACTACGGACTCCGAGAAATAGAATTATCGGTAAGTAAATTCTTATTTTTTCCTGAATCAGATAAATTAAATAAAGTGTGTGATGATGCGTGGGTTCCCCCCGATAGAAAATTATGGGCGGTATACCCTTTCCCGCCAGAAGTTAGGGCGCGTTGGGAAACACCCTTTAAGGTGGATAAGGCGCTCACACGCTTATCAAAACAAGTGGCGGTACCGTCTATAGATAGGGCCGTCCTCAAGGACCAGCTGACAAGGCTGGAAAATATAATAAAAAGTATATACACACATACTGGTGTTATACTGCGGCCAGCGATCGCCTCAGCCTGGATGTGCAGAGCTAGGGTGGCTTGGTCGGATTCCCTGACTAAAAATATTGATACCCTTGACAGGGACAGTATTTTATTGACTATAGAGCATTTCTATATATGCGAGATGCACAGAGGGATATTTGCACTCTGGCATCATGAATAAACGCGATGTCCATAACTGCCAGAAGATGTTATGGACACGACAGTGGTCAGGTGATGCAGATTCCAAACGGCACAGTATGGCCGTATACAGGAAGAGGACTTGTTTGGGGTCGGTCCATCGGACCTGGTGGTCACGGCAACTGCTGGAAAATCCACCGTTTTTTACCCTAAGTCACATCTCTGCAGAAAAAGACACCGTCTTTTCAGCCTCAGTCCTCTCGTCCCTATAAGATCATATCTGCCCAGGGATAGAGGAAAGGGAAGAAGACTGCAGCAGGCAGCCCATTCCCAGGAACAGAAGCGTTCCACCGCGTCTGACAAGTTCTCAGCATGGCGCTGAGACCGTACAGGACCCCTGGATCCTACAAGTAGTATCCCGGGGGTACAGATGGGAATGTCGAGACGTTTCCCCTTCGCAGGCTCCTGAAGTCTGCTTTACCAAGTCTCCCTCCGACAAGGAGGTAGTATGGGAAAAAATTCACAAGCTGTATTCCCAGCAGGTGATAATTAAATTACCCCTCCTACTACAGAAAAGGGGTATTATTCCACACTATATTGTGGTACTGAAGCCAGAAGGCTAGGTGAGACTTATTCTAAAAATTTTTTTTTGAACACTTACAAAGGTTCAAATTAAGATGAAGTCACTCAGAGCAGTGATAACGAACCAGGAATAAGGGGACTATATAGTGTCCCGGGACATCAGGGATGCTTACCTCTATGTCCCAAATTTGCCCTTCTCACTAAGGGTACCTCAGGTTCGTGGTGCAGAACTGTCACTATCAGTTTCAGACGCTGCCGTTTGGATTGTCCACGGCACCCTGGGGTCTTTACCAAGGTAATGGCCGAATTGATGATTCTTCTTCGAAGAAAAGGCGTCTTAATTATCCCTTACTTGGACGATCTCCTGATAGGGGCATAGTCCAGGGAACAGTTGGAGGTCGGAGTAGCACTATCTCGGATACTGCTACAATCAGCACGGGTGGATTCTAAATATTCCAAAATCGCAGCTGATCCCGACGACACGTCTGCTGTGCCTAGGGATGATTCTGGACACAGTCCAGAAAAAGGTGTTTCTCCCGGAAGAGAAAGCCAGGGAGTTATCCGAGCAAGTCAGGAACCTCCTAAAAACAGTGCATCATTGCACAAGGGTCCTGGTAAAAATGGTGGCTTCCTACGAAGCAATTCCATTCGGCAGATTTCACGTAAGAACTTTTCAGTGGGATCTGCTGGACAAATGGTCCGGATCGCATCTTCAGATGCATCAGCGGATAACCCAATATCCAAGGACAAGGGTGTCTCTCCTGTGGTGGTTATAGAGTGCTCATCTTCTAGAGGGCAGCAGATTCGGCATTCAGGATTGGATGCTGGTAACCACGGAGCCCAGCCTGAGAGGCTGGGGAGCAGTCACACAAGGAAAAAATTTCCAGGGAGTGTGATCAAGTATGGAGACTTTTCTCCACATAAATATACTGGAGCTAAGGGTAAATTTATAATGCTCTAAGCTTAGCAAGACCTCTGCTTCAAGGTCAGCCGGTATTGATCCAGTGGGAAAAACATCACGGCAGTCGCCCACGTAAACAGACAGGGCGACACAAGAAGCAGGAGGGCAATGGCAGAAACTGCAAGGACTTTTCGCTGGGCGGAAAATCATGTGATAACACTGTCAGCAGTTTTTCATCCCGGGAATGGAAACTGGGAAGCAGACTTCCTCAGCACGACCTCCACCCGGGAGAGTGGAAACTTCATTGAGAAGTTTTTTCCACATGATTGTAAACCGTTGGGAAATACCAAAGGTGGACATGATGGCGTCCCGTCTGAACAAAAAACGGCACAGGTATTGCGCCAGGTCAAGAGACCCTCAGGCAATAGATGTGGACGTTCTGGTAACACCGTGGGTGTACCAGTCGGTGTATGTGTTCCCTCCTCTGCTTCTCATACCTAAGGTGCTGAGAATTATAAGACGTAGAGGAGTAAGAACTATACTCATGGCTCCGGATTGGCCAAGAAGGACTTGGTACCCGGAACTTCAAGAGATGCTTACAGAGGTCTTATGGCCTCTGCCGCTAAGAAGGGACTTGTTTCAGCAAGTACCATGTCTGTTCCAAGACTTACCGCAGCTGCGTTTGTCGGCATGGCGATGGAAAGCCGGATCCTAAGGGAAAAAAGGCATTCCGGAAGAGGTCATTCCTACCCTGGTCAAAGCCAGAAAGGAGGTGACCGCACAACATTATCACCACGTGTGGCGAAAATATGTTGCGTGGTGTGAGGCCAGGAAGGCCCACAAAGAAATTTCAACTCGGTCGTTTCCTGCATTTCCTGAAAACAGGAGTGTCTATGGGCCTCAAATTGGGGTCCATTAAGGTTCAAATTCGGCCCTGTAAATTTTCTTCCAGAAAGAATTGGCTTCAGTTCCTGAAGTCCAGAAGTTTGTCAAGGGAGTATTGCATATACAAACCCCTTTTTTGTGCCTCCAGTGGCACTGTGGGATCTCAACGTAGTTCTGGGATTCCTCAAATCACATTGGTTTAAAACCAGTCAAATATGTGGATTTGAAGCATCTCACATAAAAAGTGACCATGCTCTTGGCCCTGGCCTGGACCAGGCGAGTGTCAAATTGGTGGTTTTTTCTCAAAAAAGCCCATATCTGTTTGTCCATTCGGACAGGGCAGAGCTGCGGACTCGTCCCCAGTTCTCTCCCTAAGGTGGTGTCAGTGTTTCACCTGAACCAGCTTATTGTGGTGCCTTGCACCTACTAGGGACTTGGAGGACTCCAAGTTGCTAGGAGTTGTCAGGGCCCTGAAAATATGTTCCAGGACAGCTGGAGTCAGAAAATCTGACTCGCTGTTTATACTGTATGCACCCAACAAGTTGGGTGCGCCTGCTTCTAAGCAGGCGATTGCTCGTTGGATTTGTAACACAATTCAACTTGCACATTCTGAGGCAGGCCTGCCACAGTCTAAATCGGTTAAGGCCCATTCCACAAGGAAGGTGGGCTCATCTTGGGCGGCTGCCCGAGAGGTCTCGGCATTACAACTCTGCCGAGCAGCTACGTGGTCAGGGGAAAACACGTTTGTAAAATTCTACAAATTTGATATCCTGGCAAAAGAGGACCTGGAGTTCTCTCATTCGGTGCTGCAGAGTCATCCGCACTCTCCCGCCCGTTTGGGAGCTTTGGTATAATCCCCATGGTCCTTTCAGGAACCCCAGCATCCACTAGGACGATAGAGAAATTAAGAATTTACTTACCGATAATTCTATTTCTCGGAGTCCGTAGTGGATGCTGGGCGCCCATCCCAAGTGCGGATTATCTGCAATACTTGTACATAGTTACAAAAATCGGGTTATTATTGTTGTGAGCCATCTTTTCAGAGGCTCCGCTGTTATCATACTGTTAACTGGGTTTAGATCACAAGTTGTACGGTGTGATTGGTGTGGCTGGTATGAGTCTTACCCGGGATTCAAAATTCCTCCCTTATTGTGTACGCTCGTCCGGGCACAGTACCTAACTGGCTTGGAGGAGGGTCATAGGGGGAGGAGCCAGTGCACACCACCTGATCCTAAAGCTTTACTTTTTGTGCCCTGTCTCCTGCGGAGCCGCTATTCCCCATGGTCCTTTCAGGAACCCCAGCATCCACTACGGACTCCGAGAAATAGAATTATCGGTAAGTAAATTCTTATTTTCTGCTGCGGCTACCTAGGAAGAGGAGCAGCCAGGAAGAGAATCGCCGGGCAGTGGGCACAAAGTCTATCTCACACACACACACACACACACACACACACACACACACACACACACACACACACACACACACACACACACACACACTCTCCCTTCAGAAGAGTGACTGGCAGTGTGTGGTAAGTCAAGTGACAGCAGCACTCAGCTCTGTAGTCACAGCCCTGCCGGTCATGTTTTCTGCATCTCTCTTTATTGTAGATGTTTAGCAGGGACTACCTCCTCATCTGTCTCTGTGTGTATGTGTGCCAGTCTCTGTATGTATGTGTGCCAGTCTCTGTGCCAGTCTCTGTGTGTGTGTGCCAGTCTCTGTCTCTCTGTGCTAGTCTCTGTGTGCCAGTCTCTCTCTCTCTCTCTGTGTGCTAGTCCGTTTCTGTGTGTATGTATGCCAGTCTCTGTGCCAGTTTCTGTCTCTGTTCCAGTCTGTGTGTGTGCCAGTCTGTCTCTCTCTATGTGCCAGTCTCTGTACCAGTCTCCATCTCTGTGTGTGTATGTGTGCCAGTCTGTATGCCAGTTTCTGTATCTGTGCCAGTCTGTGTCTCTGTGTTCCAGTCTCTGTACCAGTCTCTGTCTCTGTGTGTATGTGTGACAGTGTCTGTGTGTCTGCCAGTCTGTGTGTATGCCAGTCTGTCTCTCTGTGTATGTGCTAGTCTCTGCCTCTCTGTGTGTGCCAGACTCTGTCTGTGTGTGTATGTGTGCCAGTATCTATGTGTATGTGTGCCAGTCTCTGTCTCTGTGCCAGTGTGTGTGTGTGTGTGTGTGTGTGTGTGTGTGTGTGTGTGTGTGCTAGTCTGTCTCTGTGTGTGCGAGTCTCTGTCTCTGTGTACCAGTCTCTGTGTATATGTGTGCCAGTCTCTGTCTCTATGTGTATGTGTGCCAGTCTGTGTGCATGCCAGTCTGTCCCTGTCTGTGCCAGTCTCTATATGTGTGCCAGGTCTGTCTCTGTGTGCCAGTCTCTGTGTGTATGTGTGCCAGTCTCTGTCTCTGTGTACCAGTCTCTGTGTACATATGTGCCAGTCTCTATTTCTGTGCCAGTCTGTCTGTGTGTACCAGTCTCTGTCTCTATGTGTATGTGTGCCAGTCTGTGTGCATGCCAGTCTATCTCTCTGTGTATGTGCTCATCACTGCCTCTCCGTCTGTGACAGTCTCTGTGTGTGCCAGGCTCTGTCTCTGTGTGTGTGTTCCAGGCTCTGTCTCTGTGTGTGCCAGGCTCTGTCTCTGTGTGTGCCAGGCTCTGTCTCTCTCTGTGCCTGTCTCTGTGTGTGTGTCACCCTGGCTTCTCTCCATTTCTCCAGGGGTAAAATGAGAGTGGCACATTGGTGGGTGAAGGCCTGTATCCAGCATTACAGGCTGTCTCTGGACTGTAGCCTAGCAGTGAGTGCGCAGTCTACGGGCGGATCAGGGGCATTCCTTGTCCTAATGGTCCCTGATCCCCACATGTTCTGCCTGATGCCCATTACTGGGATTATTACATGGTGGCAGCACTGCAGGGGCAATTGGATACTGTGTGCGCTATAGGTGTCTATGCACTGGGACTGGCTGCATCGCACAGAGGTGCGAAACTCGTAAATCAGCATCCCAGAATGAAGTTGTGCTGGCCCCAGTCCACACGCTATTCCTGAAGATATGTCTACGCTGGGATCAGGGGGTTCTCCCACATATACCCAAGTATCCTGATTATACCCAATGAGTGTCAGGCATGTTATACACTCTTACTAAATATGTGTGGGGAGCAGGGTGTTCCTTGTATGACTGAGTCCCCCTCCCCCTCTTTCCATATAGGACAGTGCATCTTCTATATGACAGTGGATTGCCTCTTTATATGACTGTGCTGCCCTAAGTGGGGGTTGAGGGGTGGGGCCCCAGAGATATCAGTGTACATGGCCCCATGATTTCTGTTGCCGGACCTGTTTGCAGGAGGGGTGCCAAACACCCTAGCACTGGCACTGACTGTAGTATCTCATTCTGGGAGGGAGTAGTATCTCATTCTGGGAGGAAGTAGGGGACAGTCTGCAAACTATTTCTGCTTTACCAACACTGTTGCATATACTTGTATACACTGTTGATTAGACTTGGCAAGTAGAGTGCAGACTGACCCTTACTCTCAGTGTTAGTGACTTGTTAGAGACAGAGAATGCACATGACCGGAGACTGCAATTCTTGGACCTCAATGTGACATATTTACTATGTAAGGTTATTACTAAACATCTCCATATGATACCACATGTGCATTTAGGAAGACTGTTCCAAATAATACGGACATCACCTATACTACTTGTGCTTAAAGTGTGCACATGGGGAGGATGACCCTGTCATCCTGTGTGTGTCCCTTATACCTGTGCAAACCCCAGGTGTCTGCAGGGACATAACATGGGAAGTGTTCTGCCCACACTTTCATTCTAAGCCAGTCCATGCCATAGAATTCCCCTGTCCCCCAGCACTGTAACGTGGTCAATAAGTTGTGTTGCGCTATTTCTATTTGAAACGTCAGTGCAGCACGGCTTTTGGATGTGTCAGACTGGAGGGCAGAGCATATCTCTCTCACAGTATAAAATAAAGGGTATGCGGTTGCCTAGGGCAAATACACTGAACAGTGAAGAAAGTGTACAGTTGCTACATGTTTGTTACTGGTCTTTTGTGTAACCAGCAGGTATGACATCTGTGTCCATTCAGCAAGTTGGGCTGGCTATCTGTGTCCAACCAGCATGTGCACAGGGTATCCAGTTGATAGATAGACAGTGTCTAGTTAGATAGTCAATAGATAGACACCATGGGGTATATTTACTAAGGTCCCGATTTCATTCAAGTTTTTTTTTTTTTCAAAGTGTGATCTCGGGGAATTTACTAAACACGAATCTTGGCAGTGTTGGGGCTATTCGTATTGAGATACACTGCTGACCACACAAATACGAATGAATAGACCATCAGTCAAACACGGCTGTTATTTTATACAACTCCGTAATTTACTAAGAATTCGTATTCGCAATCACTGCCGACAATGGGGGTAATTCCAAGTTGATCGCAGCAGAAATTTTGTTAGCAGTTGGGCAAAACCATGTGCACTGCAGGGGAGGCAGATATAACATGTGCAGAGAGAGTTAGATTTGGGTGGGTTATTTTGTTTCTGTGCAGGGTAAATACTGGCTGCTTTATTTTTACACTGCAAATTAGATTGCAGATTGAACACACCCCACCCAAATCTAACTCTCTCTGCAAATGTTAAATCTGCCTCCCCTGCAGTGCACATGGGCCCTCATTCCGAGTTGTTCGCTCGCAAGCTGCTTTTAGCAGCTTTGCACACGCTAAGCCGCCGCCTACTGGGAGTGAATCTTAGCATAGTAAAATTGCGAACGAAAGATTCTCAAAATTGCGATTACACACCTCTTAGCAGTTTCTGAGTAGCTTCAAACTTACTCGGCATCTGCGATCAGTTCAGTGCTTGTCGTTCCCTGGTTTGACGTCACAAACACACCCAGCGTTCGCCCAGACACTCCTCCGTTTCTTCAGCCACTCCCGCGTTTTTCCCAGAAACGGTAGCGTTTTTTCGCACACACCCATAAAACGGCCTGTTTCCGCCCAGAAACACCCACTTCCTGTCAATCACATTACGATCACCAGAACGAAGAAAAAACCGTGAGTAAAATTCCTAACTGCATAGCAAATTTACTTGGTGCAGTCGCACTGCGGACATTGCGCATGCGCATTCGCGACTAATCGCTCCGTTGCGAAAAAAAATAACGAGCGAACAACTCTGAATGACCCCCCATGGTTTTGCCCAACTGCTAACAAAATTTCTGCTGCGATTAACTTGGAATTACCCCCAATAACCAAACACTTCCGGGCAGAGCCGGCCCTAACCGATATGATGCCCTAGGCAAGATTTTTGCTGGTGCCCCCTAGCACCGCCGCTAGTTCTGCAGGAGATGCCTGGCATGAGTCAGCTGGCAGCTCTGCTAATGTCAGGCGCCTTTTGTTTATAAAAATGCATCTTATTTGCATTACTATGTGGCTAGGATGCACAAGCAGCTTCTGCTGATTAAAATGATATGCAGCATGCCTATATTCTGTGTGTGACTGCGGCTATATCTGCATATGAAATGCTACATTACAGTGATTTCCAGGACTACACTGCAACGTAGCATTTTGTATGCAGATACAGCCGCAGTCACACACAGAATATAGGCATGCTGCATATCATTTTAATCAGCAGAAGCTGCTGGTGCCCCTAAGCACACCAAATGCCCTAGGCAATTGCCTAGTTTGCCTATGCCTAAGGCCGGCTCTGCTTCCGGGAAAGCATAGAATTTGTAAAAATATGGAGCTTTCAAATAGACCTGTTTTTGGCTGGCGTGTTTGGATAGTCATGCACGGATCTGTGAGATCCGTGCATGCTTATCAGTGTAAAAGGGTCTGAAAGAGTTTAAAATCATAAAAAAAATTGCGTGGGGTCCAACCTCCTAAGCATAACCAGCCTCGGGCTCTTTGTGCCGATCCTGGTTGTTTAAATACAGTGGAAAAAATGCATAGGGTTCCCCCGTATTTAGACAACCAGCACCGGGCTCTTTGGTCCTGGTTCCAAAAACACGGGGGACAAAAGATGTAGGGGTCCCCCGTATTTTTAAAACCAGCATCGGGCTCCACAAGCCAGAGAGATAACGCCACAGCCGGGGGACACATTTATACTGGTGCCTGCGGCCGTGTCATTACCCCCCCCCCCCAACTAGTCACCCCTGTCTGGGGTTCCCTGGGAGAGTGGGGACCCCCTAAATCAAGGGGTCACCCCCCTAAGCACCCAAGGGCTAGGGGTGAAGCCCGAGGCTGTCCCCACCATCCCTGGGCAGTGTATGGGGGGGGGGGGGGCTGATAGCCTTTCAAAGTGTAAAAAAAGAATATTGTCTTCTGTTGTGGAACTACAAGTCCCAGCAAGCCTCCCCTGCTTCCTGGTACTTGGAGAACACAAGTACCAGCATGTGGGGAAATAACGGGCCCGCTGGTACTTGTAGTTCTACAACAAAAGAAATACCCAAATAAAACAATACACTCACACCGTGAGAGTAAAACTTTAATAAACATACATGCACACTTACAAACTCATACTTACTTATCTACATTCCACGCCAGCCAATCACGTCCCCTTGTCCGGTAGAATCCAATAGGGGTACCTGTGGGAAAAAAAAAAATACTCACCTATTATCCAGTGAAGCTCGGTCCTCTTCGTTCCAGTATTAATCCATAGGTTTAAAAAAAAAAAAACTGCAAAAATCCCGGTCCAAACGAACTAAAGGGGATCCATGTTTAAACATGGAACCCCTTTCCCCCGAATGCCGGGGCCCCCTGTGACTCCTGTCACTAGAGGTCCTAGCAGCCAATCAGGGAGCGCCACATCATAACGCTCTCCTGATTGGCTGTGCGCTCCTGGCCTGTCAATAAGGCGGAGCGCACCAGCTAGAATAGAGCTTAGCACAGCTCCATTCTAGCCGATGATGGGAAAATTGTGGTCTGCGGCTAACCGCGAGGTTAATTGGGGTCACTCCAATTTTTTGGGGGGATTTTAAACTATTTTTATACTGTACACAATGAAGCCCTGCACGGATATCACTGAACCGGCCGGACTTCACTGTGTTAAGTCTGGCAGTGTTTTACTCTTCTCTCCCGTAAAACACTGCCCGAAATAAGAATTACTTCGACATCGGTGAACTCGAATTTACAAAACACGGTAGTTTAGTAAATTACCGTGTTTTGTTTCAAAAAGTTGCATTCGTACACTGGCGATGTCAGCCGAGATTGATCTCGGCTGAAAATGGCAAAAATACGAATCTTAGTAAATATACCCCCATATGTTAGACAGACATTAGGTCGACAGGGTCAAAAGGTCGACATGGAAAAGGTAGACAGTACAAAAGGTTGACAGGGTCAAAAGGTCAACATGAAAATGGTCGACATAAAAAAGATAGACACGTGTTTGTTTTTTTACATGTTTTTAGACTACTTCATACCTTCTCTATCCATGTCAGCATAGAGTTGGTTATAAACCTTGTGGCGAGCGAAGCGAGCCCCGCGAGGGTATGCCTTTCTACAATTGGGGGTCCCAGATGACAAAACTATCCACACAAACCGCAAAAATGCAAAAAACTTGGGGTCTACCTTTTTTTGTGTCGACCATTTTCATGTTGACCTTTTGACCCTGGTGACCTTTTGTACTGCCTACCTTTTTCATGTCGACTTTTTGACCCTGTAGACCTTTTAACCCTGTCGACCTAATGCCTGTCTAACATATGTTGTCTATTGACTGTCTACCTAGACACATCCTATCTATCAACCCACACTCGTGCACAATATCTGGGCAAATGTGTTTGTGTCCAAAAAGTGAAAATAAGGGGTGAGACTTGCAAAGGACAGCATACCCTACGAGGCCACATCCCTTATAGAAAGGACATGCCCCTTTAGCAGGTGTGAGCCCAAGCACGCACCCACCCTGCGAATACCACGAGTTGCATGCCGTGATGCACAAGCTGACCACTTCTCCTTCCCCCTATCATGGTGCCCCCTCTGTCATTTTCTTCTAGATTTGCTCCTGGGCGGAGGTCCTGCTTTAGGCCATACTTGCCTACCTGACTCTCTCCATGAGGGAGAAAATGCTCTGTTCCTGGACTTTCCTGGCAATGTATGATCGCCATCACCTGTGGTGAGCTAGTTAATTGATAAGAAAGGTGTTTCACCACAGGTGATGGCAATCATACATTACCAGGAAAGTCCAGGAACAGAGCATTTTCTCCCTCATGGAGAGGGTCAGGTAGGCAAGTATGCTTTAGGCTAGATACCGCAATCGGATCTCCCAGCTGCAGCTCCTCCTCCCATTGGTCTTTCCATAGACACTGTCTCCCTACAGCCACGGCGCCACCCAGCCTGCCACCCCCACTTCACAAAGTGCAGTAAGGGATTCAGGGAGATGCAGGGGCGGACACACTGACTGCCAGCAAGCCAGCAAGCAAAAGTAAATTTTATTAAAAAAAAGCTACTAGCATTACTAATGTGGGCATATGTGTACGGTGCCTTACTGTGTGGCAATTTTGTGTATTGTTATGGGCATTACTAATGTGGGGCATATGTGTAATGACCATTACTGTGTGGCATTATGCAGGGTTGGACTAGTCCACAAGGGCACAAGGTAAACCCCCAGTGGGCCCAACTGCCTGAGGGGTGCTGGGTCAGATGCAGAACTAGCGGCGGTGCTAGGGGGCACCAGGCAAAATCTTGTCTAGGGCATCAAATTGGCTACGGCTGGCTCTGTACCCATATATACCATATAGGTAATAATTTTATCACATTTGCAGTAGTGATGAGCACCGGAAATTTTTCGGGTTTTGTGTTTTGGTTTTGGGTTCGGTTCCGCGGCCGTGTTTTGGGTTCGAACGCGTTTTGGCAAAACCTCACCGAATTTTTTTTGTCGGATTCGGGTGTGTTTTGGATTCGTTTTTTTTTTTTCCAAAAAACCCTAAAAAACAGCTTAAATCATAGAATTTGGGGGTCATTTTGATCCCAAAGTATTATTAACCTCAATAACCATTATTTCCACTCATTTTCAGTCTATTCTGAACACCTCACAATATTATTTTTAGTCCTAAAATTTGCACCGAGGTCGCTGGATGACTAAGCTCAGCGACCCAAGTGGCCGACACAAACACCTGGCCCATCTAGGAGTGGCACTGCAGTGTCACGCAGGATGGCCCTTCCAAAAAACACTCCCCAAACAGCACATGACGCAAAGAAAAAAAGAGGCGCAATGAGGTAGCTGTGTGAGTAAGATAAGCGACCCAAGTGGCCGACACAAACACCTGGCCCATCTAGGAGTGGCACTGCAGTGTCACGCAGGATGGCCCTTCCAAAAAACACTCCCCAAACAGCACATGACGCAAAGAAGAAAAAAAAGAGGCGCAATGAGGTAGCTGTGTAAGTAAGATAAGCGACCCAAGTGGCCGACACAAACACCTGGCCCATCTAGGAGTGTCACTGCAGTGTCACGCAGGATGGCCCTTCCAAAAAACACTCCCCAAACAGCACATGACGCAAAGAAGAAAAAAAAGAGGCGCAATGAGGTAGCTGTGTGACTAAGATAAGCGACCCAAGTGGCCGACACAAACACCTGGCCCATCTAGGAGTGGCACTGCAGTGTCACGCAGGATGGCCCTTCCAAAAAACACTCCCCAAACAGCACATGACGCAAAGAAAAAAAGAGGCGCAATTAGGTAGCTGTGTGAGTAAGATAAGCGACCCAAGTGGCCGACACAAACACCTGGCCCATCTAGGAGTGGCACTGCAGTGTCACGCAGGATGGCCCTTCCAAAAAACACTCCCCAAACAGCACATGACGCAAAGAAAAAAAGAGGCGCAATTAGGTAGCTGTGTGAGTAAGATAAGCGACCCAAGTGGCCGACACAAACACCTGGCCCATCTAGGAGTGGCACTGCAGTGTCACGCAGGATGGCCCTTCCAAAAAACACTCCCCAAACAGCACATGACGCAAAGAAGAAAAAAAAGAGGCGCAATGAGGTAGCTGTGTGACTAAGATAAGCGACCCAAGTGGCCGACACAAACACCTGGCCCATCTAGGAGTGGCACTGCAGTGTCACGCAGGATGGCCCTTCAAAAAACTAGTCCCCAAACAGCACATGACGCAAAGAAGAAAAAAAAGAGGCGCAATGAGGTAGCTGTGTGACTAAGCTAAGCGACCCTAGTGGCCGACACAAACACCTGGCCCATCTAGGAGTGGCACTGCAGTGTCACGCAGGATGGCCCTTCCAAAAAACACCCCCCAAACAGCACATGACGCAAAGAAAAATGAAAGAAAAAAGAGGTGCAAGATGGAATTGTCCTTGGGCCCTCCCACCCACCCTTATGTTGTATAAACAGGACATGCACACTTTAACCAACCCATCATTTCAGTGACAGGGTCTGCCACACGACTGTGACTGAAATGACGGGTTGGTTTGGACCCCCACCAAAAAAGAAGCAATTAATCTCTCCTTGCACAAACTGGCTCTACAGAGGCAAGATGTCCACCTCATCATCATCCTCCGATATATCACCGTGTACATCCCCCTCCTCACAGATTATCAATTCGTCCCCACTGGAATCCACCATCTCAGCTCCCTGTGTACTTTGTGGAGGCAATTGCTGCTGGTGAATGTCTCCACGGAGGAATTGATTATAATTCATTTTAATGAACATCATCTTCTCCACATTTTCTGGATGTAACCTCGTACGCCGATTGCTGACAAGGTGAGTGGCGGCACTAAACACTCTTTCGGAGTACACACTTGTGGGAGGGCAACTTAGGTAGAATAAAGCCAGTTTGTGCAAGGGCCTCCAAATTGCCTCTTTTTCCTGCCAGTATAAGTACGGACTGTCTGACGTGCCTACTTGGATGCGGTCACTCATATAATCCTCCACCATTCTTTCAATGGGGAGAGAATCATATGCAGTGACAGCAGACGACATGTCCGTAATCGTTGTCAGGTCCTTCAGTCCGGACCAGATGTCAGCATCAGCAGTCGCTCCAGACTGCCCTGCATCACCGCCAGCGGGTGGGCTCGGAATTCTGAGCCTTTTCCTCGCACCCCCAGTTGCGGGAGAATGTGAAGGAGGAGATGTTGACAGGTCGCGTTCCGCTTGACTTGACAATTTTGTCACCAGCAGTTCTTTGAACCCCAGCAGACTTGTGTCTGCCGGAAAGAGAGATCCAAGGTAGGTTTTAAATCTAGGATCGAGCACGGTGGCCAAAATGTAGTACTCTGATTTCAACAGATTGACCACCCGTGAATCCTTGTTAAGCGAATTAAGGGCTCCATCCACAAGTCCCACATGCCTAGCGGAATCGCTCTGTGTTAGCTCCTCCTTCAATGTCTCCAGCTTCTTCTGCAAAAGCCTGATGAGGGGAATGACCTGACTCAGGCTGGCAGTGTCTGAACTGACTTCACGTGTGGCAAGTTCAAAAGGTTGCAGAACCTTGCACAACGTTGAAATCATTCTCCACTGCGCTTGAGACAGGTGCATTCCACCTCCTATATCGTGCTCAGTTGTATAGGCTTGAATGGCCTTTTGCTGCTCCTCCAACCTCTGAAGCATATAGAGGGTTGAATTCCACCTCGTTACCACTTCTTGCTTCAGATGATGGCAGGGCAGGTTCAGGCGTTTTTGGTGGTGCTCCAGTCTTCTGTACGTGGTGCCTGTACGCCGAAAGTGTCCCGCAATTCTTCTGGCCACCGACAGCATCTCTTGCACGCCCCTCTCGTTTTTTAAATAATTCTGCACCACCAAATTCAAGGTATGTGCAAAACATGGGACGTGCTGGAATTTGCCCAGATTTAATGCACACACAATATTGCTGGCGTTGTCCGATGCCACAAATCCACAGGAGAGTCCAATTGGGGTAAGCCATTCTGCGATGATCTTCCTCAGTTGCCGTAAGAGGTTTTTAGCTGTGTGCGTATTCTGGAAAGCGGTGATACAAAGCGTAGCCTGCCTAGGAAAGAGTTGGCGTTTGCGAGATGCTGCTACTGGTGCCGCCGCTGCTGTTCTTGCGGCGGGAGTCCATACATCTACCCAGTGGGCTGTCTCAGTCATATAGTCCTGAGCCTGCCCTGCTCCACTTGTCCAAATGTCCGTGGTTAAGTGGACATTGGGTACAACTGCATTTTTTAGGACACTGGTGAGTCTTTTTCTGAGGTCTGTGTACATTTTCGGTATCGCCTGCCTAGAGAAATGGAACCTAGATGGTATTTGGTACCGGGGACACAGTACCTCCAACAAGTCTCTAGTTGGCTCTGCAGTAATGATGGATACCGGAACCACGTTTCTCACCACCCAGGATGCCAAGGCCTCAGTTATCCGCTTTGCAGCAGGATGACTGCTGTGATATTTCATCTTCCTCGCAAAGGACTGTTGGACAGTCAATTGCTTGGTGGAAGTAGTAAAAGTGGTCTTACGAGTACGACTTCCCCTCTGGGATGACCATCGACTCCCAGCAGCAACAACAGCAGCGCCAGCAGCAGTAGGCGTTACACGCAAGGATGCATCGGAGGAATCCCAGGCAGGAGAGGACTCGTCAGAATTGCCAGTGACATGGCCTGCAGGACTATTGGCATTCCTGGGGAAGGAGGAAATTGACACTGAGGGAGTTGGTGGGGTGGTTTGCGTGAGCTTGGTTACAAGAGGAAGGGATTTACTGGTCAGTGGACTGCTTCCGCTGTCGCCCAAAGTTTTTGAACTTGTCACTGACTTATGATGAATGCGCTGCAGGTGACGTATAAGGGAGGATGTTCCGAGGTGGTTAACGTCCTTACCCCTACTTATTACAGCTTGACAAAGGCAACACACGGCTTGACAAATGTTGTCCGCATTTCTGTTGAAATACTTCCACACCGAAGAGCTGATTTTTTTGGTATTTTCACCAGGCATGTCAATGGCCATATTCCTCCCACGGACAACAGGTGTCTCCCCGGGTGCCTGACTTAAACAAACCACCTCACCATCAGAATCCTCCTGGTCAATTTCCTCCCCAGCGCCAGCAACACCCATATCCTCCTCATCCTGGTGTACTTCAACACTGACATCTTCAATCTGACTATCAGGAACTGGACTGCGGGTGCTCCTTCCAGCACTTGCAGGGGGCGTGCAAATGGTGGAAGGCGCATGCTCTTCACGTCCAGTGTTGGGAAGGTCAGGCATCGCAAACGACACAATTGGACTCTCCTTGTGGATTTGTGATTTCGAAGAACGCACAGTTCTTTGCTGTGCTTTTGCCAGCTTGAGTCTTTTCATTTTTCTAGCGAGAGGCTGAGTGCTTCCATCCTCATGTGAAGCTGAACCACTAGCCATGAACATAGGCCAGGGCCTCAGCCGTTCCTTGCCACTCCGTGTGGTAAATGGCATATTGGCAAGTTTACGCTTCTCCTCCGACAATTTTATTTTAGATTTTTGAGTCCTTTTTTTACTGATATTTGGTGTTTTGGATTTTACATGCTCTGTACTATGACATTGGGCATCGGCCTTGGCAGACGACGTTGCTGGCATTTCATCGTCTCGGCAAAGACTAGTGGCAGCAGCTTCAGCACGAGGTGGAAGTCGATCTTGATCTTTCCCTATTTTTGGAACCTCAACATTTTTGTTCTCCATATTTTAATAGGCACAACTAAAAGGCACCTCAGGTAAACAATGGAGATGGATGAATACTAGTATACTTATGGATGGACGAGCGACTGCCGACACAGAGGTAGCTACGGCCGTGGACTACCGTACTGCGTCTGCTGCTAATATAGACTGGATGATAATGATATAAAAAATATATATATATCACTACTGCAGCCGGACAGGTATATATTATATAATGACGGACCTGCTGGACACTGTCAGCACTGCAGACTCCTAAAGTAAGCTACTAGTATCAAGAAGATAGAAAAAAAAAACACCACAGGTAGGTGGTATACAATTATGGATGGACGAGCGACTGCCGACACAGAGGTAGCTACAGCCGTGGACTACCGTACTGCGTCTGCTGCTAATATAGACTGGATGATAATGATATAAAAAATATATATATATATCACTACTGCAGCCGGACAGGTATATATTATATAATGACGGACCTGCTGGACACTGTCAGCAGCACTGCAGACTCCTAAAGTAAGCTACTAGTAGTATCAAGAAGATAGAAAAAAAAAAACACCACAGGTAGGTGGTATACAATTATGGATGGACGAGCGACTGCCGACACAGAGGTAGCTACAGCCGTGGACTACCGTACTGCGTCTGCTGCTAATATAGACTGGATGATAATGATATAAAAAATATATATATATCACTACTGCAGCCGGACAGGTATATATTATAATGACGGACCTGCTGGACACTGTCAGCACTGCAGACTCCTAAAGTAAGCTACTAGTATCAAGAAGATAGAAAAAAAAAAAAAACACCACAGGTAGGTGGTATACAATTATGGATGGACGAGCGACTGCCGACACAGAGGTAGCTACAGCCGTGGACTACCGTACTGCGTCTGCTGCTAATATAGACTGGATGATAATGATATAAAAAATATATATATATCACTACTGCAGCTGGACAGGTATATATTATATAATGACGGACCTGCTGGACACTGTCAGCAGCACTGCAGACTCCTAAAGTAAGCTACTAGTAGTATCAAGAAGATAGAAAAAAAAACCACCACAGGTAGGTGGTATACAATTATGGATGGACGAGCGACTGCCGACACAGAGGTAGCTACAGCCGTGGACTACCGTACTGCGTCTGCTGCTAATATAGACTGGATGATAATGATATAAAAAATATATATATATCACTACTGCAGCCGGACAGGTATATATTATATAATGACGGACCTGCTGGACACTGTCAGCAGCACTGCAGACTCCTAAAGTAAGCTACTAGTAGTATCAAGAAGATAGAAAGAAAAAAAAACACCACAGGTAGGTGGTATACAATTATGGATGGACGAGCGACTGCCGACACAGAGGTAGCTACAGCCGTGGACTACCGTACTGCGTCTGCTGCTAATATAGACTGGATGATAATGATATAAAAAATATATATATATATCACTACTGCAGCCGGACAGGTATATATTATATAATTAATGACGGACCTGCTGGACACTGTCAGCAGAATGCGTTTATAGAATAAAAACACCACACGACGAGTGTTTAACTTTTTCAGGCAGACAATCACAATATACTGGTGGTCAGACAGTGGTCACTGGTCAGTCACACTGGCAGTGGCACTCTGGCAGCAAAAGTGTGCACTGTTAAATAATATGTACTCCTGCTACTGCTCCCCAGTCTCCCCCACAATTAAGCTGTGTGAGCACTGAGCACTCAGCACAGTCAGATATACATAGATGATGCAGCACACTGAGGCTGAGCACAGATATGGTATACTGTTACTGTGTCACTGTGTATCGTTTTTTTTCAGGCAGAGAACGGATTATATTAAATAATAATATAATAAAACTGCACTGGTGGTCACTGGTCAGTCACTAGTAAACTCTGCACTCTCTGAGTACTCCTAAGCTCCAGTAAATCAAGTGTCTCACTCTCACTCTCTCTCTTCTAATCTAAATGGAGAGGACGCCAGCCACGTCCTCTCCCTATGAATCTCAATGCACGTGTGAAAATGGCGGCGACGCGCGGCTTCTTATATAGAATCCGAGTCTCGCGATAGAATCCGAGCCTCGCGAGAATCCGACAGCGGGATGATGACGTTCGGGCGCGCTCGGGTTAGCCGAGCAAGGCGGGAAGATCCGAGTCTGCCTCGGATCCGTGTAAAAAGGCTGAAGTTCGGGGGGGTTCGGATTCCGAGGAACCGAACCCGCTCATCACTAATTTGCAGAGGACAGAACTGATAGGGAACATGGACTTAAATTATTTATTTTCTGCTATTTTTTTCCTGCTTCAGTAATAATAATAATGAAGGTTGTTGTGATAGATGTAGCTTGAATAAACACGCTGACTGCTGAGAATGTCAGAGGAACAACTGAGAAATCATTTAGTCTGAACTTATTCATATACTGTAACACAAAATATAAAAATAAATGACAGTTTTGCACATGAGGCCTGATTCCTGTTTGTAAGTAAAGCAAAAAAAAAAACAAGTAACTTTGTGACTGGAACAAACCATGGGGGTGATTCAGACCTGATCGCTGGGCTGCTAACTTTGCTGTCCTGCGTTCAGATAATCGCCGTCTCCAGGGGGAGTGTAAATATGCCCCGTGCAAGTGTGCGATCACATGTGTACGCTGAGCTGCAAAACTCCAGCAAAAATCCAGTGTGTGCAATCTGTGCACAGCCCAGGACTTACTCCTACAGTGCAATGTGAATAGGCTGATCGGGGCCGGAGCTGACGTCAGACACCCCCCCCCCCCCCCCCCCTAAAAACGCTTGGGAATGCCTGCGTTTTTCCTGACACTGCCAGTAAACGGTCAGATACCACCCACAAATGGCCTCTTCCTGGAAATCACCTTGCGAACACCCGTGTGATCAAAATTTTCACACCTGTTGTTGATAGGCGAAGCGCGTACGCATTGCAGTGCGTACACATGAGCAGTCTATCGCTGATCGCCTGCTGTGCGAAAACGCACAGCAGCAATAAGATCTGAATCACCCCCCATGAAGTGTGGCGAGCGAGTCATCGGCTCCCTAACAAGCAGGGAGCCGATGTGAAGATGGCGGCTACAGGGTAGGAGCGCAGTACTAACTGCGCTCCGGGGGCTCAGCGGTACTTGGTGCGGCACTGTGAGGGGCGCCCTGAGCTGGCGCCTTAACCCTACACTGACCAGAAAGCCTGTCAGGGTCCGTGGATCTCAGCCAGCACAAAATCCTCAGGCCAGTATAATCTTGGAAGAGCGGGAAGACAGCGCCATTAAGGGGGCGGAGCTTCTTCTCAGAGCGGACCCAGCAGCGTTCAGCGCCATTTTCCTGCCTTCAGACACGCTGCCAGTGGAAGAGCAGTCCCTCCAGAGCACCTCAAGCTATCTGTACGGTACCAGGGGGTTGTAGAAGGGAGGGGAGGCTGTGTAAAGACTGTGTCACCTATTAAGGGACACAGCGCTGGTTAAGGGTCTCCCTATACCTGTATAGCGCTGTGTGTGGGTTGGCTCCAATCTCTGTGTCTCTCTGCCATTCTTGGGGGGGAAACTCTGTCTGCCCTGTACCCTGTGTGTATGTGGGGTGTGTGGGGTGTACAAACAAACATGTATAGAGACTCTGTCTCATATGCTGCAGAGGATTCATCTTCTCAGGAAGATCCCATCCTATGTAATCAGGATTGCACTGTTGTAGCGCAGATCCCAGCTAGAGAACCGGAGTGGTTAGCCTCTCTTAGGGGGGCTATTTCTCAGATTTCTGAAAGGGTTGCAAGGACTGAACATTCAACTCAGGTACTGCAATCCTCTATGGCAGTATGGTCCGATACTGCTCCCTCTGGGCCCTCTGCGGTACATTCTCACAAACGTGCTTTTGCCCAAATTATGCAGGATGACACGGATACCGATTCTGACACAGCAGACGGTGATGGGTGATGGGGATGTGTCGAGGGGGACGGCATTACTTGCTAAGGGGGTGCAGTTGATGATTGAGGCCATGTGGGATGTGTTACATATTTCTGACACACCTCCTGAGCAGGTTGAGGAGGCCTTTTTCACAGACAGTAAGAAAGCCCCTCTCACCTTCCCGGCATCTAAGGAATTAAATGCTATATTTGAAAAAGCCTGGGAAAACCCGGAGAAAAAATTCCAGATCCCTAAAAGGGTTCTGGTTGCTTTTCCCTTCCCGGAAGATGATAGAAAAAAATGGGAGTCCCCGCCTATTGTTGATGCCTCTGTCTCTAGGCTGTCAAAACAGGTGGCCTTACCAGTCCCGGGATCTACCGCGTTGAAAGACCCGGCAGATCGCAAAGTGGATGCTACGCTCAAATCCATATACACGGCTTCAGGGGCTATACTGTGGCCTACTATTGCCTGTGCATGGATTTCAAAAGCTATAGCAAAGTGGTCAATCACTCTGCAGGAGGACTTGACTACGATGAATAAAGGTGACGTTGATTTATTTTTACGTAACATACAGGATTCTGTAGGGTTCCTGGTAGAATCCATGAAGGATCTGGGTTCCATGGCTGCGGGGATATCCTCCATGTCCGTCTCGGCTCGCAGGGGTCTCTGGCTGCGCCAATGGTCTGCGGATGCGGAATCTAGGAAAAGTTTGGAGAGCCTACCCTATACAGGTCAGGCTCTGTTTGTGGAGGCGCCAGATGCGTGGATTGCCACGGCTACCACGGGTAAGTCTCCTTTTCTCACCTCAGCTGCACCAGCTACGAAGAAGCCTTTTACTCCCAACACGTCACAGTCCTTTCGGCCCGCTAGGCCTAGAAAGAACAAGCCCTCTCACACCTTCTTTAGAGGTGGTCGTGCCACATCCAAAAAGCCTGCTCCCGCAGGTTCCCAGGACCAGAAGCCTGCTTCTGGTACCTCAAAGTCCTCAGCATGACGGTGGATCGCAAAGCCTGGAGGTAGGTCAGGTGGGAGCAAGACTCCGGCATTTCAGCCACGTCTGGGCCAGTGGGCGGAAATGGATACCTAGCAACAGTGCCGTAATTAGACATTTTAGCGCTGTGTGCAAGAAACGGCATCGGAGCCCCCCCTCTCCCTCCATGTAAAACAGGGGCAGTGCGCGCCGTAGGCGCACAATTTTTTTTAGGGCCGTGGCTTCGTGGGGAAGGGGTGTGGCCACAAAATAATACTAATTCATATAACGGTGCACAGTAGTCTCCATTATTCAAATTACGCTGCACGGTAGCGCCACTACGTCAGGTAGAGCCCCTTTTACACCTTACGGTGAACAGATTCCCCTTTTTACACATTACAGCAGACAGCGTCCCCTTTTTTTACACATTACGGCAGACAGCGTCCCCTTTTTTCACACATTACGGTAGACAGCATCCCCTTTTTACACATAACGTCAGACAGCGTCCCCTTTTTACACATTATGGCAGACAGCGTCCCCTTTTTACACATTATGGCAGACAGCGTCCCCTCTTTTACACATTACGGCAGACAGCGTCCCTTTTTACACATTACGGCAGACAGCGTCCACTTTTTACACATGACGGCAGACAGCATCCCCTTTTTTACACATTACGGCAGACAGCGTCCCGTTTTTACACATTACGGCAGACAGCGTCCCCTTTTTTACACATTACGGCAGACAGTGTCCCCTTTTTTACACATTACGGCAGACAGAATTGATAGATAGATAGATAGATAGATAGATAGATAGATAAATAGATAGAATAGATATACTTACTGTTTCCGCTGGCTCAGGCTCCTCGTGCAGCTTCTGGCAGATCCTGGGCAGCCAGGGAGAAGAAGGAGGAGGAGGCGGAGGAGGGAGGTGGAGGAGGGAGCCGCAGCAGCGCAGTGTAATTGGTGGAGGCGCTGCTGTTGCTGTCCTTCTCCTTCACCATAGGCTGTCCTCCACCGCTGTGAATGCTGGGAAGCACATCCCAGCATTCACAGCAGCAGAGGGCAGCCTATGGTGAAGGAGAGGGACAGCAGCAGCAGCGCTTACACCAATTATAGTGCGCTGCTGCGGCTCCCTCCTCCACCGGATATTGTGTCCCGGGGGTACAGGCTGGAGTTTCAAACACTCCCACCTCACCGATTCTTCAAATCAGGCTTGCCGGCTTTGCCGGCAGACAGAGCTATTCTACTAGACGCTATCCGAAAATTGATAGTGTCCGAAGTCATTGTTCCAGTTCCACCTCATCAGTTGAACAAAGGTTACTATTTGAACCTTTTTGTGGTACCGAAGTAAGTGGTTCAGTAAGGCCAATTCTGAACTTGAAATCTTTGAACCCTTATCTCAGGGACTTCAAATCTGAGAGCAATCATCTCAGGACTGTCGGAGGGGGAGTTCCTGGTGTCCCTGGACATCAAGGATGCGTACCTCCACATTCCCATTTGGTCGCCGCATCAGGCTTATCTCAGGTTTGCACTGTTAGACGATCACTATCAGTTTCAGGCACTGCCAATCGGTCTCTCCATGGCTCCTAGGGTCTTCACCAAGGTGATGGCAGAGATGATGGTTCTCCTCCGCAAGCAGATGGTGAAGATAATTCCATATCTGGACGATCTGCTGATCAAGGCATCGTCCAGGGAGAAGTTGTTAAGATCCATTGCTCTCACGACGCATCTGCTCAAGGAGCACGGTTGGATCCTGAACCTTTCAAAGTCTCATCTGGTGCCGACAAGGAGGCTGTCTTTCCTGGGGATGAGCCTCGACACGGAGGTGCAGAGGGTGTTTCTACCAGTGGAGAAAGCGTTGGTGATTCAGACAATGGTCCGGGATGTCTTGAAGCCTGCCCGGGTATCGGTTCATCAGTGCATCCGCCTTCTGGGGAAGATGGTTGCCTCCTACGAGGCTCTGGAGTATGGAAGGTTTCATGCTCGATCCTTTCAACTGGATCTCTTGGACCAGTGGTCAGGATCTCACCTACACATGCACCAGAGGATACGTCTGTCGCCGAAAGCCAGGATTTCGCTCCTCTGGTGGCTACAACTATCACACCTTCTGGAGGGCCGAAGGTTCGAGTTCAGGACTGGATCCTTCTAATCACGGATGCAAGTCTAAGAGGTTGGGGAGTAGTCGCTCAGGGGGGAAACCTTCCAAGGACAGTGGTCAAGGGGGGAGTCCCTTCTTCCGATAAACATCCTGGAGCTAAGAGCCGTATACAACGGCCTTCTTCAAGCAGCACACCTTCTACAGGATCGGGCTGCTCAGGTTCAGTCGGACAACATGACCACAGTGGCCTACATAAACCGACAAGGCGGAACGAAGAGCAGGGTTGCAATGTCAGAGGTGTCAAGAATCCTCCTCTAGGCAGAAAGACATGCTGTAGCAATGTCAGCAATCTTCATTCCGGGAGTAGACAACTGGGAAGCGGACTTCCTCAGCAGACACGATCTCCATCCTGGAGAGTGGGGCCTCCACCCGGAGGTGTTCGAGGAGGTAACCGGTTGGTGGGGGGTTCCTCACATAGACATGATGGCCTCCCACCTCAACAAGAAGCTGCGGAGGTACTGTTCCAGGTTGAGGGATGCACAGGCAGTGGCGGTGGATGCACTGGTAACACCGTGGGTGTTCACGTCAGTGTATGTGTTCCTTCCACTTCCTCTAATTCCAAAAGTTCTACAACTTGTAAAAAGAAAAAAAGTTCTGGCAATCCTCATTGCTCCAGACTGGCCAAGGAGGGCCTGGTACGCGGATCTGCTGGATCTACTGCTGGAAGATCCAAGGCCCCTACCTCTTCAGGAGGATCTTCTACTGCAGGGGCCGTTTGCTTATCAAAACTTACCACGGCTACATTTGACGGCATGGCGGTTGAGCGCCAGATCTTAGCTCGGAAGGGTATTCTGAGCGAGATTATTCCTACCCTGATACAGGCTAGGAAGGGGGTAACATCTAAACATTACCAATGAATTTGGAAAAAATATTTGTCTTGGTGTGAATCCAAGAAATTTCCTGCGGTGGAGTTTCAACTTGGACGTTTTCTCCTTTTCCTGCAAGCAGGTGTGGATATGGGCATAAGATTGGGCTCCATCAAGGTCCAAATCTCAGCTTTATCCATTTTCTTCCAGAAACAATTGGCTGTCCTCCCTGAGGTTCAGACCTTTTTGAAAGGGGTTCTGCACATCCAGCCTCCCTTTGTGGCGCTAACAGCACCTTGGGATCTTGATGTGGTGTTGCAGTTCCTGCAATCGGATTGGTTTGAGTCTCTGCAGGAGGCTGAAATCAAGTTTCTCACATGGAAGGCGGTAACTTTGTTGGCCTTGGCTTCTGCTCGATGTGTGTCGGAATTGGGAGCTTTGTCCTGTAAAAGTCCCTATCTTGTCTTCCATGAAGATAGGGCGGAACTCAGGACTCGTCAGCAGTTCCTTCCTAAGGTTGTGTCGGCTTTTCATATCAACCAACCTATTGTGGTGCCAGTGGCTACTGACTCCTCAATTGCTTCAAAGGCCTTAGATGTTGTGAGGGCTTTGAAGATTTATGTGAAGAGGACGGCTCGTCACAGAAAATCGGACTCTCTGTTTGTCCTCTATGATCCCAAGAAAATTGGGTGTCCTGCTTCTAAGCAGTCGATTTCACACTGGATCAGGTTCACCATCCAGCATGCATATTCTACGGCAGGATTGCCATGTCCAAAATCTGTTAAGGCCCACTCTACTCGTAAGGTGGGTTCTTCCTGGGCGGCTGCCCGGGGTTTCTCGGCTGTACAGCTTTGCCGAGCAGCCACTTGGTCTGGATCAAACACGTTTGCTAAGTTTTACAAGTTTGATACTTTGGCTTCTGATGACCTCATGTTTGGTCAAGCAGTTCTGCAGGAGCCCCCGTGCTCTCCCTCCCATTCTGGGAGCTTTGGTACATCCCCATGGTACTAATATGGTCCCCAGCATCCTCTAGAACGTAAGAGAAAATAGGATTTTAATTACCTACCGGTAAATCCTTTTCTCGTAGTCCGTAGAGGATGCTGGGTGCCCGCCCAGCGCTTCTTTATCCTGCAGTGGTTATTTGGTTCAGTACTGCCTGGTTCCTAGGTAAGTTCTGCATTCTTTACTGTTTCAGTACTGTTTCAGTTGTTGCTGAGTTTTCCGGCATATTGGCAGGATTTGCCTTGTTGTGTGAGCTGGTATGAATCTAGCCACTATCTGTGTATTTCCTTCTCTCGAAGTATGTCGTCTCCTCGGGCACAGTTTCTAGACTGAGTCTGGTAGGGGGGGCATAGAGGGAGGAGCCAGCTCACACTGTTAAACTCTTAAAGTGCCAATGGCTCCTGGTGGACCCGTCTATACCCCATGGTACTAATATGGGGGTAATTCCAAGTTGATTGCAGCAGGAATTTGTTACCAGTTGGGCAAAACCATGGCCCTCATTCCGAGTTGATCGGTCGCAAGGCGAATTTAGCAGAGTTACACACGCTAAGCCGCCGCCTACTGGGAGTGTATCTTAGCATCTTAAAATTGCGACCGATGTATTCGCAATATTGCGATCACAAACTACTTAGCAGTTTTAGAGTAGCTCCAGACTTACTCTGCCTGTGCGATCAGTTCAGTGCTTGTCGTTCCTGGTTTGACGTCACAAACACACCCAGCGTTCGCCCAACCACTCCCCCGTTTCTCCGGCCACTCCAGCGTTTTTTCCGGAAACGGTAGCGTTTTCAGCCACACGCCCATAAAACGCTGTGTTTCCGCCCAGTAACACCCATTTCCTGTCAATCACATTACGTTCGCCGGAGCGATGAGAAAGCCGTGAGTAAAAATACTTTCTTCATAGCAAAGATACTTGGCGCAGTCGCAGTGCGAATATTGCGCATGCGCACTAAGCGGAATTTCACTGCGATGCGATGAAAAATACAGAGCGAACGACTCGGAATGAGGGCCCATGTGCACTGCAGGGGAGGCAGATTTAACATGTGCAGAGAGAGTTAGATTTGGGTGTGGTGTGTTCAATCTGCAATCTAATTTGCAGTGTAAAAATAAAGCAGCCAGTATTTACCCTGCACAGAAATAAAATAACCCCCCCAAATCTAACTCTTTCTGCACATGTTATATCTGCCTCCCCTGCAGTGCACATGGTTTTGCCCAACTGCTAACAAAATTCCTGCTGCGATCAACTTGGAATTATCCCCATGGACCCCAGCATCCTCTACGGACTACGAGAAAAAGTAATTAAAATCCTATTTTTTCTGTGCACGTTTAATATTGGCTGCTTTTGCATATAGCCCACAAACATTAGACAGCTCTATTTTTACATCTTAGATTTCAGTTTGAACATACCCCACCAAAATCTAAACATCTCTGCACATGTTACCCCACCTGCAGTGCAGCATGGCTTTGCCCAGTTGCTTTTTTGCAAATAAGGGCTCGATTCAGACCTGATCACTGATGTGCAAACAGCGGGCGATTATCGAACTACATGCGTATTTGCCGCAATCAGGGCCGGTTCTACACCGTGTGGCGCACAGTGCAAAAGTTTTCACTGGCGCCCCCCCACCCCGTGGCAAAACAGTTAGTGCTCTAGTGTCTGTCACTGGAGCCGGCTGCCACAGACGCCCACACAGCCCACGGTGTCTGCTGCAGCCGGGGAGCGGGATGCGGGTAGGCGGCAGTGCCTGCAGGGTGACTGTGGCCGCGCCCCCAGGCCGCAGCGCCCCAGGCGCAGGCACTGCTTGCCCACACCAAGAACCGCTCCTGGCTGCAATGGGCATGTGTGATGGACAGCAGCGACAGGATTGTGCGAAAATTCAGATCGCACGGGCATTTACAAGGTGATTGACAGGGTGGTAACTGACTGGGTGTGACCAGAAAAACGCAGGTGAAATCAAGCATTTACAGGGAGGATGTGTGACGTCAGCTCCGGCCCCGATCAGCCTGTTCTCATCGCACTGGAGGAGTAAGTATTGAGCTACGCACAGACTGCACAGACTGCACACATTGCACAGAATGGGAAAAATGCTCGATGGTGAGTGTGATGTGAACAGTTTTGCAGCTGTCCGCCTACTGAGGCGATTTTTTTGCACAGGGTACTCATGCATTCGCACACTTGCACGGGACGAAATTTCACTCCCCCTGGGCGGCGACTATCTGATAGCAGGACAGTGTAATTTGCAGCACAGCGATCAGGTCTGAATTATGCCCCAAATCAGGCCCATGATCCAAACACATTACTCTCCTAATATCCACTGGCACTACAAAGTAATTTGCTTATGTACAGTATATATGGGTTTTCATTGGTCTGTTCTTCCTTAACCACTTGCCTGGCATGGACGCATCAGATGCGACCATACCAGCAAGTGCTTTATCTGACCTGGTCGCACAGGCACAGGATGTGACCAGTCAAATAAACAGCTGCTGCTGTCAGAGGGACTGGAAGGTCCCTCTTCCTCCCTGCACTCTCACCTACTGATTGCCGTGCTGCCGATCACTGCTGATCAGTCAGCATGGCAGGACCCCCCCCCCCGCCTCCATGGCTGCAGACAATGGGGGTAATTCCAAGTTGATCGCAGCAGGATTTTTTTTAGCAGTTGGGCAAAACCATGTGCACTGCAGGGGAGGCAGATATAACATTTGCAGTGAGAGTTAGATTTGGGTGGGTTAGATTGCAGATTGAACACACCCCACCCAAATCTAACTCTCTCTGCACATGTTAAATCTGCCTCCCCTGCAGTGCACATGGTTTTGCCCAACTGCTAAAAAATTTCCTGCTGCGATCAACTTGGAATTACCCCCAATAGCAGCCGCTGGGGAAGTGTAAATTAACCCCCTAAAATGCCTGTTTTTCACGCCCAATGTTTTTTCACCTCTAATTGTATACCCCTATGATGCTGTATCTGCAAATTGTGTTTTAATATACAGATGAAAGAACCCGAGTGCCGTCCCTTCATTCATGAACTAATTGTACACAGTGTACCCATGTTTGGAATAGACATCTGGGTATTTGTATACAGTTATCGAGTGTTGGACCTTTGTGGAATATATATATTTCTATATGGACCAGGCATCTGCCAGTGCCAAGTGACCTCAGTCGCCCTACCCTTCGGGAGCTCCTTATGTCTCTGTCCCTGCTTTTCCCTGCTCACTCCCATCTTCCCATACCCTTCCCTTCCAAACCTAATGTTTATGGCACTTTCAGTGGGAGCTGAGTCATGCGCCATGCATGTTAGATTTGACTTGCATGTGACACAGTCGCACTTAGGTCATCACACAAATGCGCATGATGATCTTATTTATATATGGGACCAATGTTATAATAATAGGTATATAACAATAGTATTGGATAGAAAGGTAGGCTCCTGCAATGTGTATGATTATTAATTTAGGGCATCTTCACAATACCTAAGACAGCAACAAAATTCTGATTGTCAGTGCTGTTAACCACTATAACTGACAAATTATTTTCTGAAAAAATGCTCAGAAAATTTTGGAGTTTTTTTAATGAGTGAATAAGTTGTAGAATGTGTATTTAATCTTATTCAAAATTATTTTAGTTACAAAAACAATTTTTTTAAAATATTTGAGTAAAAAAATAAATAAATAAAATCGGAACATAACATCGGTTGCCAACATCGAAACATCGTGACCATCGGAAACATTGCGACCATCGCGGCTTTCATTTTGAAAGCCGGGACAGCCACTGGGTACACAGGAGAGGCTTGGGGAGGGTTAATTTACCCTGGGTGAGGGGTCCTGTCGTGCTGACTGATCAGCAGTGATCGGCAGTACGGCAGACACAGGGGGAGAGTGCAGGGAGGCAGAGGGACCTTCCAGTCTCTCTGACAGCAGCAGCGGAAGGAAGTTTTTCTTCCCTGCCGCTGCAAACACTCTCTGTATGACTAGTCGCATGCTGTGCGACCAGGACAAATAAGACACTTGCTGGCATGGTCGCATCTGATGCGACCATGCCAGGCAAGTGGTTAATTGATTGCCTTAACACTGGGGTTAATTCAAATGTGGTTGGAGTGGCTATCACTGCTGCTTACATATAAACAACAAAACCACAAGGTGACAGCCTGTGTCACAAATTAAGGCTAGTGGGACTACTAAAGACAGCAGTTAATTACCTGCCCTGTACACTTTAAGTGATACACTGGAGGCGGGACTTATCCGGCAGGTTGATTGACAGCCTTTGCGGGAGGGAGACCTGATTGGCTGTGGTGTGCAGTGAGAGGAAGAGAAGATGACGCGGGAGGAAGTCACGTCAGATGCCGACTTCAGCGAGGGGAAAGACATTGGCGTGCGAGAAGGAGGCCGCGTGTGAAGTCCCCCAGCGTACACCCACGCTGGTTGCCTGTGCTGTGATTGGCAGCTAGCAGTGGGGAGGCGTGTGGTGGAAAAATGCGGCAGACAGCGGAGGTGCGCACCAAGAGACTCAGCGGGTGTTCGGCGCGTTGCGAGTGTGATGGGAGGAGATGCGCGGGAGAGGACCGCAGAACAGCGGTGTCTGCAGATCCCGGGCCCCGGCGGGCTGCCAGACTGGAGAGTGGAAGGAGCGGGGTGAGAGCTGTGGCCCCATCGAGCCGATGGCCCACCAGAAGACAGGGAGAGAGACAGAGCGTTGGATTCACAGTGTCCGGAGGAGGTGTCCTGTCGCTGTGGGTGACCCAGCCCTGGTACCCTGCCAGGAGAAGATGCGCAGTGGCCTACTGCACAGCAACATTACGAGAACTAGGAGTCTGGCTTTTGCAGCCAATCTGGTGCCCAGGAACTGCTCCGGGTTATAGAGACAGTCCCTGCCGTCAGCCCCCAGATAGACTGAGTGCCACCACACTTAGCCTCACTTGGCCAATGGATCAGTCCTAACTCTGCTACCCTCTCCAACTTCATTAGGCTTGGTGCCTGTGCGGAGGACTATACATCCTCTGTCACACTACAGAAAACAGAGACCCCTTGGGGACAAAGATCACCCTTACCAGTGAACTTTTAAAAGCTAATGACCGAATTACATTTACTTGGTTGGAAATAGTGAGAGGCCACAAGTGTGATTTGAAAGGCTTAAAGGGACCCAGCACCATCTAGCAACGGGGATTTGTCTAACACCTACTTTGCTGAATTAAATACCTGCCACAGCCACAGGCCCCCTTCAAGCCTAACCCCTGTCAGCAGTGGACTCTCCAGTAGGACAAAGGTTGGAAAGCTGCGTTAAAGTTGAGAGTTCAAACCTTCTAATGCCACCATACCTAAATCCTGTGCACAGGTCGGGTTACAGAACCCGTTTAAGTGGGACAATAATAGTACTCGAGTACCCGAAAGGTTACTTTACTTGACGTTTAATATTGTGTGATGTCCAGATTATGTGATGTTTGTATTGTGTAACGTTTAAATTGTATTGGTCGCTACTAAGCCGTAGATCGGTTTCAGTGGTGCTATTGTGTTGTGCCAGGTTAGTGGTGCCTTGTTAGTTGGAAACTCTGTTAAATTTTATGGTAAATACCTCCCACTACCTGACAGCACCAAGAAACAGAGAGGAATTGTGAACTTTTATGCACAAGTGCAGGAGTGAGTAAACACTATTTAAAGCATAAAGTAAACCGTTCTTTAAATTGTTGAGCATTATACTAATAATTAATAATAATAATAATAATAATAATAATAATAATAATTTTATTTATATAGCGCTCTTTCTCCAACAGGACTCAAGGTGCTTTACAGACATCAAAAACAATGCATATAGGCCTTCATTCCGAGTTGATCGCTCGCTAGCTACTTTTTGCAGCAGTGCAAATGCAGAGTCGCCGCCCACGGGGGAGTGTATTTTCGCTTTGCAAGTGTGCGATCGCATGTGCAGCCGAGCGGTACAAAAACATTTTGTGCAAAACAAGACCAGCCCTGAAGTTACTTATCCTGTGTAATGATTCTAGCGATGGAGGATGGAATTTACATCAGATACTCGCCCTGAAAACGCCTGGTCACGCCTGCATTTTTCCTACCACTCCCAAAAAACGGTCAGTTGACACTTATAAACTCCCTCTTCCTGTCAATCTCCTTGCGATCGGCTGTGTGATTGGATTCATCGCTAGAAGCATTGCACAGCAACGATGCACTTTGTACCTGTGCGACATGCCTGTGCATTGCGGTGCATACGCATGTGCAGTTTTGCCGGTTTATTTACCTGATCACTGCGTTGTGAAAATTGGCAGCGAGCGATCAACTCGGAATAACCCCCATAACACAGAGTACTTGAGTAATACAGCAATAGATCAGCCACACAGACATAAAAGAAAATCTTAAGCACACAGAAAGCATAATGCATGATTGGTGTAGGCATTTTGGGTAATAACTTCCAAGGGTTGTGTATTCCACCCTCACAAGGTACCAGATGCGGCAGCCATCTTGGGCGCAATATCGACTGATCTTGGTGGCAGCGTTGTGATGCCCCTTTTTGTAAAGTCTTGGTAGTCAGAATTGGGGCCGTGAGCCCGGGGAGGATCAGTGTTACTACAAATAATCGGACGCACTGTGGTAACCTATTGGTACGCACTTATTAGGGGTGCCTTATATACCTGCTGTTATTGTTGAAACGAGTAAGAAAATTTCACTGCAAGTTGATGATACCATTGCACTGAGCTTTATAACAAAGTATTATATTGATACCTCATTCCTTTTAAAACAAATAAAACTGAAGCAGTTTAATCTGGTTGTCTGTTTCCTTGGCCAAGAAGGTTTTTTCCAACAACCAAGAACAAAGAACCTGAGCGAATACGGCTACAGTGCATCCTGCACAGAAGTAATCAGAGAATACCCCTGACCCGTGTACTAGAATAGCACTAATAGCCGGGTAATGCAGATGGAGGCTCAGTGCTAGGAGGGGAGCAGGGGGTTACCCAGCTGCTCGGGGAGTGCTGGGCACGCCCCCAATAGACTGGAAAATGTTCTGTTTGGCGAGGCGATGCCCACTCAGATGAGGCCATGCCCCCATGACATAGGCCACGCCTCCTTTTCAGATCGTTACGCTTCCGTGGAAGCTAAAGTTGGGAGGTAAGCAGTCCCTCCTACTTACATTCTAGGGATGCTTAAGTTAATATAAGGGTTAAAATGGATGTTTTTGGGTGGTATCCCATAAAATTCTATAATAGGCCTTTGGTCTGTTTGTTGTAGCAATATCTTACTAGAGATCATTGCTGTTGCTATCCTCCCAACAATTGTAAACTGTTGTTTGCGGCTAAGGTAGTGGTTCCCAAACTGTGTGCCATGGCACCCTGGGGTGCCTCGGGACACTTGTAGGGGTGCCTTGGATTGGTGGTCCACGATCAATTAAAATTATTTATGGTCTATGTAATAGGCAAAACCAGTGCTGGTGGCTGCTAATCATAAAATATGTGGACAAACAGAAGCAAATCTTGTCCCTCACCACACAATTTAACTTATGGTTGACATATAAACACAATTTATTTCATTTAATATTTCTTTCTAAATTTCTCAATAAGAAGCTTTTGTCCTGGAGGTGCCGTGAAAAAAATTCTGATGCTCTAGGGCGCCGTGATTCTAAAAAGTTTAGGAAACACTAGGCTAAGGAGTCTGTAATTTGCATACTGTTAATGTGTTTGGTACTGTATACCACTAATTTGGCACGCCTCTTTACTTCAAGTATTCTTCACAATTTGCTTACCAAAATTGCAGGAACAAAGGACAGCATCATACTAGCAGAGGTAACATGATATAACACTGACAGGTAAACCTTATTTCCTCTTATACAATGTAAGTCACATGTGCAGTGATAAATTCAGTAGGGGACACCTGACATAGGATGATTGCTATCATTACATATTGTCTTTGTCTAACACACAGTAACAGCTGCTGTTCTATGTCACAGCTACCTCTAGTTCACAATAGTGTCTGTTGTTCTCCAAAGCCACAGCCTAGATTAGTGTGTAGCTACAACATCAAAGCAAGAAATATCCAGTCTGTACAGTGGATTGCTTTAACCACTTCCTCACGTATATTAGGACAAAGTTCAGATGGAGAAACCACACCTGCCATAGGACAGATGCAAGAGTCAGTGGTGTACACAACAATGGTGCATCGATGGTGGTGTGTGTAGAACCACCAACAGCGTTACAGCGGGCAGATGCTGAAAGTGGGTGTCTCAGGGCTTGCACATTCAGGTGCATACTTGGACGCCAGGGATAGGCTGAAACTAGCATTTGACGGAAGAGCCGATGCAGCAACGGGTGGCCTTCAGGTTGCCGGCGGCCGGGCTCCCGGTGGCCACAATACCGGCGCCAGAATTCTGACCGCCGGCATACCGACATTTTTTCTCCCTCTTAGGGGTCCACGACCCCCCTGGAGGGAGAATAGATAGCGTGGCGCGCGTAGCGCAGCGAGGGGCTCATTTGCGCTCACCCAGCTGTCGGTATGCCGGCGGACGGGATTCCGGCGCCAGTATGCTGGTCGCCGGGAGCCCGACCGCCGGCATACTATACTACACCAGCAGCAATGCCCACCTCTGAACCCGCAGTGTTGTCACCTCATGCATCAGCCATCTAGAATTTTGAGGCAACAGTCACCAAGCAATGCTGTTGTATAAAGCACTGTTTAATGGTGGTCATTCCGAGTTGATCGCTCGCTAGCAGTTTTTAGCAGCCGTGCAAACGCTATGCCGCCGCCCACTTGGAGTGTATTTTAGCTTAGCAGAAGATTGTAACGCAGAGCGGCTACAAAATAATTTTGTGCAGTTTCAGAGTAGCTTCAAACCTACTCAGCGCTTGTGATCACTTCAGACCATTCAGATCCTGATTTGACGTCACAAACACGCCCTGCGTTCGCCCAGCCACGCCTGCGTTTTTCCTGGCACGCTGCATTTTTCCGAACACTCCCTGAAAACGGTCAGTTGACACCCAGAAACGCCCACTTCATGTCAATCACTCTGCGGCTACCATTGCAACTGAAAAGCATCGCTAGACCCTGTGTAAAACTACATTGTTCGTTGTAATAGTACGCCGTGCATGCGCATTACGCCGCATACGCATAAGTGCCTTTTTTTGCCTCATCACTGCACAGCGAACGAATGCAGCTAGCCACCAATATCTCTAAGTATGTAACTTATCTACATAAACATCCACCCGCAATTGGATTGACCCCTTTATGTAGATATGTACTGTATGTAACACATTTGTAATTTCATATAAATAAAATGTTTCAAAACAATTATGTTGTCATACTACTTAGCAAACATTCCATGTTGGGAGACTTGTTTAGCACGTAGTTACTGTGGAGAGACTTTTTGAACTCCCTGTATAAAGTGAAAAGCAGCAGTGTGACAGTACCCTTAAGGGGAAAGTTAATTCAGTGTGATGGTCATTCCAGAATAGCACAGAGGGGGTAATTCAGATCTGATCATAGCAGCAAATTTGTTAGCAGTTGGGCAAAACCATGTGTAACATGTGCAGAGAGAGTTAGATTTGGGTGTGGTGTGTTCAAACTGAAATCTAAATTGCAGTGTAAAAATAAAGCAGCCAGTATTTACCCTGCACAGAAACAAAATAACCCACCCAAATCTAACCCTCTCTGCACATGTTATATCTGCCCCCCTGCAGTGCACATGGTTTTGCCCAACTTCTAACAAATTTGCTGCTGCTGCGATCAACTCTGAATTTCCCCCATTGTTGCCAGCAACATTAAGCTTTTCCTCACAACCCATAGAGATTTTCAGAAAAACCTGAGATGTTCAGGGGGGCTTGGGCTTTAAATGCCGTTGGTCTGGATGCCTGCGGTCAGAATACAGACCACGGCATCCTGATGATCAGAATCATGATAGGGGAAGGTAAGTATACTTACCTTTCCCCACTGCCCCCTAACCCTCCCTTCTAGCACCCTAAACCTAACCCTCCCACCCCTGCAGCCTAACCCTAACCCTCCCCAGTGATGCCTAAACCTAACCCCCTTACCAACAGCCTAAACCTTACTCCATTCCCCACCACCAGCAGCCTAAACCTAACCCTCCCTGTAGGTGTCTAAACCTAACCCCTCCCCACAGCCTAAACCTTACCCCCGGGGCCGCAGTCTATAGCTAATCTACCTTCCCCTGCGGCTTACCGCTCTGGTCGCATGGCAGATGCTAATTCGGGATCCTGGCGGTCAGGATCTCAGCGATCGGGATTCCGGTGATGGGTTGGTGATCCTAGTTGGGATGCCGGCGTTGGCATACCCAGTAGTATTGGGATTCCGGCGTCCGTATTCAGACTGCTGGTATTCCGACCGCCGGAATCCTGACCAGATCCTGTTCAGGGTGCAGTATATGGAGGATGTGTGAACAGCGACCATCACGGGATGTTTGGTGGCACATTGCACTAATTGAATCAGCCCATTGACTTGAACACTTTATTGTTACAAATGCCTTTACTCATCTGTGAAATGTTAAGCATATTTGTCTTTTGATATACTTGCCATAATACATTTTCTAAAAGATAATAGTAACCGTATCTACTTGGTGCTGTTAATAACTAATTATTTACATTTCAACTCCATGAAAACAGGAAGATAGAGGACCACAGGGAATACTGTACTACTGCCATGGTTCTGCTTTTGTTCCAGTTTAAATATTGAATGACTACTGTAAATGAACAAGGACAAAAATCTGCACCCTTAAGGTTAAATCATAAATCGTACACTTGTTTAAGTACAGTTTCTATACTATGGACAAAGAAAGCACCTGTCTCTAATTCCAATTACAACACTAGATGAATACAAAATACAGGTTCTTTTGTTTCAAACTTGTTTATTGTGTAAACACATTAAAGCGTTTGCTTCTGTTATTGGCATTTGGTAAAGATGAAAGAAGCTCTCTCAGCAGACAATGGCGCTTTCTGTTGGGGCTGTTTATGTGACAAGCACACAAAGCAGTGTAAACATTGCATCATGTGATCATCGGGTAACAATATATATATCTTTCTACAGAGTTAATATTCTATGAAACAAGACAATGTAACAATAAAAATAATAAGAAAAACAATTAGAAACTAGTCATTTTTTATACATACACTGGACTTACCGTTTTACTTTCACTGTTAAATATTATTATTGTTATTATTCTTATTATCTTTTATTGATATGGTGCTACAAGGGATCCACAGCGCCCATAACAGAGTACATAAATGAGCAAAACAAGAAAAAAGCAATTACAATTTGAGACAATATAGGACAAGTACAAGGTATCTGGAATGTTTTTAAATTGATGCTAGACAAATATACCCATAAGTGCATGCCCATGGGCAGCAAAAATACGAGTATTAAATTCAAACCAATGTGGCTTAACAACTAGGTTAAGGAAGAAATGGATAAAGAGAGGCAAACATTCAAAGCTTTTAAATCAGATGGGAAGGCGGAGTCATTCCAGTACCACAAGGAATGTAACAAAAAAATGAAAAAAGGAATTCAGAGCAGCTAAAATAGAAAACGAAAAGCAAATCGCTAAGGAGAGCAAAATGAACCCTAAAAAAATGGTAAGAGGCTAAAAAAAAGAGAATGTAGGACCATTAAAAAGCGAACTGGGATTCTTGATAAATGATGATAAAGAAAAAGCTGAAATATTGAACACATTTTTTTTCATCAGTGTTTACTAGAGAGGACCAGATGGTGGGATTAGTGAGTAACAGTAATATAGTAATGTTAAAGCCCGTTGCTTAGTACTTATCTGTCTGAGGAAGTACATTGCAGGTGTGCACTCCCGGCGGGACTAGGCGATTCAGCACCTAGCCCCGCTATGGGAGTGCATAGAGACGCTCCCTTTAAAGTGAATGGGGCGTGGGCGCATCTCGGATGCGCCCTGATAAAGCTAAATATTTATCGTATATAAAACACTTTAAGAGGTCTAAGAACACTGTACGCTATCTACGTAAGAAGTACCGTAAGGGTACGCAAGTTGCGTAACGATCGCTCAACCGTAGTCGAGACGCTCAAGCGTCACGTTCGCTTACGGCCCAGAGATCACAGGCAGGCACGCTATTGGCTGCCGACTAACGTAATGATTCGCTATAGCGTAGCGGACGCTCGGGACCACGAGGAGATCACCAGCGGTGCAGACGCTTACAACGTTAAACCTTTATATCTATACCATTAACAGCGAAATATACAGTAAACCTTAGTGTGGTGTTAGAGTGTAAATGCAACCTGGTGTAACCTGATTAACTACAAAGCTGCTTGGGCGTCACCGACGCTCAGCGAATACTTAACACTATAAGAAATACACAGATACCTGGGCTTAGGGTCCAAAACCTATTATATGTATTATGACTATTATACTTGCAAAAGAATCACAGTACAAAGCATACACTACAATATAACATAGACTAACTAACCAAATAACTACACAGGAAATACCATACAATACAATACAATACAATCAAGGGAAAATAAGGGAAAAAGAGAGGAGAGAGAGATGGCTTACAATAACATCAAGACAATATGATTGTGGAGAAAACTTACGCACAAGGGGAAACGATCGCAAGCGCCTCTGGACATCCAGCTCCCGATTATCAGCAATGAGAACCGTTTGAAGAGAAGTGAGTGCTGGATGCCACAGGCTTGTCTTATTTATGCTCCACACACAATACAATTCAATGGTCCCTACAATCTCATTGTTCATTGGACACAGGAATTCGGCTTCGCATTATAACAAAAGGTCATAGGTTGATTCATACAGGTGGGCTGTGACTGTTTCCAACTGTTCAGGTGGGTGGGATACTGGGTTTCCCGCCGCATGACTAAGTAAGAACAAATAATAGTAAATGGACATAAACTTCTTATGTCCATAACTATTCGCACGAGCGACTAATCCGCTCCAAACCAACACCGGAATATTGCTATTTAAATACTCTTCCGATGGGTACCAAACACTACTGTATGACCCCTGTTAGACCCTTCGTACAATACAAAGAGGGATCTCTCTGTTCAGGAACATGCTATGTTAACTAAACTTTCCGAATCTATCAAAGGGACCATGATCTACAAAATACATTATTACTGAAAATATGTAACGATTGAGTCGCACGCTACGATCACATAAACTTTACCGTAAATACGCATACTGAGCACCCGCGGGTGCACGCAACAGCGGGTATGCGCAATCACGGGAGAGCGCACGCATGCGCAGCGCGGACCTGAATGAGGTGCAAATATGGCAGTGTGCATAGAGATATTTTTCTGACTTTGACAGTCCACCCTTTGGCAGTCAATAATAACTGCCACCTTCTAAAACATTTCAAAAGGAGAAAAATATATGTCAGGGGTTAATTCATTTCCATGGTTGGGTAAGGGAGGAGAGAGGAGTAGGTGGGAAGAGGGTATGACCTAGTGAGATAGCAGAAGCATGTGTGTATGAGTCCATGTTTGGGGGGTCATGTATTATCGTGCCGTACGTGTTGTAAATCAAGCTTCGAGGTATTGCGAAGTATACATTTGAATTCCTTCTTATCCCGTGGTACGGGTCTGTGGATGGGCTGTCAAACTTTACCGAGCTCTTTTCGGTTTTGGTTGTAACAAAATGGGGAAGCACATTTTAGTTGATGATACATGAATGGGGGAGGTATGTGGTTGCTGATATCTGTGCCTGGATTCCCTATCGACTATGTGTGTTATTACCTGAGGGTTGTAGAGATGAAGATAAAGAACACTTATGGAAAATGCAGTAGTATTCTATGTCAGGTTAATGTACATCTGTCGGTTGAAGTTTTGTTCGGTATCAGTTGAAAGTCGTCTTCTTTGCGCTGTTTTGCCCATTAGGTGTGAGCAAAAAGCTTTGTCAATGCCATTAGATTTACAAAAAATGTTGGGCTAGCGTAAGTTTAAGAATTCTAGGGAAACTGGGGATCCATGGCAAAGTTCATCAAATGTCCGTATCTCAAGTGGTCAAAACTTCTTCTTTGGTCTATCCGTTGTCTGTATAGCGTCTCGTCAACTTCCTCGTCCAAGGGGGTCTTTTTATCTTGGAGAAAAAACCAGAAAAACAGGTGAAAGAAACGGACCGTATAATCGCATTTTCATTACATCATTGTTTCTATCATTGGGTCATAAATCAAATCCAGGTTAATTACAGTTTCCTCACTCCTCAAACTCATTACCCTGGTACGATGTTTGCACTTCATTAAAGCCTGACCGCATCTAAATATCAATCCAATCGATATGACAACACCTAAGATACATAGGAGAAACTTCCCAACATCCATTATGACTCCTTGAGCCCAGTCTCCTAAACCGGAGAACCAATTTCGCGGGTTCAACCATGACACCCAACCAGTCAGCTCATTACCTACAGCAGCAAGAGTGAGATTGTGTTTTCGGCGAAATTCCCACTTCAATTGGAGAATATCGTCCATCTTTTGGTCTATGACCTCGACCGGATCCTCGGTGCTATTCGTGATATACGTGCAACACTTCACACCGTACTGTGTTGCCAATGTAACACAATATCCGCCTGTCACTGCTGTGAGGTAATTAAGAACCATTCTATGCTGTACCAGTTCTGTTTTATAAGCTTGAAGTTCCCTTCCAGTATATCTAAACGTGTCATCATACATTTCAGTGATATTATCTAACAAATTTGCGAGCGCAGATATGTATTTATAATTCAGCACTCCTCTAGCGGTGCGAGTGAAATCTAACGCCACCAGAACCTGAATCCCGGTGGATTCATGGATCAGGTCAGAGGCCGGATGCTCTAACCTTTCTGTCAGTTGTCTTTTAACTACGTGCTCGTAATGAGTGTGAGTATAAGGAGCTTGGGCACCACGGTGTATGTCTTTCATTTTGTCATGTGACACAGTCATTACTTCAGGCAGTACTTTTCCAATATAACACAATCCTTCAGAGTTTGGGGCAAGCCACTTGTACGCCTTTCTCCCGCATATGAAATATGCATCATCGGGGAGAACATATGGGACGGAGAAGGACATAACCATATTACACACCTTCCAGGTGAAATCTCCTAACCCTAATTCTTCCATCTGCTTAATACACGTATCAGGTTGTACGATATGTGCACAGTATCCTGGTGATACTTCTCCAACTCTCGTAATCCTATTTCCTAAGGTGTACCTATACCGGAAAGATTTTCCTCTACTGGCTATGTGGCGTACAAGTTCTGTATCTGTAGGCATTCTATCTGCTCTATGCGAAAAGGTCATGGTTTGGTTACTCCATGACACTTCCCAATTTCCCGGCTTTCTGGGATTGGAGATGTTGAAACATAATAGGGACCTATCCACGTGGTATTGGTGGAGCTTCAAACTAGGAGGGCTGGAGATGTTAAACCTCCTGTCCACCGGTCTCCCACCACTTAACTCAAGTACCTCCCCTAACGTTAAAGGAAATGGTACTAGCCCTGATTTGCTATGACCTTGAGGTACTTGAGAGCATACCCAACAATCTGTTTTGTTTAACACACTACCCACTAAGGAGTGATAGTCACTCAATGGATGCCGGTCCATATGGATATTAAAACTGGATTGGCATTTCTTAATGCACCCATCCTCAATGACATTGTTACAGAGCCTACAGATACAGTTTTCTTCAGCCAACAATCCTTAAAAGAAAAATGTTTACAGATAACATGGCTGCTGGATCGTTTCCGGTACTCGCCTTTGCTTGGTGATTGGGTTGCTATTGGAAATTTACACCTCCGTCTCAGTCATCAGAACCTTTCTGGATCCTTTCTCGACCTCACTGGTACTCTCACCGAAACAGACTGTTCTGGTCAACATCAGGGTCAACATGAAAATCCATATCACAGTCTCTTGGGGCAAGTCCATCTTACAGGAGGAGAAAAGAAGAAATTTGTAAAGGGGGTATAAGAAAACAGTTTGTGGGGGAGAGAACTTGTTACGATAATAAGTTCTCTAGTCTTGTAGTTCTTCTTGTTCTGCTGTCATCTCAAAGGTGCTATCTCTCAGTCTTCCAAACGAACATTCTGGTGATGCAATATTCCTTCCTAACCAGCGATCTTTCTGTAAGGAGCAAAAATCTGGCATTACCATTGGTCCAACTGAGGGGTGACATACCATCTTTAAACCATGAAAACATGAGTGAGAAGAGAGAGAGAGAGTCAAAAAAACAAAAGAGAGGGAGAACGCTTCATGTGCATAACTCAACAACAAACAACAATAGGAAACGAGAAACGAAGCATTTTTATCAAACATTTTTCAACATTAAGAAAACATTGTTAGCATTATCAGGCTGTCATATCTACGTGTCTAATGGTCTCCTTGAACAGTCCCTCCCCACCAGCACCTGCATTACTCCACTGTTTGTATCTGGCCAGAAATACATTGTGGCGGATAGGTCATGCTGGGGTTTGGTAGACTTCTGCAAGGACCAAGTGAATATGCAATGTGTGAATTCTTACCAATAATCGTCAGAGATGGGGATAGAGAGAGAGAGAAAAACATTTTTCTTCACAAATACATTTACAACGTTTCACCTGGTCATTCCTGTGTCTTTAGTGAATGACCTCCCAATTTATTAACCGTTACCTCAGGCTTACCATCAGTCCTAATAATCACCTTTCCTGACTATATCTCATGGGTGTGGGCCAAAATTCTTCCTGTCTGATCTCTGATTATAATGGTGTGTGTTATAATTTTGCTCATTTCTTGGTCTAGGGGGTCTGACTTTATGTGGGTTATTACAGTTGCTGGCATAATGCCCTTCTCTTCTACAATGATAACAAATCCTTGGCTTTCTCCATGTGCTAGGGGCCTGGGATTCCGGTCGACTTGATGTATCCTCTAGTGCTTGGATGTTCAGTGCCATCAACCGCTCTCCCTGCGCTTCCCTGGTTCTTTGGATATTTCGGTCATGCTCGATAGCGGACTCTCTTAATGCCGCCACCGAGATACCTCTCCAATGTGGTATGGAAGTTTGTACCCTAATTTTTAGTGTGTCTTTTAAGTTGTTCATTAATACGGACACAGCTACCTCTCTGTGGTGTACATTAGTTTCAATGTCATCTATACCAGTGTACCTAGCCATATCCTGCAGAGCCCGTGAAAATACTCTGATGCGGATTCACCTTCTTTTTGTTTTATTGTAAAGATTTTATTCCATTTTACTACTGTAGGAAAATATTCTTTCAACTGTAGATTGATTCTTTTTACATTATCTTGGTTATACTCGTTTGTTAGTGGCACTTCCTCATCTAGCTTACAATCAGCGATAAATTTCAATGAATCAACATCGGGGGGTAAACATGCCCTCAAAACTGTCCTCCAATCTTTGTTATTTGGCTCTGCAGTGTGTCCTAGCACTCTAATGTATCTTTGACAAGCAACTAAGTCTTTCCTGGGATCAGGAAATTCAGACAGAATTGTTCTTAATTCTGTTCGGGAAAAAGGGCAGTACATGGCGATGTTCCTGACGGGGGTGACTCCTGAAGAGTCAGTTTTCCCATTTGGTACTGCAATTACCCTGACAGGATTAAGTCCAGTAACGTCATTCTGAATTGATTCTACAATATGAGGTACATTTGTTTGTGCGTAATGTATAATACCATACGTACCTGTGGACACGACCTCACCTGACCCTCCATTAGGGGGTTTGTTTACAGTCTTTACCGATTGGGTCGCGTCCACCTGGATGTCTTGTGTGATGGCTTCTGGAAGAGGTGCCGACATCGTTCTGGGCTCGCTTTCTTGTTGGTGTTCCTGAGGAAAGTTTAACATGGGGTGCGACTTGCATGGGTTAATAGTTGTACATTTAACACTTTCATTTTTATAAACCTTATTACATTTTACACTTTCATTCTTAACACAGTTACTAAGTGCATTTTTATCACACCCCATTGTGCCTTTCTCCGCAACCATAATTCCCTCCATTGCCATGTCTCTCCTCTCAAGATGAAAGTTAGGTATGTGAGTTACATTTCTTTGCATTTCACCCTCCTGTTGCCATAACTGTAAACAATCATAATGCTTGATTCATCTCTTTGCTGATTTAATGAGACATATCCTTCTCCTTAAATTATGCAACACCTCTGAGTCAAAACTACCTATCCCGGGAAATGGTGCCTTATCCCCCGCAGTCATTCGTGTCCATTCATCACAAAAGGTCTCAGTGTGGGGACCATACCTCCTCCACATTACTAACCGAGCAGACCCTCGGGGTCTGCAAGCCTCTGGAGTCTGAATCCTGACCTCCGACCGTCTCTGTATTGTGCACTTGGCTGCCATTGTGGACCTTTCTAACACAGAAAAACTTCCTAAAATGCACCAAACACAGAACTTCGTTGGAAATCCTTAAAGCTCTTCCACTGAACTTCTTCTGCTCCGGGTATCTCCGGTCCGCCTTCTAGCAGACACGTGTAGCCGTTGCAGGCCCTATCTCTAGAGATTTTCCTGAGAAAATTCCCTTCCTTTTTCTTTACACAAATCACGCTTGCATGTGCTCCCTACAACACGTATGAGGGCAAGATTTACGCATGGATATACGACCTCATATCACGTTGCGTTATTGGTCACACATACAACCGTGCGGTCCAATCGTACCACTTATAGACACTTGTTGCCCATAAATGGTAGGATCATTGGAGTCTCCCTACTGTGCTCCAAAACAGCCAGAGCGTAACACAACGAAAACTTTATCACACTCTGTTGCACGTTTTCACTTCAGGCCGTGCTCATAGATCACACAGATCACAAAGTCCACAAAGCGGGATTTAATACCGTTTTATCACATAGACCACAAAGTCCACAAAGCGGGATTCAATACACTCATACCGTTTTCAACCCACTATCATTCTTATAGTTTTCTGATCAGAAAAATCATTTCCCGTAGTCTGATAGCTCTCCCCAGAGGTATTACAGTAAAGTAAGGTATTTAAACTAAGTTTTGGAAAGCTGAAATCAATTTGTGCTATTTATCGCCTTGCGCTATTTACCGCGTTGCGCTATTTATCGCGTTGCGCTATTTATCGCCTGTTAAAATCAACTTGTGGTTTGAGTTACGTGGGCGTACACAGACGCTCCGTTGCGTAATATACGCTGCGTGCGTCGGCCTTTGGATTGTGTACGCAAGTCTTTGTTAGAGACACGTGTACGCAAAGCAAAGATCCACCGTAACACAATTTATACTTTTATCAATGTAGATGATCCTTGATCATCTACCACGCACCACACTGACTTCGCCTTATCTCCCAGGCAAAAACTGTGTGTTTGTCTATACTTTAACTATATTACCTCTATTCTTAAACTATGAAATAACGGCAAATCTCTTTTAGCACGTTTATCAACTATAAACCTGGCAAACAGGAGAGTGATATACGAAAATACATAAATGAAAAAGAAATGCAGATATATATGTGTGCGTGCGTGTGTACGCAAGACAGAAAAATAAACAGTTTTAAAAGACACTAGCGTTTTGCTCTTACCTCCGGTTCCCGGATTCCTTCAGCACCCTTTACCTAAGCGAAGCAGACGCTTATCCCGTCAGCACTACGAGGGATACAACCTCCCGCCCTTTGCTGATGGATAATGTCTGCTGATCTACCTAGTGCAGATATGTGAAGGACTGGACGGCCCCCAATTGATAAAGCTAAATATTTATCGTATATAAAACACTTTAAGAGGTCTAAGAACACTGTACGCTATCTACGTAAGAAGTACCGTAAGGGTACGCAAGTTGCGTAACGATCGCACTCCCGGCGGGACTAGGCGATTCAGCACCTAGCCCCGCTATGGGAGTGCATAGAGACGCTCCCTTTAAAGTGAATGGGGCGTGGGCGCATCTCGGATGCGCCCTGATAAAGCTAAATATTTATCGTATATAAAACACTTTAAGAGGTCTAAGAACACTGTACGCTATCTACGTAAGAAGTACCGTAAGGGTACGCAAGTTGCGTAACGATCGCTCAACCGTAGTCGAGACGCTCAAGCGTCACGTTCGCTTACGGCCCAGAGATCACAGGCAGGCACGCTATTGGCTGCCGACTAACGTAATGATTCGCTATAGCGTAGCGGACGCTCGGGACCACGAGGAGATCACCAGCGGTGCAGACGCTTACAACGTTAAACCTTTATATCTATACCATTAACAGCGAAATATACAGTAAACCTTAGTGTGGTGTTAGAGTGTAAATGCAACCTGGTGTAACCTGATTAACTACAAAGCTGCTTGGGCATCACCGACGCTCAGCGAATACTTAACACTATAAGAAATACACAGATACCTGGGCTTAGGGTCCAAAACCTATTATATGTATTATGACTATTATACTTGCAAAAGAATCACAGTACAAAGCATACACTACAATATAACATAGACTAACTAACCAAATAACTACACAGGAAATACCATACAATACAATACAATACAATCAAGGGAAAATAAGGGAAAAAGAGAGGAGAGAGAGATGGCTTACAATAACATCAAGACAATATGATTGCGGAGAAAACTTACGCACAAGGGGAAACGATCGCAAGCGCCTCTGGACATCCAGCTCCCGATTATCAGCAATGAGAACCGTTTGAAGAGAAGTGAGTGCTGGATGCCACAGGCTTGTCTTATTTATGCTCCACACACAATACAATTCAATGGTCCCTACAATCTCATTGTTCATTGGACACAGGAATTCGGCTTCGCATTATAACAAAAGGTCATAGGTTGATTCATACAGGTGGGCTGTGACTGTTTCCAACTGTTCAGGTGGGTGGGATACTGGGTTTCCCGCCGCATGACTAAGTAAGAACAAATAATAGTAAATGGACATAAACTTCTTATGTCCATAACTATTCGCACGAGCGACTAATCCGCTCCAAACCAACACCGGAATATTGCTATTTAAATACTCTTCCGATGGGTACCAAACACTACTGTATGACCCCTGTTAGACCCTTCGTACAATACAAAGAGGGATCTCTCTGTTCAGGAACATGCTATGTTAACTAAACTTTCCGAATCTATCAAAGGGACCATGATCTACAAAATACATTATTACTGAAAATATGTAACGATTGAGTCGCACGCTACGATCACATAAACTTTACCGTAAATACGCATACCGAGCACCCGCGGGTGCACGCAACAGCGGGTATGCGCAATCACGGGAGAGCGCACGCATGCGCAGCGCGGACCTGAATGAGGTGCAAATATGGCAGTGTGCATAGAGATATTTTTCTGACTTTGACAGCCCGTGCCCCAGATGCATCCAGACACAGATGTAGCCACGATTAGCATGGCTCCATCTGTAGTCTGTGAGCGATTAAATAAAATTAAGACTAATAAATCTTCTGGTCCAGATGGACTTCATCCTAGGGTTCTGATGGAGCTAAACACTGAATCAGCAAGGCCACTGTATCTGATTTTTACTGATTCACTTACATCAGACATGGTACCAAAGGACTGGCTTATAGCTGAGGTAGTCCCAATATTTAAAAAGGGCATAAAACTCCATCCTGATAACTATAGAACGGCTAGTCTGACATCGATTGTGGGGAAACTTTTTGAAAGTATACTAAGAGATAGCATACAGGAGTACTCGGAGAACTCGATGCTATTAATAAGAACCAGCATGGTTTTGTGAGAAAAAAGTTATGTCAAACTAATTTGATTATCCTTTATGAGAAGGTAAGCGACAATCTTGACCAGGGTAACACAGTAGATGTCTATCTGGATTTTGCAAAACCTTTCGACACTGTGCCTCACAGGAGGCTGATGGTTAATGGGATGTTTTCCACCTGGACTAAAGTAATCAGTGGAATACTGCAGGGTTCTGTGCTGGAGCCACTATTGTTTAACATATTTATAAATGATCTAGGAGGACTAGAAAGCACAGTGTAAATTTTTGCAGATGGTACTAAAATATGTAGGGTAATCACATCAGATGTGGATGTGGAGTCTCTTCAGAACAATTTATTTAAACTGGAAATTTGGGGAACGAAATTAAGTATGAGTTTTAATGTGGAAAATGTAAAGTTATACACTTTGAGACTAAGAATAAATACGAAAATTACCAATTAAATGGGGAAAATATTGGGGAAATGGTATTAGAAAAGGATTTGGGGGTGCTCATTGATAGTAGATTTAGCAGCAGTACACAAAGTCAAAGTGCAGCAACAAAGGCAAATAAGGTGTTAGCATGCATTAAAAAGATAATTGAGACAAGGGATGAGAATGTAATCCTGCCACTGTATAAATCATTGGTGCAACCACATCTTGAGTATTGTGTACAGTTCTGTGCAGCACACTATAAAAGAGATGTTAGAACTTGAAAAGGTTCAGATGCGAACTACCAAATTGATTAAGGGGTTGGAGACACTGGACTATGAGGAGAGGCTTTCTAGGTTAAATATGTTTACACTAGAAATGAGACGACTAAGAGGAGATATGATTAATATTTCTAAATATATAAAGGGGCAATATGCAGAGCTATCGGGTGACTTGTTTATTAAGAGACCTCTACACAAAACGTGCAGACACCCACTAAGGCTTGAGGAGAGGAAATGTCATACTCAGTGCAGGAAGGGATTCTTCACTGTAAGGGCAATACGAATATGGAATTCACTGCCAGAGAAGGTTGTAATGGCAGACTCGGTCAATGCATTTAAAAATGGGTTAGATACATTTCTTACAGAAAAAGATATACGAGGATATTGCCTTTAACCAGAATAGAATAGGGAATATAATATATTTTAGGTTGAACTCCATGGCTACTGTTCTTTTTTCAACCTCACCAACTATGTTACTATGTATATACAGAAAATCAAGGGTTAGGTGCCATCAAGGGGAGTATTCAGTATAATACAGGTTGAGTATCCCTTATCCAAAATGCTTGGGACCAGAGGTATTTTGGATATGGGATTTTTCCGTATTTTGGAATAATTGCATACCATAATGAGATATCATGGTGATGGGACCTAAATCTAAGCACAGAAGGCATTTATGTTTTATATGCACCTTATACACACAGCCTGAAGGTCATTTTAGCCAATATTTTTTAAAACTGTGTGCATTAAACAAAGTGTGTCTACATTCACACAATTCATTTATGTTTCATATACACCTTATATACACAGTCTGAAGGTCATTTAATACAATATTTTTAATAACTAGGTGTATTAAACAAAGTTTGTGTACATTGAGCCATCAGAAAACAAAAGTTTCACTATCTCACTCTCACTCAAAAAAGTCCGTATTTCGGAATATTCTATATTTCGGATATTTGGATATGGGATACTCAACCTGTATAGTGTAAGTACGAGAAGGAAAGTTACATGAGGGGAGAAGGCCCTGCTCTTGTGAGCTTGCAATCTAAAATGTGAAGTGAAGATATATATTCTAATCTTCACCAGATTTTCACCAGTATATATTCATATTGGGCAGGACTTGCACCATTGAGCTTACACTCAGTGGTACAGTGCCCCCTTCCCACAACCACCAGGGAGACACAGAGGCACATAGGAAGTGCAGGACCATGGCAAGGACACACTGTAAGGAAATACTGTAGGAAAACAGAAAATGCCACAAAGGATACAAATACAAGGGTCAGGAGTGCAAGGGTCATGGTGGTTGAAGTATCAAGCAGTGGAAAGACTGGAGAATGTACTTGATAAATGCTACTGCAAAGCTAATGGGTTGCTATGGCTCACTTCTCTACTATTTTCACTGCCTGATGCATGAATCCCATGTGTGCTTTGGACAGTAATGCATGGGATACATAAAGATGGGATAACCAGGAAAGTAAGGGACACATGAGAATGGTTAAACTAGGATGGATACAAAGGGACACACCAGGACGCATGACCCAAGCAAACACACAGCTAGGCATGGCATTGGAGGCATGGAAAACTTGGGAAAATAAAGTAGGAGATGTAGAAGAAACTGGAGAAATATAGGAAAGGTAAAAAAGCAGGTAACAGTAACGATAGCATGCACACAAAGATATTAGGCATAGAGAGTGAAAGCACTTGTGCAAAGCATAGTAAGCCAAAGCAGTGGGGTGCCATCTGCATGTGGACTGCCACAATGTCAGCATTTATCCAGTCTTGATGTCGACATTGTTGAAATGTCAACAGCTAACATATCAACATCTCCAAAATGTTGACAAGTAGAATGCTGACATTTTGCAAGATGCTGACATTAGATTTAGGGTGAAGGTTAGGGACATACCTCTACCACATCCACTGTTTTTTTGCACCATTAGCTGCAATCTGCGTAAATGCCAGAATCAATAGCGTCTGCATTTCGGCATGATTTACTAAACTCCAGAAGGATAGCTCTGGAGAGCTTGGCCTTGTTAAATAATGGCATCTTCAGATGGTGTTAGCAGCTGTAGTAATCCTAAGGAAGAATTATTGCTGGAGAGAGATCAGAAAGTCGCTCCCAACCTCATGGACCTTCCAAACCGACTATCGCAAAATGATTCTGGGTCAATATGGTACATAGACGATGCCGGTGATGTGAAGTTGTGGTGGTCCAGAAGTTTAGTGAGAGAACAACAATGACTGTGTCATACTGGGATAGGCCAGGCCCACAGGTTGGGTGAGACAATAATGTAAAGATGAAAAGATAACGGTGCTGGTATAGAACAGGCTCGCTGGTTGGGTCCAACAGCAACAACTATAATAGGGGGATGATATGGAAGATTCCAATTGCACAGGATACTGTCTATATTACAAAATCAGAAAAAGAAGGACCCTTTATTCTATTAAACTAATACATTTTTTGTATATACATGGGGTGTGCCATATGATAATGAACATATATCCCAAACGAAAAAAAGGATTTGTCTTGGTGTGGTGCACCTGAAGCCAAGAATGAGCTTTTATTGATTTTTTTAAAATAATGTTACATTTTAAAAACGGCAAAATACTGAAAAGTAGAGTGAAAAGGTAAGAAACTTGTGATATAAAATGTACTGTGTGTGAGAATACCAATACATATATCATTACTCTTCTGTGTGAATTATATTGAAAAACTCAGTTATTATTGCGTCTTGTTATAATTTATAGTTTTGGTTTCTCGGTACTCTGATTTAAGTATTATATATTGTGATTCCACCCCTAACTCGGAGTGTGGTGCTAGTTTCCACCTAAATTGCAATGTAATTCCCCATAGGTTATACGTCACTGTCACTGGTAAGTATGTAAGTAATATACTGTATGAAATCATCTGATGAACCAGTGTTGACAAAAGTGGACGATCGAGAATATATAAGACACTATGGATGGATTTATTCAGTGAACGCAGAGTTCTCATATATTATGCGTCTGAATTCTATATTATGTATTGATGTTTCTATTAGAGATGAGCGGGTTCGGTTTCTCTGAATCCGAACCCGCCAGAACTTCATGTTTTTTTTCACGGGTCCGAGCGACTCGGATCTTCCCGCCTTGCTCGGTTAACCCGAGCGCGCCCGAACGTCATCATGACGCTGTCGGATTCTCGCGAGGCTCGGATTCTATCGCGAGACTCGGATTCTATATAAGGAGCCGCGCGTCGCCGCCATTTTCACACGTGCATTGAGATTGATAGGGAGAGGACGTGGCTGGCGTCCTCTCCGTTTAGAATTAGAATAGATTAGAGAGACACTTGATTTACTAATTTTGGGGAGCATTAGGAGTACTCAGTAGTGTACAGTGCAGAGTTTTGCTGATAGTGACCAGTGACCACCACTTTTATTTATAATCCGTTCTCTGCCTGAAAAAAGCGATACACAGCACACAGTGACTCAGTCACATACCATATCTGTGTGCACTGCTCAGGCTCAGGCCAGTGTGCTGCATCATCTATTATCTATATATAATATTATATATATCTGTCTGACTGCTCAGCTCACACAGCTTATAATTGTGGGGGAGACTGGGGAGCACTACTGCAGTGCCAGTTATAGGTTATAGCAGGAGCCAGGAGTACATAATATAATCCGTTCTCTGCCTGAAAAAAGCGATACACAGCACACAGTGACTCAGTCACATACCATATCTGTGTGCACTGCTCAGGCTCAGGCCAGTGTGCTGCATCATCTATTATCTATATATAATATTATATATATCTGTCTGACTGCTCAGCTCACACAGCTTATAACTGTGGGGGAGACTGGGGAGCACTACTGCAGTGCCAGTTATAGGTTATAGCAGGAGTGTCAGATTGTGTTTGGGCTGTGTCCCCGGAGGGGGCGCTAGTGGGTCAGTGGAGGTAGATGGGAGAAAACGAGGAGGCTGTATAACGTTCCTGCGCATGAGCGCAATGGTATTTTATTTGGCAGATGATATAACACAGAATGGTAGCAGAAACAATAAGAACGGATGAATAAAGTCAATCACTCAGTATGATAACTGAAAGTCTATGGCAATGGATGACAGATGACTTGAGAAAATAATATCCGGTAATATATAAACAGAAGAACAAGTGTTTGTGAAATGGTTCTGGTTTGGAAACCAGTGCAGGTTTTAAAACAGGAAACTTAGGCAGCAAGGTGTAGAATGGCAAACCTGAGCAGAGGCAGGAGTCTGACTTCACAGTGCAGGTGATGAGGCACTGGCAGCAGCAAGCTGTATCACAGGTGGAGGAATGAAACACACCTGGAGTCAGTCTTCAACTGCAGGCTGAAGCACACAAGGTGGTGATGAGTGTGAAGCCTTATTTGCAGGTTGCAGGTATTGCTGGGCCTTGAAGTTCCACGGAGCTGTGCAGAGTAACCAGGAGTACAAGTTCTTAAGCAGAGAACCAGGAACACAGGAGGAACAGGAACAGATCCTTTCACATGGGTCGCTGGAGAGACACAAAGTCCAGGATGCCTGCAGACTGATCCTGCAGTCTCTTATGTACCCCATGGTGCACAGGGATTGGATGAGTGAAGGAAAGTGGGTGCGGCCAAGCACCGGATTGGCCGCAGTATACTGGCTGTTTACAGACTGTCATGGCGGCGCCCACGCTGCGGCCTAGCAGGGACGCGGCGCGCTACATGCCCGCTGTCTCAGGAGTGTTCCCAGGCCCTTGATGATGTCCCATGGCAGGGGCATAGGTGACAGGTGACCGCAGGGAGCCAGGACGGAGTCCGCAGCGGCGGACGGATGTCAGCCTGGTAAGTCGATTCCTGACAGTACCCCCTCCTTTAGGGGTGGACACCGAACACCCACGTGGCTTGGAGGGATGAGTGCTGTGGAAGACACGGACCAACCTAGGAGCATGGACATCGGACGAATTCACCCAACTTCTCTCCTCTGGGCCATAACCGGACCAATCGACCAGGTACTGGAGACGTCCATACCGACAACGGGAGTCCAGAATTTTGTTGATCTCGAATTCCACGCCCCGCTGAGTTCGAACCTTGGGACCTACTGGAAGAGTATTCTGAAAGCGGTTTAGGACTAGAGGTCTGAGGAGAGAAATATGAAAAGCGTTAGGTATACGAAGGGAAGATGGTAACTTTAATTTATAGGCCACTGGGTTGATGACTCTTTCGACAGGGTAAGGACCAATGAAGCGTGGTGCAAACTTCATGGATGGGACCCTGAGACGGAGGTTACGGGTTGATAGCCAAACCTTGTCCCCAGGTTTCAAATGGGGAACCGCACGTCTCTTGCGGTCGGCAAAGACCTTGTACCGACTGGAGGCCTTTTTGAGGGAAACGTGAATTTTTCTCCAAATAGATGAAAACTGAGTCAGAGCAGTAGTGGCAGCAGGAACATCCATATGAGGGAGCTCTTGGAAATCGGGTACACGGGGATGTTGCCCATATACTGCAAAGAATGGTGTCGTTTCAGTGGCAGTATGGTATCGAAAGTTGTGGGCAAACTCGGCCCATGGGAGCAGATCGAACCAGTCATCCTGGGAAGATGAAACATATAATCTTAAAAAAGTCTCAAGTTCTTGATTGACCCTCTCTGTCTGCCCATTCGTCTGAGGATGGTATGAAGATGAAAACTTCAGTTTGACCTGCATGGCTGAACAGAGGGCCCTCCAAAACCTCGCTACAAACTGTACCCCCCGGTCAGATATTATTTCAGAGGGTAAACCATGTAAGCGGAAAATCTCCCGTAGGAAGATTTGGGCAAGTTTTGGGGCAGAAGGGAGACCCTGGAGAGGAACAAAATGAGCCATCTTGGTGAATCTGTCCACTACAACCCAAATGGTATTATGTCCTTGAGAAGGAGGAAGGTCGGTGATAAAATCCATGGACAGGTGTGACCAGGGACGACTAGGGATAGACAGTGGTTGTAACTGACCTGCTGGAGACTGACGAGGAGTCTTGTGCTGCACACATTTAGGACAGGATGCCACGAAATCCTGGATGTCCATTTTCATCTTTGGCCACCAATATGTAGCAGAAAGGAACTTGAAGGTCTTCAGGACCCCAGGATGACCAGTGAACTTGGATTGATGGGCCCAAGATAGCAACTTGGGACGGAGATCTGGGGAAACAAAAGTCTTACCAGGAGGAGGAGCTGGGGAGACTTGAGATGCAGCGAAAACCACGGGACTCAGGATGGAATGTGGCACTGAGTCAGATGTTCCTTCTTCAGATTCCATGGATCGGGATAACGCGTCAGCTTTCACATTCTGCGAACCTGGGCGGAAATGAAGCTTGAAATTAAAACGTGAGAAAAACATAGCCCACCTGGACTGGCGAGGGTTAAGGCACTGAGCTGCCTTTAAATATAGCAGGTTTTTATGATCCGTGTAGATATTAAACGGATGTTTGGCCCCTTCTAGGAGATATCTCCATTCCTCGAGAGCCAGCTTGATCGCCAGTAGTTCTTGATCTCCCACGGAGTAGTTAGCTTCTGCAGGAAGAAACTTTCGAGAATAAAATCCACAAGGGTGGACTTTCCCATCGGATCCCTTCTGGGAGAGAACAGCTCCAACCCCAACTGTAGAGGCATCTACCTCCAACTCGAATGGTCTGTTGACATCTGGCTGAGACAGCACTGGAGCAGACATAAAGGCTAGCTTGATCTTCTGGAAGGCTGCCAAGGCTTCTTCTGACCAGTTGGAATGGTCTGCCCCTTTCCGAGTCAGGTTGGTAATAGGAGCGATGAGAGTGGAGAATCCTCGAATAAATTTTCTATAGTAGTTGGCGAAACCCAGGAATCGCTGGATAGACTTGAGAGAGTTTGGAATGGACCAATTGGCAATAGCTTCCAATTTTGTCGGGTCCATCTGAAGATCCGATCCGGAAATTATATAACCCAGGAAGGGTATAGAGGGAACTTCAAAGGTGCATTTAGATAGTTTCCCGTAGAGCCGGTTCTCACGAAGACGTCGGAGAACTTCACAAACTTGTAGACGATGAGATGGAAGGTCTTGGGAGAAGATAAGGATATCATCTAAGTAAACAACGAGGTACTTATACAGGACATCACGAAAGATTTCGTTCACAAAGTGTTGGAACACTGCTGGGGCATTACTCAACCCAAATGGCATTACCAGGTATTCATAATGGCCATCTCGAGTGTTGAAAGCTGTCTTCCACTCGTCACCACTCCGGATTCTGATGAGATTATAGGCACCGCGGAGATCTAACTTGGTGAAGATGCGGGCTCCTTTAACTCTGTCAAATAATTCGGTAATGAGTGGTAATGGATAACTATTCTTGATAGTAATGTCATTGAGACCCCGATAGTCAATGCACGGACGCAGTCCTCCATCCTTCTTTTTAACAAAGAAGAAACCTGCACCAGCGGGAGATGATGACGGACGGATGAATCCCTTCTGAAGATTCTCTCTGATGTAATTACTCATCGCCTCAGTTTCAGGAACAGACAACGGGTAGGTGCGCCCCCTAGGTGGCTTCTTGCCAGGAAGGAGATCGATGGGACAATCCCATTCCCTATGGGGCGGCAGGATATCAGCAGCCTTTTCACAGAAGACGTCTGAGAAGTCTTGATAAGCTGCTGGGAGACTTGACTGTGTCTTTACTTCGGTAGACTTAATGGGACACACTTGGGCTAAGCAGGATTGATGACAATGTGAACCCCATGAGGTAAGCTGCAACGTTGACCAGTCAAACTGTGGATTATGTAGCTGGAGCCAGGGCATGCCCAAGACAATCTCCTGGGTGGCTTGAGGGATGACCAGGAACTTGATCAGTTCAGAATGGAGAAATCCAACTCCCAGAACCACTGGAACAGTTTGATGAGAAATGTTCCCCTTGGAGATTCGACTACCATCCACAGCAGTAATGTAAACTGGACAAGAAAGTTCACAGGTAGATAGGCAAAATTTATTTACCGCAGCTTGGGTGATAAAGTTTCCTGCAGCACCGCAGTCCACTAATGCTGACGCAGACTGGAGCCCAACTGGAGTCTCTAGCATCACTGGAAGGATGAGGTCTTGTTGAGAAGGAGCTTGACTGAAAGATCCTAACTTGACTCCTCCCTTACAAGTCAGGATCTGGCGTTTCCCGAACGCACCGTGCAGGAGTTAATCTGATGGGCCGCAGCAGCACAGTATAGGCAGAGTCTCTCACGTATTCTTCTTGCCCGCTCTTCAGGAGTTAGGCGGGACCTATTTATCTGCATAGGCTCGTCAGAAGAGGGAGACTGGAACTGTACAGAAGGTATGAACCTTGATCTGCGTGGCTCACTCCGAGCGCGTTCATTATTGCGTTCGCGGATGCGAGAGTCCAACTTAATGCACAGGGAGATCAAATCAGACAGTTGAACAGGAATGTCACGGGTCGCCAGTTCATCCTTGATCCGATCCGAGAGTCCGTGCCAGAAAGCTGCTACCAGAGCTTGGTTGTTCCACTGAACCTCTGCAGCCAACGTCTGGAACTGGATGACATATTGTCCCATGCTTCGGGTACCTTGACGAAGTTGGATCAGGTCTGCCGAAGCTGATGTCGCACGACCAGGCTCGTCAAAGATCCGTCTGAAGGTTGACACGAAGTCTGTGTAGTTGTTAATCAGAGGGTCAGCACGTTCCCACAGAGGAGACACCCAACTCAGAGCAGATCCAGAGAGTAAGGAGATGATGTAGGCAACCTTGGATCTTGGCGTGGGGAAATTATGTGGCAATAACTCAAACTGTATTTCACATTGATTGAGAAACCCGCGACATAACTTAGGACTGCCATCATACTTGCTCGGCACGGGCAGATGCAGACGTGACACTGGAGCTGATGCAGCCGGCATAGAAGAACTCACAGCACTGGCAGGTGCTGGAGTAACAGAAACAGTAGGAGAGAGTACACTAGGCAGGGATTGCTGTAGTGTATCTAATCGGGAGGACATCCCTTGCAGGAATTGAAGCATCTGCTGCTGCGCAACCTCTTGACCATCCAGACGGGAGACCAGATTTTGCAAGGCCTCTGACCCCACACTCCGTCCACCATCCGAGTCCATCGATCCTGGACTTACTGTCAGATTGTGTTTGGGCTGTGTCCCCGGAGGGGGCGCTAGTGGGTCAGTGGAGGTAGATGGGAGAAAACGAGGAGGCTGGATAACGTTCCTGCGCATGAGCGCAATGGTATTTTATTTGGCAGATGATATAACACAGAATGGTAGCAGAAACAATAAGAACGGATGAATAAAGTCAATCACTCAGTATGATAACTGAAAGTCTATGGCAATGGATGACAGATGACTTGAGAAAATAATATCCGGTAATATATAAACAGAAGAACAAGTGTTTGTGAAATGGTTCTGGTTTGGAAACCAGTGCAGGTTTTAAAACAGGAAACTTAGGCAGCAAGGTGTAGAATGGCAAACCTGAGCAGAGGCAGGAGTCTGACTTCACAGTGCAGGTGATGAGGCACTGGCAGCAGCAAGCTGTATCACAGGTGGAGGAATGAAACACACCTGGAGTCAGTCTTCAACTGCAGGCTGAAGCACACAAGGTGGTGATGAGTGTGAAGCCTTATTTGCAGGTTGCAGGTATTGCTGGGCCTTGAAGTTCCACGGAGCTGTGCAGAGTAACCAGGAGTACAAGTTCTTAAGCAGAGAACCAGGAACACAGGAGGAACAGGAACAGATCCTTTCACATGGGTCGCAGGAATGACACAAAGTCCAGGATGCCTGCAGACTGATCCTGCAGTCTCTTATGTACCCCATGGTGCACAGGGATTGGATGAGTGAAGGAAAGTGGGTGCGGCCAAGCACCGGATTGGCCGCAGTATACTGGCTGTTTACAGACTGTCATGGCGGCGCCCACGCTGCGGCCTAGCAGGGACGCGGCGCGCTACATGCCCGCTGTCTCAGGAGTGTTCCCAGGCCCTTGATGATGTCCCATGGCAGGGGCATAGGTGACAGGTGACCGCAGGGAGCCAGGACGGAGCAGGGAGCTCCTTTGCGCTCGCCACACTGTCGGTAAGCCGGCGGCTGGCCTCCCGGCGCCGGTATGCTGGTCGCCGGGAGGCCGGCCGCCGGCAGATCGTAGTGAACCCACTGCGCACAACTAAAATGCAGCACAGGTATTGATGGATAGTATACTTGACGACACAGAGGTAGAGCAATGGACTACTGTACCGTACTGCTATATATATATACTGGTGGTCACAGCAAAATTCTGCACTGTCCTCCTACTATATACTACAATGCAGCACAGATATGGAGCATTTTTCAGGCAGAGAACGTAGATATTTTCAGCACACTGAGCACAGATATTTGCAAGCACACTGAGCACAGATATTTGCAGCACACTAAGCACATATATTTGCAGCACACTGAACACAGAAACTGAGAGAACGCAGCCACGTCCTCTCGCTATCATCTCCAATGCACGAGTGAAAATGGCGGCGACGCGCGGCTCCTTATATAGAATACGAATCTCACGAGAATACGACAGCGGGATGACGACGTTCGGGCGCGCTCGGGTTAACCGAGCAAGGCGGGAAGATCCGAGGCTGCCTCAGAACCGTGTAAAATAGGTGAAGTTCGGGGGGGTTCGGATCTCGAGGAACCGAACCCGCTCATCTCTAATACACTGCTCAAAAAAATAAAGGGAACACTAAAATAACACATCCTAGATCTGAATGAATGGAATATTCTTATTAAATACTTTGTTCTTTACATAGTTTAGTGTGCTGACAACAAAATCGCACAAAAATTATCAATGGAAATCAAATTTATTAACCCATGGAGGTCTGGATTTGGAGTCACCCTCAAAATGAAAGTGGAAAAACACACTACAGGCTGATCCAACTTTGATGTAATGTCCTTAAAACAAGTCAAAATGAGGCTCAGTAGTGTGTGTGGCCTCCACGTGCCTAAATGATCTCCCTACAATGCCAGGGCATGCTCCTGATAAGGTCGCGGATGGTCTCCTGAGGGATCTCCTCCCAGACCTGGACTAAAGCATCTGCCAACTCCTGGACAGTCTGTGGTGCAACGTAGCGTTGGTGGATGGAGCGAGACATGATGTCCCAGATGTGCTCAATTGGATTCAGGTCTGGGGAACGGGCGGGCCAGTCCATAGCATCAATGCCTGCGTCTTGCAGGAACTGCTGACACACTCCAACCACATGAGGTCTAGCATTGTCTTGCATTAGGAGGAACCCACGGCCAACCGCACCAGCATATGGTCTCGCAAGGGGCTCCTTTGCGCTCGCCACACTGTCGGTAAGCCGGCGTCTGGCCTCCCGGCGCCGGTATGCTGGTCGCCGGGAGGCCGGCCGCCGGCAGATCGTAGTGAACCCACTGCGCACAACTAAAATGCAGCACAGGTATTGATGGATAGTATACTTGACGACACAGAGGTAGAGCAATGGACTACTGTACCGTACTGCTATATATATATACTGGTGGTCACAGCAAAATTCTGCACTGTCCTCCTACTATATACTACAATGCAGCACAGATATGGAGCATTTTTCAGGCAGAGAACGTAGATATTTTCAGCACACTGAGCACAGATATTTGCAAGCACACTGAGCACAGATATTTGCAGCACACTAAGCACATATATTTGCAGCACACTGAACACAGAAACTGAGAGAACGCAGCCACGTCCTCTCGCTATCATCTCCAATGCATGAGTGAAAATGGCGGCGACGCGCGGCTCCTTATATAGAATACGAATCTCACGAGAATACGACAGCGGGATGACGACGTTCGGGCGCGCTCGGGTTAACCGAGCAAGGCGGGAAGATCCGAGGCTGCCTCAGAACCGTGTAAAATAGGTGAAGTTCGGGGGGGTTCGGATCTCGAGGAACCGAACCCGCTCATCTCTAATACACTGCTCAAAAAAATAAAGGGAACACTAAAATAACACATCCTAGATCTGAATGAATGGAATATTCTTATTAAATACTTTGTTCTTTACATAGTTTAGTGTGCTGACAACAAAATCGCACAAAAATTATCAATGGAAATCAAATTTATTAACCCATGGAGGTCTGGATTTGGAGTCACCCTCAAAATGAAAGTGGAAAAACACACTACAGGCTGATCCAACTTTGATGTAATGTCCTTAAAACAAGTCAAAATGAGGCTCAGTAGTGTGTGTGGCCTCCACGTGCCTAAATGATCTCCCTACAATGCCAGGGCATGCTCCTGATAAGGTCGCGGATGGTCTCCTGAGGGATCTCCTCCCAGACCTGGACTAAAGCATCTGCCAACTCCTGGACAGTCTGTGGTGCAACGTAGCGTTGGTGGATGGAGCGAGACATGATGTCCCAGATGTGCTCAATTGGATTCAGGTCTGGGGAACGGGCGGGCCAGTCCATAGCATCAATGCCTGCGTCTTGCAGGAACTGCTGACACACTCCAACCACATGAGGTCTAGCATTGTCTTGCATTAGGAGGAACCCACGGCCAACCGCACCAGCATATGGTCTCGCAAGGGGCTCCTTTGCGCTCGCCACACTGTCGGTAAGCCGGCGTCTGGCCTCCCGGCGCCGGTATGCTGGTCGCCGGGAGGCCGGCCGCCGGCAGATCGTAGTGAACCCACTGCGCACAACTAAAATGCAGCACAGGTATTGATGGATAGTATACTTGACGACACAGAGGTAGAGCAATGAACTACTGTACCGTACTGCTATATATATACTGGTGGTCACAGCAAAATTCTGCACTGTCCTCCTACTATATACTACAATGCAGCACAGATATGGAGCATTTTTCAGGCAGAGAACGTAGATATTTTCAGCACACTGAGCACAGATATTTGCAAGCACACTGAGCACAGATATTTGCAGCACACTAAGCACATATATTTGCAGCACACTGAACACAGAAACTGAGAGAACGCAGCCACGTCCTCTCGCTATCATCTCCAATGCACGAGTGAAAATGGCGGCGACGCGCGGCTCCTTATATAGAATACGAATCTCGCGAGAATACGACAGCGGGATGACGACGTTCGGGCGCGCTCGGGTTAACCGAGCAAGGCGGGAAGATCCGAGGCTGCCTCAGAACCGTGTAAAATAGGTGAAGTTCGGGGGGGTTCGGATCTCGAGGAACCGAACCCGCTCATCTCTAATACACTGCTCAAAAAAATAAAGGGAACACTAAAATAACACATCCTAGATCTGAATGAATGGAATATTCTTATTAAATACTTTGTTCTTTACATAGTTTAGTGTGCTGACAACAAAATCGCACAAAAATTATCAATGGAAATCAAATTTATTAACCCATGGAGGTCTGGATTTGGAGTCACCCTCAAAATGAAAGTGGAAAAACACACTACAGGCTGATCCAACTTTGATGTAATGTCCTTAAAACAAGTCAAAATGAGGCTCAGTAGTGTGTGTGGCCTCCACGTGCCTAAATGATCTCCCTACAATGCCAGGGCATGCTCCTGATAAGGTCGCGGATGGTCTCCTGAGGGATCTCCTCCCAGACCTGGACTAAAGCATCTGCCAACTCCTGGACAGTCTGTGGTGCAACGTAGCGTTGGTGGATGGAGCGAGACATGATGTCCCAGATGTGCTCAATTGGATTCAGGTCTGGGGAACGGGCGGGCCAGTCCATAGCATCAATGCCTGCGTCTTGCAGGAACTGCTGACACACTCCAACCACATGAGGTCTAGCATTGTCTTGCATTAGGAGGAACCCACGGCCAACCGCACCAGCATATGGTCTCACAAGGGGTCTGAGGATCTCATCTCGGTACCTAATGGCAGTCAGGCTACCTCTGGCGAGCACATGGAGGGATGTGCGGACCCCCAAAGAAATGCCACCCCACACCATTACTGACCCACTGCCAAACCGGTCATGCTGGAGGATGTTGCAGGCAGCAGAACTTTCTCCTTGGCGTCTCCAGACTCTGTCACGTCTGTCACATGTGCTCAGTGAGAACCTGCTTTCATCTGTGAAGAGCACAGGGCGCCAGTGGCGAATTTGCCAATCTTGGTGTTCTCTGGCAAATGCCAAACGTCCTGCACGGTGTTGGGCTGTAAGCACAACCCCCACCTGTGGACGTCGGGCCCTCATACCACCCTCATGGAGTCTGTTTCTGATCGTTTGAGTAGACACATGCACATTTGTGGCTTGCTGGAGGTCATTTTGCAGGGCTCTGGCAGTGCTCCTCCTGTTCCTCCTTGTACAAAGGCAGAGGTAGCGGTCCTGCTGCTGGGTTGTTGCCCTCCCCTCCTACGGCCTCCTCCACATCTCCTAATGTACTGGCCTGTCTCCTGGTAGTGCCTCCATGCTCTGGACACTACGCTGACAGACACAGCAAACCTTCTTGCCACAGCTCGCATTGATGTGCCATCCTGGATGAACTGCACTACCTGAGCCACTTGTGTGGGTTGTAGGGAGGTCATACAGGCACGTGGAGGCCACACACACTACTGAGCCTCATTTTAACTTGTTTTAAGGACATTACATCAAAGTTGGATCAGCCTGTAGTGTGTTTTTCCACTTTCATTTTGAGGGTGACTCCAAATCCAGACCTCCATGGGTTAATAAATTTGATTTCCATTGATAATTTTTGCGTGATTTTGTTGTCAGCACATTCAACTATGTAAAGAACAAAGTATTTAATAAGAATATTTCATTCATTCAGATCTAGGATGTGTTATTTTAGTGTTCCCTTTATTTTTTTGAGCAGTGTATATATATATATATATATATATATATATATTATTTTTTTTTTAAATCTATCTATCTATCTATCTATCTATCTATCTATAGTATACACTCACTCAAATGTTATCCCCTTTTCCCGGCCGCAATCGTGCCCGCCTGTAGTATTCTAATGTTACTGCCGACGGGCATGACAAGTTAATTTCAGCTGTAGCGAGCTGAAATGCGTGTAAAGAGACCTGTTTGGCTGCCCAAACCTGTTTGGCTGCCCAAACGGGTGTTTTCACGATAGCGCCCATTAGTTTAGTTGGGTTTAGGTGCTTTGCATGATTAAACCCGACTGTACTGGGCGCGATAACGGGAGACATTTGAATATCGCCCCTCTAGCTCCCTTTAGACGGGCGATAGGGGGCGCGCTAAAATTGGAATCCGGCCCTTAGATTGTAAACTGTTATCGGAATCTGAGGGGATTTAGTTTAGCATGCCTAGTGGAAGACACCTTTCATTATCTGTCTGCTCTCCTCACTCGTATCTCCAACTGTCTCTCTGCTACCTCTTTCTGGATGTGCCAGCGTTTTCTTAAACTTAACATGTCCCTCCCTCCCGCATAACCTCACCTCCTACAATCTCATTATCTATTGATGGCACTACTATCTCCTCTAGCCCCCAAGTGCACTGTCTTGGAGTAATCCTTGACTCCTCCCTCTCCTTCAAACCACACATTCAGCATCTCTCACAAACCTGCCATTTTCATCTAAAAAATATTTCCAGGATCAGACCCTTTCTGACCTAGGATGCTACTAAGACTCTTATCCACTCACTGGTCATCTCAAGACTGGACTACTGTAATCTCCTCCTGACTGGCATTCCTGACAAATACCTCTCTCCACTCTAATCTATCCTCAATGCTGCTGCCCGGCTCATCTTCCTCACCACACGCACTACCGTCCACCTCTCCTCTCTTACTAGATCTTCACTGGCTCCCCTTCCCTTTCAGAATCCATTTCAAGCTTCTCACACTCGCTTACAAAGCCCTCACCCTCTCCTCTCCCATCTACGGGGGTCATTCCAAGTTGTTCGCTCGCTGACGATTTTCGCAACGGAGCGATTAAGGCAAAAATGCGCATGCGCATGGTACGCAGCGTGCATGCGCTAAGGATTTTAGCAGAAAACTTAGTAGATTTACTCACGTCCGAACGAAGAATTTTAATCGTTGAAGTGATCGGAGTGTGATTGACAGGAAGTGGGTGTTTCTGGGCGGAAACTGACCGTTTTCTGAGAGTGTGCGTAAAAACGCAGGCGTGCCAGGATAAAACGCGGGAGTGTCTGGAGAAACGGGGGAGTGGCTGGCCGAACGCAAGGCGTGTTTGTGACGTCAAACCAGGAATGAATCGGGCTGAGCTGATCGCAGTGTAGGAGTAAGTCTCGAGCTAATCAGAAACTGCTAAGAATTATTTATTTGCTATTCTGCTAAACTAAGATACACTCCCAGAGGGCGGCGGCCTAGCATGTGCAATGCTGCTAAAAGCAGCTAGCGAGCGAACAACTCGGAATGAGGGCCTACATCTCTGACCTTATCTCCCTTTACACTCCCACCCGTCATCTTTGCTCTGCTAATGCACACCGACTCTCCTGCCTACAGATTACTTCCTCCCACTCCTACCTCCAAGATTTTTCACGTGCTGCACCACTTCTCTGGAATTCCCTACCTCTCCCCCTCAGACTCTCCACCTCTCTACAAAACTTCAAGTGGGCTCTCAAGACCCACTTCTTCACCAAACCCAGCCAAATCTCATCCTAACCCTCTGTTCTACACTCTCTATGTACCCCATCTGTGTCACCCTTGTCTGTCTACCCCTCCCCTTTAGAATGTAAGCTCTCACGAGCAGGGCCCTCTTCCCTCATGCGCTTATCCTTTCTTACTTTAATAATCTTCAACTGCACCAAATCCAGCAGTCTTCTGCCACCTGATACTTATTCCAGTGTCATCTGCTGATGTAGCTATATATATATATATATATATATATACACCCTGTACTTGTCCTATACTGTCATCAACTGTAAGTTGCTGTTTTCCTATTTGATTATCTGTTTATGTACTCTGTATTTGGGCGCCGCGGAACCCTTGTGGCGCCATATAAATAAAGGATAATAATAATAAATAATAATAATAATATATACTCACACTGCTGCGGCACTCAGAAGTAAAAAAAGACAATAGGCAGGTCTCCTGGTCAGTGTTTCAATGGGGGTAATTCCAAGTTGATCGTAGCAGGAATTTTGTTAGCAGTCGAGCAAAACCATGTGCACTGCAGGGGAGGCAGATTTAACATGTGCAGAGAGAGTTAGATTTGGGTGTGGTGTGTTCAATCTGCAATCTAATTTGCAGTGTAAAAATAAAGCAGCCAGTATTTACCCTGCACAGAAATAAAATAACCCACCCAAATCTATCTCTTTCTGCACATGTTGTATCTGCCTCCCCTGCAGTGCACATGGTTTTGCCCAACTGCTAACAAAATTCCTGCTGCGATCAACTTGGAATTACCCGAATTGTTCACACATTTTCATCAGTACAAAGAACAAATGATAACTCACCACCTTTACAGTGTTCCCCCTCATCATTTTCGCACTGTTTCCCGCAGGTCCCGCCAGCGGGGGCGCCTCCCGATGATATCACCACAGTGCACCCGTCACCAAAGTAACATTTTGCAGCTTGAATAAGGAATAATAAAGTAGTTACAAAAGAACAAAAAAACGCTGTCTATATGGAATGAATTCCTAATAACAGCAGTATATGTGGAACAAGTATTAAATATGCTAAAAGATTGCAAAATTTCATAATTAATATTGATATGTGAACATTGAAACGTTGACCTTTTTAATGTCGAACTTTTTACCCTGTCGATCTTTTGACCCCATCGACCTAATGTCTGTCTAACATATGGGCCAATATTTACAAAAAATCAGAGTTTGTCCGATTTGTGTTTTTTTTTCTAAGTCCCAACACGGGAATTCACTAAGCACAAATCTCGGCAGTGTTTGGGCTATTCGTAATTGTTTGATTGGCAAAGTTCAGAAATACGAATGAATAGACCATCGGTCAAACGCGGCTGTTATTTCATACAACACGGGTATTCACTATTCATTCGTATTTGGGTGTTAGTCTCTGAGTGCTCAAGTGCGGGTGTATTTTTTTGCGAATCGTTAAAAAAAGCAGCAAAAAAATAGACCTGCTTTTTCCAGTCGAGTTTGGATAATCATGCACGGATCAGTGAGATCTGTGCATGGTTATCTATGGGAAAGGGTCTGTTTACTGTAAAAACTGAAAAAAAAATAGTGTGGGGGTCCCCCCTCCTAAGCATAACCAGCCTCGGCTCTTTGAGCCGGTCCTGGTTGAAAAAAAATGGGGGAAAAACTGACAGGGGTTCCCCCATATTTGAACAACCAGCACCGGGCTCTGCGCCTGGTCCTGGTGCAAAAAATACGGGGGACAAAAAGCGTAGGGGTCCCCCATATTTTTTGAACCAGCACCGGGCTCCACTAGTCAGAGAGATAATGCCACAGCCGGGGGACACTTTTATATAGGTCCCTGCGGCCCTGGCATTAAATCACTAACTAGTCCCCCCTGGCCGGGGTACCCTGGAGGAGTGGGGACCCCCTAAATCAAGGGGTCCCCCCCCCTCCAGCCACCCAAGGGCCAGGGGTGAAGCCCGAGGCTGTCCCCCCCCATCCAAGGGCGGCGGATGGGGGGCTGATAGCCAAGTGAAAAAATAAGAATATTGTTTTTTGTAGCAGTACTACAAGTCCCAGCAAGCCTCCCCCGCAAGCTGGTACTTGGAGAACCACAAGTACCAGCATGCGGGGGGGAAACGGGTTCGCTGGTACCTGTAGTACTAATAAAAAAATACCCAACAAAAAACAGGACACACACACCGTGACAGTAAAACTTTATTACATACATGCACACCTACATACACACATACTTACCTATGTTCACACGAGGCTCGGTCCATTTCTCCATGTAGAATCCACGGGGTACCTGTGAAAAAAATTATACTCACATAATCCAGTGTAGCTTGTGTCCTCTTTGTAATCCACGTACTTGGCAAAAAAACAAACCGGAAACCCGAACCACGCACTGAAAGGTGTCCCATGTTTACACATGGGACCCCTTTCCCCAACTGCTGGGACCCCCATGACTCCTGTCAAAGAGGGTCCCTTCAGCCAATCAGGGAGCGCCACGTCGTGGCACTCTCCTGATTGGCTGTGCACTCCTGTAGTGTGATTGAGGCTGCGCACTGAAGATACAATGTAGCGCATAGGCGCTCCATTGTATCCAATGGTGGGAACTTTGCGGTCAGCGGTTGACCGCGAGTAACCTCACCGCTGACCGCAAAGTTTCCACCATTGGATACAATGTAGCGCCTATGCGCTACATTGTATCTCTGCCGTGCGCAGCCTGACTGACAGCTCAGGAGCGCACAGGCAATCAGGAGAGTGCCACGACGTGGCGCTCCCTGATTGGCTGACGGGACCCTCTGTGACAGGAGTCACGGGGGGTCTCGGCAGTCGGGGAAAGGGGTCCCATGTGTATACATGGGACCCCTTTCAGTGCGTGGTTCGGGTTTTTCGGTTTGTTTTTTTGCCAAGTACGTGGATTACAAGCTCAGAAGAGGACCGATCTACACTGGATTTTTGTGAGTATAATTTTATTTTCAGGTACCCCATGGATTCTACTTGGAGAAGTGGACCGACCCTCGTGTGAACATAGGTAAGTATGCGTGAATGTAGGTGTGCATGTATGTAATAAAGTTTTACTTTCAAGGTGTGTGAGTACTGTTTCTATTTGGGTATTTTTTTTGTAGTAGTACTACAGGTACCAGTGGGCCCGTTTTTCTACCAGCTTGCAGGGGAGGCTTGCTGGGACTTGTAGTACTGCTACAAAAAACAATATTCTTATTTTTACACATGGCTATCAGCCCCCCATCCGCAGCCCTTGGATGGGGGGGGACAGCCTTGGGCTTCACCCCTGGCCCTTGGGTGGCTGGAGCGGGGGAACCCTTGATTTAAGGGGTCCCCACTCCTCCAGGGTACCCCGGCCAGGAGTGACTAGTTAGTGATTTAATGCCAGGGCCGCAGGGACCTATATAAAAGTGTCCCCCGGCTGTGGCATTATCTCTCTGACTAGTGGAGCCCGGTGCTGGTGTTAAAAATACGGGGGACCCCTACGCTTTTTGTCCCCTGTATTTTTGGCACTAGGACCAGGCGCAGAGCCCGGTGCTGGTTGTTCAATATGGGGGAACCCCTGTCAATTTCCCCCCATATTTTTTCAACCAGGACCGGCTCAAAGAGCCAGAGGCTGGTTGTGCTTAGGAGGGGGGACCCCATGCAATTTTTTTCTTGATTTTTAACACTTTAATTTTTTTTTTAAAGGTGCACAATTAACTCTCACAGATCCGGCCGGGATTCCTTGTGTTTTGTCAGGCAGTGTTTTACTCATCACTCCCGTAAAACACTGCCTGACATTACGAATCACATCGACATCGGAAAAGACGAATGTTGCAAACTCGGCAGCTTAGTAAATGACCGTATCAGGATTCAAAAAGTTGCAGTAAAATGCACCAGATACCATTCGAGTTCAAACACCCTTAAAAACGGCTAAAACACGAATATTAGTAAATATACCCCCTGGTGTCTATCTATTGACTGTCTAACTAGACACTGTCTATCTATCAACCCACACCCTTTCCTTATATAAGAAACAGCTATAAACATTAAAGGGGGGTACACACAGAGAGATCCGTGCTTAAAATTTAAGCAATCTGACTAGATTGCTTAGAAATTAAGGGGGTTATTCCGACCCAATCGCACGCTGCACTTCCTCACAGCGATGCGATCGGGTCGGAACTGCGCATGCACGGCAACGATGCCGGGAACAAGGATAGCGGTTGCAGTGGCGACCGCAAGAAGATTGACAGGAGGAAGGCGTGTCAGGGTGTCAACTGACCGTTTTCCGGGAGTGGTCCAACGAACGCAGGCGTGTACAGGCGTTTTGAGGGTGGATGTCTGACGTGAAATCCGGGACCTGCATCGCTGGATCCGTTGCAAAGGGTTAGTAGGTATAGGGCTAGTCTTGTTTTGCTTTAAACTTTTTTAGCATAGCAAGGCTGCACAAGCGAACGCCGCCCTGCTATGCTGAAATACACTCCCCCATAGGCGGCGTCAAGTTGATCGCACAAGCAGCAAAAAGTTGCTACGTGCAAATGACCCCCTAAGCACGGATCTCTTGTGTGTATGCCCCACAGTGATAGCAATGCATGGCCCTGCGATCTGCTATCGCCGGTGCTAGATTGAGGCTCAATCTAGCAGGTCGCTCACTTCAGCGCTGTGTGAAGTGAGCCCCCCCCCTTGCTCAGCACACATCGTGATGTGTGTTCGGGAACGGTGCTAGGGTGTTCAGCGCCCTCCTGTAAACTATAAATTTGCGCCCTCCCTCCCATAATTCACAAAGGAACAGCATTGCAAATAGGAGCGTGGTCTCACAAGGATGGGGTGTCGCCACACAATAGTGCCACCAATTCAAATGATGCCACAGTAACGTCCCTTATATACATTATGCCACACAGTAATGTCCCTTTGAACACATTATACCACACAGTAATACCCCATACACCTTATGCCTCACACAGTAATGCCCCTTACACATTATGGAATGCCCTTTACACATTATGCCACACACAGTAATGCCCTTTACACATTATGCCACATCTGGTGCAGGTTGTGAGCCACTGCAGCCATTCTTGATTATCTGCCGGTACGCAAACTTCAAGATGGCTGGGGGGAGGCGACACAGTGACAAAACAAAAAGGATGTGTGTGTGACACAGCGACTGAGACAGAACACACATGGGGTGACACAGTGACTGGGACAGAACACAGGGGGGGAACACGGTGACAGAACTTTGAGGGATGTCATACAGTGACTGAGACAGAACACAGGGGTAATGACACGATGATGACTGCAACAGAACATGGGGGGGTGACACAGTGACTGAAATAGAACACAGGGGAGGGTTACACAGTGACAGAACATAGAGGAGGGGTGACAATGGCTGGGACAGAACATGGGGGGCGCAATTCCCGGGACAGAATATGGGGGGTGACAATGGCAGGGACAGAACGCAGAAGTGGTGACAATGACTGGGACAGAACATGGTCGGGTGACAATAGCTGACACAGAATACAGAATGGTGACACCATGACTGGTACAGAACACAGCAGGGTGACAATGGCTGGGAGAGAACTCAGGGGGGTTGACATAGTGACAGGGACAGAACGGGGGGGTGACGGCTGACACAGAATACAGAGGGGGTGACATTATGACTGGGACAGAACACAGCAAGGTGACAATGGCTGGGAGAGAACACAGGGGGGGTGACAGTGACAAGGACTGAACACGGGGTGGGGGTGACAATGGCTGACACAGAATACAGAAGGGGGTGATAGCATGACTGGGACAGAACACAGAGGCTGTGGAGGTGACAAAGTAAAAAGTCACTGTGTCCCAGAGGGCCAGCGATCCACACCCCCCAGATTACCTATGAGCCCCTTGTGACCTCACTTCCCAGAATCCAATGGGTCTCTCTCCTGTGTCCCACTTTCCAGTCTCCACTGTTGTCTAACAGTGTCTGCACAGACCTGCGCAGTGACCGTGGTGACTGCCAGCTTCCTGCATAATGAAATATCCCAGAGTCTGTGTTTATGTTATCCTGGCTGCTGCCCCCACATTCCCTCCCCCTGCCCAGTGATAAGATGCGACCACCTGTTGATAATGCGGGACTTCCGGCTCAGGCGCTGGCCGCTGTCTCTGCCCACAGTCCGGCCGTGTGACACTCACTGCTGTAAGGTGTCCGGGTACTTCTGACAGCCACGCGGGAGAAGGGGGCGGGAGGGCGAGCGGCCGCCGCAGCAGCAACAATAGGATGCGCTGCAGAGCGAGATGGGCCGTTGCAGAGCTTGCTTCATTTCTGTAGAGGGATTTGCTGAAGTCAGGTCCTCTATCCGCACAGCTGCCGGCGCCGCTGCCTGACATACAGGCGCAGCTGTCAGCAGCAACAGGGGAGACAGGGCCTCTCCAGCCAGGCGCCTCCCTGCTTTGCATCCCTTTGCTGAGCGGGATGCGCTGGGCCTGTCTGTGCTGAGTGGGGGGAGAGATGTGTGCTGAGCGGTCTGTGATAGATTGCTTAGCACACATCTCTAGGTCTGTAGGATTCTAGGATTCTATACAATGGGGGTAATTCTGAGTTGATCGCAGCAGCAAGTTTGTTAGCAATTGGGCAAAACCATGTGCACTGCAGGGGGGGGGGCAGATATAACATTTGCAGAGAGAGTTAGATTTGGGTGGGTTATTTCGTTTCTGTGCAGGGTAAATACTGGCTGCTTGTTTTTACACTGCAATTTAGATTTCAGTTTGAACACACCACACCCAAATCTAACTCTCTCTGCACATGTTATATCTGCCCCCCCTGCAGTGCACATGGGCCCTCATTCCGAGTTGTTCGCTCCTTCTTTTTCATCGCATCGCAGCGATTTTCCGCAAACTGCGCATGCGCAATGTTCGCACTGCGACTGCGCCAAGTAAATTTTCTAAGAAGTTTGGTATTTTACTCACGGCATAACGAGGTTTTTTCTTCGTTCTGGTGATCGGAGTGTGATTGACAGGAAGTAGGTGTTTCTGGGCGGAAACTGGCCGTTTTATGGGAGTGTGTGAAAAAACGCTGCCGTTTCTGGGAAAAACGCGGGAGTGGCTGGAGAAACGGGGGGGTGTCTGGGCGAACGCTGGGTGTGTTTGTGACGTCAAACCAGGAACGAAACTGACTGAACTGATCGCAGTGGCAGAGTAAGTGTCGAGCTACTCAGAAACTGCTTAGAAATTTCTATTCGCAATTTTGAGAATCTTTCGTTCGCAATTTTGCTAAGCTAAGATTCACTCCCAGTAGGCGGCGGCTTAGCGTGTTACATTGCTGCTACAAGCAGCTTGCGAGCGAACAACTCGGAATGAGGGCCATGGTTTTGCCCAGCTGCTAAAAACTTTCCTGCTGCGATCAACTTGGAATTACCCCCTAAGTAAAATTGCAACGTTTAACACAGTAGGTAATTACATAAAACTCAAAAAGATTTCACAGTCAAAACCTTAAACTACACAGCTATTTATGATGCTGTCCCACTGGTTCCAGCCATTACCCTAGCATCATACAGTAAGTACAATGAAACCCCAGATTAATTCACGGGAAGACCAAGCCTACACACCTTTTATTTAGGATTGTTAAAGATAGATCTTGCTACCAATTGCACCAATAAAGGTGCCACCAAAAACACTAAAGGGTTTCTGAGGAGCTGGCTGCCCTACTCTTATGCTAAGATAAATTGTATTGGATTCAATCATCTGAGTGGGCAGCATAGCGGCACTATAATTAGCTTTGCAGCTCACAGCACCAGACTCATGGGTCCAATTCCAATCAGAGCCTATCTGTGTGGAGTTTGTACTCTCTACGTGTTTGTATGGGTTCTCTCCATGTACTCAGATTTCTTCACACAGTACAAAAACACATTGGTAGGTTAATTGTACATGTGGTAACCATATAGATTGTAACAGGTTCGGATGTGGATGGAAAACCAGCCTGGGAAATTTATGGAAGCAGCCCTAATGGGGGTGCGGTCTGCTGAGGGGTTGGCTCTGTTGAGGTGGGCGGGATTGTACGCAGTTGCGGCCTTCCTTGCATCTTTTGTTGCAGTTGTGTCTGAGACCAGGGGCGGATTGAGAATTAAAAGTGGCCCTGTAAAATTGTGTAGAAGTGGACCGACATGGAGGGTCATTCAGACCTGATTGCACGCTAGGTTTTTTGCTGCGATCAGGTCAGAACTGCGCATGCATATGCACCATAATGCACAGGCGCGGCGTACGGGTACAAAGCGGATCATTGCTGTGCGATGGATTGTACGAAGAATTTATTCGCACAGCCGATCGCAAAGAGATTGACAGGAGGAAGGCGTTTGTGGGTGGCAACTGACCGTTTTCTGGGAGTGTTTGGAAAAACTGAGTCGTGTCCAAGCATTTGCAGGGCGGTGTCTGATGTCAATTCCGGCCCCGGACAGGCTGAAGTGATCGCAGCGGCTGAGTAAGTTCTGGGCAACTCAGAAACTGCACAAAACTTTTTTGTACCGCTCGGCTGCACATGTGATCGCACATTTGCAAAGCAAAAATACACTCCCCTATAGGCGGCGACTATCTGCTCGCAGCGCAGCAAAAAAAACCTAGCGAGCGATCAGGTCTGAATTAGGCCCATGGGCAGCACAAGAGGTATAACATACTGTCAGCGACGGACTGGGGCCTTAATTCGGACCTGGCATTCGTGAACATGCGTGCATCAAGTGCGCAAATCTTCCTGGTGAGCCCTACAGCCAATCCGTCCCTGGATTGTAAACTCCACTGGGGCAGGGACTGATGCGAATGACTAGATATTCTCTATAAAGCACTGTGCAATGTGTGTACAATATAAGGTAATATAATGCATGAAATATTGGGCCTAATTCAGACCTGATCGTAGCAGCAAATTTATTAGCAGATGGGCAAAACCATGGGGGTAATTCCAAGTTGATCGCAGCAAGAAATTTTTTAGCAGTTGGGCAAAACCATGTGCACTGCAGGGGAGGCAGATATAACATGTGCTTTACCCTGCACAGAAAGAAAATAACCCACCCAAATCTAACTCTCTCTGCACATGTTATATCTGCCTCCCCTGCAGTGCACATGGTTTTGCCCAACTGCTAAAAAATTTCCTGCTGCGATCAACTTAAAATTACCCCCCATGTGCACTGCAGGGGGGGCAGATATAACATGTGCATAGAGAGTTAGATTTGGGTGGGGTGCATTCAAACTGAAATCTAAATTGCAGGGTAAAAATAAAGCAGCCAGTATTTACCCTGCACAGAAACAAAATAACCCACCCAAATCTAACTCTCTCTGCAAATGTTATATCCGTCACACCTGCAGTGCACATGGTTTTGCCCAATTGCTAACAAACTTGCCGCTGCGATCAACTCAGAATCACCCCCTTAGTTCGTTATGGAGAAACTACGTGAACAAGGTAATATGGGGTAAATGAGGAGATTTTTAGGAATAAACTAAGGGCCTTATTCAGCATGGATCACAAAATTGCAAAATCGCAAATCAGACGATTATCAACCGACTGCACATGTGCTGTGCCTTTATCACATGTGCGCGAATGCCGCAACGCAATCGCAAGCCCCATGAAAGTGCGATCACAGTGCAATTGGCAGAAAGTGGCCGTTAGTGGGTGCTAACATTGCATTTGTGGGGAGTGGTTGTGAAAATGCAGCCATGTCATGGCCATTTTCGGGGCGTGCATCTGACATCAGCTATGATTCCAGCGGTTTAAAACATGGCGCCCGGTGCAACTTAATTCTCATTATTCTGATTAGTCCTGTATCATCCGCAACTGTCGATGGTGCCCGATTTCTGCGTATGCATCACAGTTATGCGACTGCATGTATGGGCGTCTTTTTCCTTTCTGAGCGGATCTTCACATGAGAGTTTTAGCAGAGGGATTGAGAAAATTGCTTTTTCTGTCTCAATAGTGAACCAAGCTGAAAAAGGTCCTAAATACATGCATTGGCCTTATGTACTCTACCTTCGGAGCTGTTCTATGCGCGGGCAAGCAGAGTGGGTGCCTGGGGCGCTGCGGCCTGAGGGCGTGGCCGCAGTCAAGGGACCTGGAGCCAAGGGACATGCTGCGTCTGGAGAGCTGGTGACTAAGACACACACACCTCCACCACACACACACACACACCTCCTCCATCACACATATACACACACACATGCCACCCCCTCCCATCTCCTTCCATCTCCTCCCCTCCCCCCTCTAGGCTCTACCTGTCACAATGTGTATAAGGGTCTACCTGGTGCCATGTGTGTAAGGGGTTCTAGCTGGCGTAATGTGTTTAAGGGCCTCTACCTGTCATAATGTGTATAAGGGGCTACTTTTCGCAATGTGTATAAGGGTCTACCTGGGTGCCATGTGTGTAAGTGGTTCTACCTGGCTTAATGTGTTTAAGGGCCTCTACCTGGCGTAATGTGTATAAGTGCCTCTACCTGTCGCAATGTGTATAAGGGGCTACCTGGCGCAACGTGTATAAGGGGCTCTGCTCTACTGTGGTGTAATGTGTGTAAGGGGCTATTACATGGTATAAGGGGTAATAATGTGGCCACCCCCCTCCTCATGAAGCCACGCCCCTATTTTTACAAGCGTGCACTAACCCTATTTTTCCTGGCGGGGGGGGGGCGCCAAACAAAATATTCACCCTGGGCGCCACAAGGTCTAGAACCGGCTCTGTCTACCTTGTCTCTGCTGTTGTATACGTAAGAATACTGTACCAGAAGGCTAGGATTCTAATAGCAAATGAGTTACTCACTAAATTGTATTTTAATTATATTCAACAATTGACATCAACGTTGATCTGCAACATTTTTATTCCCTCCTATGCTAAATTATGGCTGGGGAACCTACAACTGAACAGCAGCCAGTAGCCCAGATGTGTTAGCTGAAATCTCAATCTCACAACCTGTTTAATTTAGTGATGAGCGGGTTCGGATGCTCGGGATCCAAACCCCCCCGAACTTCACCCATTTTAAACGGGTCCGAGGCAGACTTGGATCCTCCCGCCTTGCTCGGTTAACCCGAGCGCGCCCGAACGTCATCATCCCGTGGTCGGATTCTCGCGAGATTCGTATTCTATATAAGGAGCCGCGCGTCGCCACCATTTTTCACTCGTGCATTGGAGATGATCGTGAGAGGACGTGGCTGGCGTCCTCTCAGTTTCTATGTTCAGTGGGCTGCAAATATCTGTGCTCAGTGTGCTGCAAATATCTGTGCTCAGTGTGCTGCAAGTGCAAATATCTACGCTCTCTGCCTGAAAAACGCTCCATATCTGACTGTGCTCAGTGTGCTGCAAATATCTGTGCTCAGTGTGCTAATTGCTTTATTGTAGGGACTGGGGACCAACAGTATTATATAGTAGGAGGACAGTGCAGAGTTTTGCTGACCAGTGACCACCAGTATTATACGTTCTCTGCCTGAAAAATGCTCCATATCTGTGCTGCATTGTAGTATATAGTAGCAGGACAGTGCAGAATTTTGCTGACCACCAGTATAACTATATATATAGCAGTACGGTACAGTAGTCCACTGCTCTACCTACCTCTGTGTCGTCAAGTATATTATCCATCCATACCTGTGGTGCATTTCAGTTTTGCACAGTTTGCTGACCACCAGTATATACTATATAGCAGTACGGTACAGAAGGCCACTGCTCTACCTACCTCTGTGTCGTCAAGTATACTATCCATCCATACCTGTGGTGCATTTCAGTTTTGCACAGTTTGCTGACCACCAGTATAACTATATATATATAGCAGTACGGTACAGTAGTCTACTGCTCTACCTACCTCTGTGTCGTCAAGTATACTATCCATCCATACCTGTGGTGCATTTCAGTTTTGCACAGTTTGCTGACCACCAGTATATAATATATAGCAGTATGGTACAGTAGTCCACTGCTCTACCTACCTCTGTGTCGTCAAGTATACTATCCATCCATACCTGTGGTGCATTTCAGTTTTGCACAGTTTGCTGACCACCAGTACATACTATATAGCAGTATGGTACAGAAGGCCACTGCTCTACCTATCTCTGTGTCGTCAAGTATACTATCCATCCATACCTGTGGTGCATTTCAGTTTTGCACAGTTTGCTGACCACCAGTATAACTATATATATATAGCAGTACGGTACAGTAGTCCACTGCTCTACCTACCTCTGTGTCGTCAAGTATACTATCCATCCATACCTGTGGTGCATTTCAGTTTTGCACAGTTTGCTGACCACCAGTACATACAGGTCCGGTTCCGGGGCTTCTGGCGCCCCGGGCGGCATTAGGGTGTGTGGCTTCATACAGCGGGCATGGTCAGTTACGCCCCCTGTACTGTAGTAGGATGTGCGGTGCGCGATGACGTCATCGCGCACCGCACAGCAAAGGTCCTCTCCACGAAGGAAAACTAGACGCTAAGCGTCTAATTCCCTTCGTGGAAAGGACCTTCGCTGTGCGGTACGCGATGACGTCAACGCGCACCGCACAGCAAAGGTCCTCTCCACGAAGGAAAACTAGACGCTAAGCGTCTAGTTCCCTTCGTGGAGAGGACCTTTGCTGTGCGGTGCGTGATGACGTCAACGCGCACCGCACATCTATACAGTTAAGGTCCTCTCCACGAAGGGAAACTAGACGCGTAGCGTCTACTTTCCCTTCACAGCGGGCAGCCCACGAAGGGAAACTAGACGCGTAACGTCTAGTTTCCCTGGACAGCGGGCCGCGGCAGCGGGGGGCACCACAGCAGCAGTGGAACTTGCCATGGTGCGGCGCCCTCCGGATGGCGCCGGCGCCCTCCGGAAGGCGGCGCCCCGGGCAAAAGTCCTGCTTGCCCGTGGCAAGATCCGCTACTGAGTATATACTATATAGCAGTACGGTACAGAAGGCCACTGCTCTACCTACCTCTGTGTCGTCAAGTATACTATCCATCCATACCTGTGGTGCATTTCAGTTGTGCGCAGTATATATAGTAGTAGGCCATTGCTATTGATATATTACTGGCATATAATTCCACACATTAAAAAATGGAGAACAAAAATGTGGAGGGTAAAATAGGGAAAGATCAAGATCCACTTCCACCTCGTGCTGAAGCTGCTGCCACTAGTCATGGCCGAAACGATGAAATGCCATCAACGTCGTCTGCCAAGGCCGATGCCCAATGTCATAGTAGAGAGCATGTAAAATCCAAAAAAATAAAGCTCAGTAAAATGACCCAAAAATCTAAATCAAAATCGTCTGAGGAGAAGCGTAAACTTGCCAATGTGCCATTTACGACACGGAGTGGCAAGGAACGGCTGAGGCCCTGGCCTATGTTCAAGGCTAGTGGTTCAGCTTCACCTGAGGATGGAAGCACTCACCCTCCTGCTAGAAAACTTAAAAGAGTTAGGATGGCAAAAGCACAGCAAAGAACTGTGCGTTCTTCTAAATCACAAATCCCCAAGGAGAGTCCAATTGTGTCGGTTGCGATGCCTGACCTTTCCAACACTGGACGGGAAGAGGTTGCGCCTTCCACCATTTGCACGCCCCCTGCAAGTTCTGGAAGGAGCACCCGCAGTCCAGTTCCTGATAGTCAAATTGAAGATGTCACTGTTGAAGTACACCAGGATGAGGATATGGGTGTTGCTGGCGCTGGGGAGGAAATTGACAAGGAGGATTCTGATGGTGAGGTGGTTTGTTTAAGTCAGGCACCCGGGAAGACACCTGTTGTCCGTGGGACGAATATGGCCATTGACATGCATGGTCAAAATACAAAAAAAATCACCTCTTCGGTGTGGAATTATTTCAACAGAAATGCGGACAACTGGTGTCAAGCCGTGTGTTGCCTTTGTCAAGCTGTAATAAGTAGGGGTAAGGACGTTAACCACCTAGGAACATCCTCCCTTATATGTCACCTGGACCGCATTCATCAGAAGTCAGTGACAAGTTCAAAAACTTTGGATGACAGCGAAAGCAGTCCATTGACCACTAAATCCCTTCCTCTTGTAACCAAGCTCCTGCAAACCACACCACCAACTCCCTCAGTGTCAATTTCCTCCTTAGACAGGAAAGCCAATAGTCCTGCAGGCCATGTCACTGTCAAGTCTGACGAGTCCTCTCCTGCCTGGGATTCCTCCAATGCATCCTTGAGTGTAACGCCTACTGCTGCTGGCGCTGCTGTTGTTGCTGCTGGGAGTCAATCGTCATCCCAGAGGGGAAGTCGGAAGACCACTTGTACTACTTCCAGTAAGCAATTGACTGTCCAACAGTCCTTTGCGAGGAAGATGAAATATCACAGCAGTCATCCTGCTGCAAAGCGGATAACTCAGGCCTTGGCAGCCTGGGTGGTGAGAAACGTGTTTCCGGTATCCACCGTTAATTCACAGGGAACTAGAGACTTGATTGAGGTACTGTGTCCCCGGTACCAAATACCATCTAGGTTCCATTTCTCTAGGCAGGCGATACCGAAAATGTACACAGACGTCAGAAAAAGAGTCACCAGTGTCCTAAAAAATGCAGTTGGACCCAATGTCCACTTAACCACGGACATGTGGACAAGTGGAGCAGGGCAGACTCAGGACTATATGACTGTGACAGCCCGCTGGGTAGATGTATTGCCTCCCGCAGCAAGAACAGCAGCGGCGGCACCAGTGGCAGCATCTCGCAAACGCCAACTCGTTCCTAGGCAGGCTACGCTTTGTATCACCGCTTTCCATAAGAGGCACACAGCTGACAACCTCTTACGGAAACTGAGGAACATCATCGCAGAATGGCTTACCCCAATTGGACTCTCCTGGGGATTTGTGACATCGGACAACGCCACCAATATTGTGCGTGCATTACATCTGGGCAAATTCCAGCATGTCCCATGTTTTGCACATACATTGAATTTGGTGGTGCAGAATTATTTAAAAAACGACAGGGGCGTGCAAGAGATGCTGTCGGTGGCCTGAAGAATTGCGGGCCACTTTCGGCATTCAGCCACCGCGTGCCGAAGACTGGAGCACCACCAAACAGTCCTGAACCTGCCCTGCCATCATCTGAAGCAAGAGGAGGTAACAAGGTGGAATTCAACCCTCTATATGCTTCAGAGGATGGAGGAGCAGCAAAAGGCCATTCAAGCCTATACATCTGCCTACGATATAGGCAAAGGAGGGGGAATGCACCTGACTCAAGCGCAGTGGAGAATGATTTCAATGTTGTGCAAGGTTCTGCAACCCTTTGAACTTGCCACACGTGAAGTCAGTTCAGACACTGCCAGCCTGAGTCAGGTCATTCCCCTCATCAGGCTTTTGCAGAAGAAGCTGGAGACATTGAAGGAGGAGCTAAAACAGAGCGATTCCGCTAGGCATGTAGGACTTGTGGATGGAGCCCTTAATTCGCTTAACCAGGATTCACGGGTGGTCAATCTGTTGAAATCAGAGCACTGCATTTTGGCCACCGTGCTCGATCCTAAATTTAAAACCTACGTTGTATCTCTCTTTCCGGCAGACACAAGTCTGCAGGGGTTCAAAGACCTGCTGGTGAGAAAATTGTCAAGTCAAGCGGAACGTGACCCAACAGCTCCTCCTTCACATTCTCCCGCAACTGGCGGTGCGAGGAAAAGGCTAAGAATTCCGAGCCCACCCGCTGGCGGTGATGCAGGGCAGTCTGGAGCGAGTGCTGACATCTGGTCCGGACTGAAGGACCTGCCAAGGATTACTGACATGTCGTCTACTGTCACTGCATATGATTCTTTCACCATTGAAAGAATGGTGGAGGATTATATGAGTGACCGCATCCAAGTAGGCACTTCAGACAGTCCGTACGTATACTGGCAGGAAAAAGAGGCAATATGGAGGCCCTTGCACAAACTGGCTTTATTTTACCTAAGTTGCACCCCCCTCCAGTGTGTACTCCGAAAGAGTGTTTAGTGCAGCCGCTCACCTTGTCAGCAATCGGCGTACGAGGTTACTTCCAGAAAATGTGGAGAAGATGATGTTCATCAAAATGAATTATAACCAATTCCTCCGTGGAGACATTCACCAGCAATTGCCTCCAGAAAGTACACAGGGACCTGAGATGGTGGATTCCAGTGGGGACGAATTAATAATCTGTGAGTAGGGGGATGTACACAGTAAAAGGGGTGAGGAATCGGACGATGAGGAGGAGGTGGACATCTTGACTCTGTAGAGCCAGTTTGTGCAAGGAGAGATTGATTGCTTCTTTTTTGGTGGGGGCCCAAACCAACCAGTCATTTCAGTCACAGTTGTGTGGCAGACCCTGTCGCTGAAATGATGGGTTTGTTAAAGTGTGCATGTCCTGTTTATACAACATAAGGGTGGGTGGGAGGGCCCAAGGACAATTCCATCTTGCACCTCTTTTTTCTTTCATTTTTCTTTGCATCATGTGCTGTTTGGGGACTATTTTTTTGAAGTGCCATCCTGCCTGACACTGAAGTGCCACTCCTAGATGGGCCAGGTGTTTGTGTCGGCCACTTGGGTCGCTTAGCTTAGTCACACAGCTACCTCATTGCGCCTCTTTTTTTCTTTGCATCATGTGCTGTTTGGGGACTATTTTTTTGAAGTGCCATCCTGCCTGACACTGCAGTGCCACTCCTAGATGGGCCAGGTGTTTGTGTCGGCCACTTAGGTCGCTTAGCTTAGTCATCCAGCGACCTCGGTGCAAATTTTAGGACTAAAAATAATATTGTGAGGTGTGAGGTGTTCAGAATAGACTGAAAATGAGTGGAAATTATGGTTATTGAGGTTAATAATACTATGGGATCAAAATGACCCCCAAATTCTATGATTTAAGCTGTTTTTGAGGGTTTTTTGTAAAAAAACACCCGAATCCGCCAAAAAAATTTCAGGGAGGTTTTGCCAAAACGCGTCCGAATCCAAAACACGGCCGCGGAACCGAATCCAAAACCAAAACCCGAAAAATTTCCGGTGCACATCACTAGTTTAATTAGAGTTTACTTTTATGTTTATTTGTCCATCAGAACGTAGTAGAAACGCTAGTAGCAATAGATTACAAGGACACTTACACATTACGAAAAGACAGATGCAGACCCTGGTGCTGTCCTATAATCATAAATTATAATGCACAATAAATTCCTGTGGGTTTTGGATTGGAATATATAGGGGAAGGGGCTCTACACTGCACACCCTAACTGCTTGTAATGAGAGGTGCTACCTTGCTGAGATTTATAGTACTACACATCGGGGGAAAAAAAGATGCAGGTGCTCTATGCATACATTACTACTCAAAATAGAAATATAAATGACAATGAAATATCATATAAGAGGTTGTTAGCATAAATTTGTCCAAGGATATGGGTCTGCCCACCCACGCCCAGGTCACCTCTTTGGGCCTAATTCAGATCTGATCGCAGCAGCAAATTTGTTAGCTAATGGGCAAAACCATGGGGGTCATTCCGAGTTGAGCGCTAGATGAAAATGTTCGCTGCGCTGCGATTAAGTAAAAAAATGGCACCTCTGTGCATGCGTATGCGGCGCAGTGCGCACGTGCGACGTACTTTCAGAACGGCCGATGTATTTTTACACAAGGTCTAGCGATGCTTTTCAGTCGCAATGTCCAACGCAGAGTGATTGACATGAAGTGGGCGTTTCTGGGTGCCAACTGACCGTTTTCAGGGAGTGCTCGAAAAAACGCAGGCGTGGCTGGCCGAACGCAGGGCGTGTTTGTGACGTCAAATCCGGAACTGAATGGTCTAAAGAGATCGCAAGCGTTGATTAGGTCTGGAGCTACTCTAAAACTGCATAATTTTTTTTTGTAGACGCTCTGCGATCCTTTCGTTCGCACTTCTGCTAAGCTAAAATACACTCCCCGAGGGAGGCGGCTTAGCGTTTGCACGACTGCTAAAAACTGCTAGCGAGCGAACAACTCGGAATGACCCCCCATGTGCACTGCAGGTGTGGCAGATATAACATGTGCAGAGAGAGTTAGATTTGGGTGGGTTATATTGTTTCTGTGCAGGGTAAATACTGGCTGCTTTATTTTTACATTGCAATGTAGATTTCAGATTGAACACACCCCACCCAAATCTAACTCTATCTGCATGTTATATCTGCCCCCCCTTCCCCCATGCAGTGCACATGGTTTTGCCCTTAGGCTAACAAATTTGCTGCTGCGATCAGATCTGACTGAATTAGGCCCCCTTTGTTTGGCTTTGAACTGGGTAAGAAGAACTCATACGCAATGTTGCCTTTAGTGCAGCAGATACTGGAGTTGAACATAATTTGCTGCAGTTTATATTAGAGATGAGCGGGTTCGGTTTCTCTGAATCCGAACCCGCCCGAACTTCATGGTTTTTTTCACGGGTCCGAGCAGACTCGGATCCTCCCGCCTTGCTCGGTTAACCCGAGCGCGCCCGAACGTCATCATGACGCTGTCGGATTCTCGCGAGACTCGGATTCTATATAAGGAGCCGCGCGTCGCCGCCATTTTCACACGTGCATTGAGATTGATAGGGAGAGGACGTGGCTGGCGTCCTCTCCATTTAGATTATAAGAGAGAGAGATTTACTGGATCTTAGGACTAGGAGGAGTACTGTAGAAGTGTAGAGAGTGCAGAGAGTTTACTAGTGAGTGACCACCAGACAGTGCAGTTTATTTAATATATCCGTTCTCTGCCTGAAAAAAGCGATACACACAGTGACTCAGTCACATACCATATCTGTGTGCACTGCTCAGGCTCAGCCCAGTGTGCTGCATCATCTATATATATTATATATCTGTCTGACTGCTCAGCTCACACAGCTTATAATTGTGGGGGAGACTGGGGAGCACTGCAGTGCCAGTTATAGGTTATAGCAGGAGCCAGGAGTACATAATATTATATTAAAATTAAACAGTGCACACTTTTGCTGCAGGAGTGCCACTGCCAGTGTGACTGACCAGTGACCTGACCACACTGACCACCAGTATAGTTAGTAGTATACTTATATTGTGATTGCCTGAAAAAGTTAAACACTCGTCGTGTGACTTCACTTGTGTGTTGTTGTTTTTTTTTTTATTCTATAAAAATAAAACTCATTCTGCTGACAGACAGTGTCCAGCAGGTCCGTCATTATATAATATATAATATATACCTGTCCGGCTGCAGTAGTGATATATATATATTTTTTATATCATTTATCATCCAGTCGCAGCAGACACAGTACGGTAGTTCACGGCTGTGGCTACCTCTGTGTCTGCACTCGGCAGGCAGTCCATCCATAATTGTATACCACCTAACCGTGGTTTTTTTTTCTTCTTTATACATACATACTACTACGACATCTCTTTATCAACCAGTCTATATTAGCAGCAGACACAGTACAGTACGGTAGTTCACGGCTGTGGCTACCTGTGTCTGCACTCGGCAGGCAGTCCGTCCATAATTGTATACCACCTAACCGTGGTTTTTTTTTCTTTCTTCTTTATACATACATAGTTACATAGACATCTCTTTATCAACCAGTCTATATTAGCAGCAGACACAGTACAGTACGGTAGTTCACGGCTGTGGCTACCTCTGTGTCTGCACTCGGCAGACAGTCCGTCCATAATTGTATACCACCTAACCGTGGTTTTTTTTTCTTTCTTCTTTATACATACATAGTTACATAGACATCTCTTTATCAACCAGTCTATATTAGCAGCAGACACAGTACAGTACGGTAGTTCACGGCTGTGGCTACCTCTGTGTCTGCACTCGGCAGGCAGTCCGTCCATAATTGTATACCACCTAACCGTGGTTTTTTTTTCTTTCTTCTTTATACATACATAGTTACATAGACATCTCTTTATCAACCAGTCTATATTAGCAGCAGACACAGTACAGTACGGTAGTTCACGGCTGTGGCTACCTCTGTGTCTGCACTCGGCAGGCAGTCCGTCCATAATTGTATACCACCTAACCGTGGTTTTTTTTTCTTTCTTCTTTATACATACATAGTTACATAGACATCTCTTTATCAACCAGTCTATATTAGCAGCAGACACAGTACAGTACGGTAGTTCACGGCTGTGGCTACCTCTGTGTCTGCACTCGGCAGGCAGTCCGTCCATAATTGTATACCACCTAACCGTGGTTTTTTTTTCTTTCTTCTTTATACATACATAGTTACATAGACATCTCTTTATCAACCAGTCTATATTAGCAGCAGACACAGTACAGTACGGTAGTTCACGGCTGTGGCTACCTCTGTGTCTGCACTCGGCAGGCAGTCCGTCCATAATTGTATACCACCTAACCGTGGTTTTTTTTTCTTTCTTCTTTATACATACATAGTTACATAGACATCTCTTTATCAACCAGTCTATATTAGCAGCAGACACAGTACAGTACGGTAGTTCACGGCTGTGGCTACCTCTGTGTCTGCACTCGGCAGGCAGTCCATCCATAATTGTATACCACCTAACCGTGGTTTTTTTTTCTTTCTTCTTTATACATACATAGTTACATAGACATCTCTTTATCAACCAGTCTATATTAGCAGCAGACACAGTACAGTACGGTAGTTCACGGCTGTGGCTACCTCTGTGTCTGCACTCGGCAGGCAGTCCATAATTGTATACTAGTATCCATCTCCATTGTTTACCTGAGGTGCCTTTTAGTTGTGCCTATTAAAATATGGAGAACAAAAATGTTGAGGTTCCAAAATTAGGGAAAGATCAAGATCCACTTCCACCTCGTGCTGAAGCTGCTGCCACTAGTCATGGCCGAGACGATGAAATGCCAGCAACGTCGTCTGCCAAGGCCGATGTCCAATGTCATAGTACAGAGCATGTCAAATCCAAAACACCAAATATCAGAAAAAAAAGGACTCCAAAACCTAAAATAAAATTGTCGGAGGAGAAGCGTAAACTTGCCAATATGCCATTTACGACACGGAGTGGCAAGGAACGGCTGAGTCCCTGGCCTATGTTCATGGCTAGTGGTTCAGCTTCACATGAGGATGGAAGCACTCAGCCTCTCGCTAGAAAAATGAAAAGACTCAAGCTGGCAAAAGCAGCACAGCAAAGAACTGTGCATTCTTCGAAATCCCAAATCCACAAGGAGAGTCCAATTGTGTCGGTTGCGATGCCTGACCTTCCCAACACTGGACGTGAAGAGCATGCGCCTTCCACCATTTGCACGCCCCCTGCAAGTGCTGGAAGGAGCACCCGCAGTCCAGTTCCTGATAGTCAGATTGAAGATGTCAGTGTTGAAGTACACCAGGATGAGGAGGATATGGGTGTTGCTGGCGCTGGGGAGGAAATTGACCAGGAGGATTCTGATGGTGAGGTGGTTTGTTTAAGTCAGGCACCCGGGGAGACACCTGTTGTCCGTGGGAGGAATATGGCCGTTGACATGCCAGGTGAAAATACCAAAAAAATCAGCTCTTCGGTGTGGAGGTATTTCAACAGAAATGCAGACAACAGGTGTCAAGCCGTGTGTTCCCTTTGTCAAGCTGTAATAAGTAGGGGTAAGGACGTTAACCACCTCGGAACATCCTCCCTTATACGTCACCTGCAGCGCATTCATAATAAGTCAGTGACAAGTTCAAAAACTTTGGGTGACAGCGGAAGCAGTCCACTGACCAGTAAATCCCTTCCTCTTGTAACCAAGCTCACGCAAACCACCCCACCAACTCCCTCAGTGTCAATTTCCTCCTTCCCCAGGAATGCCAATAGTCCTGCAGGCCATGTCACTGGCAATTCTGACGATTCCTCTCCTGCCTGGGATTCCTCCGATGCATCCTTGCGTGTAACGCCTACTGCTGCTGGCGCTGCTGTTGTTGCTGCTGGGAGTCGATGGTCATCCCAGAGGGGAAGTCGTAAGCCCACTTGTACTACTTCCAGTAAGCAATTGACTGTTCAACAGTCCTTTGCGAGGAAGATGAAATATCACAGCAGTCATCCTGCTGCAAAGCGGATAACTGAGGCCTTGACAACTATGTTGGTGTTAGACGTGCGTCCGGTATCCGCCGTTAGTTCACAGGGAACTAGACAATTTATTGAGGCAGTGTGCCCCCGTTACCAAATACCATCTAGGTTCCACTTCTCTAGGCAGGCGATACCGAGAATGTACACGGACGTCAGAAAAAGACTCACCAGTGTCCTAAAAAATGCAGTTGTACCCAATGTCCACTTAACCACGGACATGTGGACAAGTGGAGCAGGGCAGGGTCAGGACTATATGACTGTGACAGCCCACTGGGTAGATGTATGGACTCCCGCCGCAAGAACAGCAGCGGCGGCACCAGTAGCAGCATCTCGCAAACGCCAACTCTTTCCTAGGCAGGCTACGCTTTGTATCACCGCTTTCCAGAATACGCACACAGCTGAAAACCTCTTACGGCAACTGAGGAAGATCATCGCGGAATGGCTTACCCCAATTGGACTCTCCTGTGGATTTGTGGCATCGGACAACGCCAGCAATATTGTGTGTGCATTAAATATGGGCAAATTCCAGCACGTCCCATGTTTTGCACATACCTTGAATTTGGTGGTGCAGAATTTTTTAAAAAACGACAGGGGCGTGCAAGAGATGCCGTCGGTGGCCAGAAGAATTGCGGGACACTTTCGGCGTACAGGCACCACGTACAGAAGACTGGAGCACCACCAAAAACTACTGAACCTGCCCTGCCATCATCTGAAGCAAGAAGTGGTAACGAGGTGGAATTCAACCCTCTATATGCTTCAGAGGTTGGAGGAGCAGCAAAAGGCCATTCAAGCCTATACAATTGAGCACGATATAGTAGGTGGAATGCACCTGTCTCAAGCGCAGTGGAGAATGATTTCAACGTTGTGCAAGGTTCTGATGCCCTTTGAACTTGCCACACGTGAAGTCAGTTCAGACACTGCCAGCCTGAGTCAGGTCATTCCCCTCATCAGGCTTTTGCAGAAGAAGCTGGAGACATTGAAGGAGGAGCTAACACGGAGCGATTCCGCTAGGCATGTGGGACTTGTGGATGGAGCCCTTAATTCGCTTAACAAGGATTCACGGGTGGTCAATCTGTTGAAATCAGAGCACTACATTTTGGCCACCGTGCTCGATCCTAGATTTAAAGCCTACCTTGGATCTCTCTTTCCGGCAGACACAAGTCTGCTGGGGTTGAAAGACCTGCTGGTGACAAAATTGTCAAGTCAAGCGGAACGCGACCTGTCAACATCTCCTCCTTCACATTCTCCCGCAACTGGGGGTGCGAGGAAAAGGCTCAGAATTCCGAGCCCACCCGCTGGCGGTGATGCAGGGCAGTCTGGAGCGACTGCTGATGCTGACATCTGGTCCGGACTGAAGGACCTGACAACGATTACGGACATGTCGTCTACTGTCACTGCATATGATTCTCTCAACATTGATAGAATGGTGGAGGATTATATGAGTGACCGCATCCAAGTAGGCACGTCACACAGTCCGTACTTATACTGGCAGGAAAAAGAGGCAATTTGGAGGCCCTTGCACAAACTGGCTTTATTCTACCTAAGTTGCCCTCCCACAAGTGTGTACTCCGAAAGAGTGTTTAGTGCCGCCGCTCACCTTGTCAGCAATCGGCGTACGAGGTTACATCCAGAAAATGTGGAGAAGATGATGTTCATTAAAATGAATTATAATCAATTCCTCCGCGGAGACATTGACCAGCAGCAATTGCCTCCACAAAGTACACAGGGAGCTGAGATGGTGGATTCCAGTGGGGACGAATTGATAATCTGTGAGGAGGGGGATGTACACGGTGATATATCGGAGGGTGATGATGAGGTGGACATCTTGCCTCTGTAGAGCCAGTTTGTGCAAGGAGAGATTAATTGTTTCTTTTTTGGGGGGGGTCCAAACCAACCCGTCATATCAGTCACAGTCGTGTGGCAGACCCTGTCACTGAAATGATGGGTTGGTTAAAGTGTGCATGTCCTGTTTTGTTTATACAACATAAGGGTGGGTGGGAGGGCCCAAGGACAAATCCATCTTGCACCTCTTTTTTCTTTTCTTTTTCTTTGCATCATGTGCTGATTGGGGAGGGTTTTTTGGAAGGGACATCCTGCGTGACACTGCAGTGCCACTCCTAAATGGGCCCGGTGTTTGTGTCGGCCACTAGGGTCGCTAATCTTACTCACACAGTCAGCTACCTCATTGCGCCTCTTTTTTTCTTTGCGTCATGTGCTGTTTGGGGAGGGTTTTTTGGAAGGGACATCCTGCGTGACACTGCAGTGCCACTCCTAGATGGGCCCGGTGTTTGTGTCGGCCACTAGGGTCGCTAATCTTACTCACACAGCTACCTCATTGCGCCTCTTTTTTTCTTTGCGTCATGTGCTGTTTGGGGAGGGTTTTTTGGAAGGGACATCCTGCGTGACACTGCAGTGCCACTCCTAGATGGGCCCGGTGTTTGTGTCGGCCACTAGGGTCGCTAATCTTACTCACACAGCTACCTCATTGCGCCTCTTTTTTTCTTTGCGTCATGTGCTGTTTGGGGAGGGTTTTTTGGAAGGGCCATCCTGCGTGACACTGCAGTGCCACTCCTAGATGGGCCCGGTGTTTGTGTCGGCCACTAGGGTCGCTAATCTTACTCACACAGCTACCTCATTGCGCCTCTTTTTTTCTTTGCGTCATGTGCTGTTTGGGGAGGGTTTTTTGGAAGGGACATCCTGCGTGACACTGCAGTGCCACTCCTAGATGGGCCCGGTGTTTGTGTCGGCCACTAGGGTCGCTTATCTTACTCACACAGCGACCTCGGTGCAAATTTTAGGACTAAAAATAATATTGTGAGGTGTGAGGTATTCAGAATAGACTGAAAATGAGTGTAAATTATGGTTTTTGAGGTTAATAATACTTTGGGATCAAAATGACCCCCAAATTCTATGATTTAAGCTGTTTTTTAGTGTTTTTTGAAAAAAACACCCGAATCCAAAACACACCCGAATCCGACAAAAAAAATTCGGTGAGGTTTTGCCAAAACGCGTTCGAACCCAAAACACGGCCGCGGAACCGAACCCAAAACCAAAACACAAAACCCGAAAAATTTCAGGCACTCATCTCTAGTTTATATGCACAAGGACATCATTTATTTGCAGAGCAATGCCAATATTGACAGTGTATGCAGCCAGGAAGGACGCATTACATTTGCATGACAAGTTCTGTTGTGGCAAAACATGTGTTCAACCTCCGCTAATAAAAGTCCTTTTGTTTTGATTTGCTTGGGAAGAGAAAAGCGGCATTTCAGATTTTGCCTTGGGCAGCAAAATAAACTTCCCATGTTTCTACCAATGATGCCAGTGCAATCTCCTGCCTGGGCATATCAGGATTGTACTCGGAGGTATAGCATGGAACCATGGCACAAAAGCAAATGACATTGAACAGCAGAGGGCAGACCCTCAGTGAGATGATCACAATACCTTGTCCCCACAGCCTTGTGTTCACATACAGCAGTTCTGTAACATTACTGGATTTCTGCATACCCACTATCTATAATAGGTGCAAGGTGTGTGGTGCACACGGGCCCCTAGGTCCAGGGGGGCCCACACATCGTACACCCTGCACCCATTTAATTATACTCACCTCTCCGTCGGCCTGGTGCTAGCTGCACAGCGGCAAAAATCACGCAGAAAATGGCTGCCATGGCTTTTTTTTCAGTGATTCGCGCATGCACAATAGAGATGGTGGGGGCACCATGTTCCCGGAAACTTGCGTATGTGCAGTAGACTTTGGCACAATGCCAGAGTCTACTGCGCCGCCTGAGAAGAGGGGGCCCACCCGGAGTCTGCACATGGGCCCCCACCTCTCTTAAAGCGTCTCTGCGCACACCACAGGTTCAGTGGATTCATGTAACACTGGTATCATTGGGAAGAACTTACTGGGAACATTTCATTACGTCAATGTCCAGACTCTCAAATTGGCGGGGAGCACCCATCTACTTGACTTGTTATAGGCTCCATTAAACTTCCAGTACGGGCCCTTTGGGGTAATTGGAGTGTTTGCTTTTTATATCTTATGCTGTTTGTATCTATTATTATGGGAGTGGTTTACTGTGTTGCAACAGATAAATCATCCCCCTTTTTTACATGCTTCAAAATACATTCCCTGGAACATTTTATTGGAAGACAGAGACATGTTGACGTGTTTCATTTACATATAATTCAAGTAAGGGTCGAAATACTAATTAGTGTCCGGATACTCTGCTCCTCTATCTTTCTTTCTCTAATTATTTCCTGTGTGTAATTGTCACAAGGGGTGGATGAAGTAACCTATGCCTATAATAAAACTGTAAGGATGGTGTCTGTACATAGCAATTGTTTTGAGAAATATACTTCTAGGGACTGTTCATGAGTTTTGGAGAAAAAAAAAATTCTGATTTTTTTTGTCTGTCTGTCTGTTTGTTCCAGCATCACTCAAAAACTACTGGATAAATTTGGATTGCGTTTTCACTGTTGTATAGCCTAGTGACCTAGAAAGAAAGTGAGGTATGTATGATCTCGATGTGACATCGGGGAGAGGAGCAATAAAGGAAAAAACAGACACTTGACACGCGGTGCACTGAAAGTTGGTGTTCTGATCATGCTTCTGCAGAACTTGAGAAACAGCCAAGTTATGCAACGGAACCCAACTTAAAGTGACTGCTCTGCAGAGAAACCTAACTGAGGCGGAGATTCTAACCTGATATAGTGCAGGTGAGACTGTGTTTCCTGTAAGCATCTGCATTTCTATGACGTTCAACAAATCGCAGGGACAAATGCTCAGGCTGCAACAGTGCTGGAAGTATGGCGGTACTGCATACCGGTAAAAAATTGCCAGCCGGTACGCAGTACCGCTGGGTCGACCCCCATGCTTGCAGCCCGCTGCTGTGTCAGGGAAGCAGAGGAGAGCGCAGCGCGGTCCCTCAGTGCTGCTCAGTCAGACTTTGGTCTCCGGCCATGGCGTGTATCTTTTCACCTGAGGCACTGGTTTGTTAGCCAATCAGAGCTTGCGGACCGGCAGCTGCGGCTCCTGATTGGCTAACGAACCGATGCCTCATTTGAGAAGATACACGCCGCCGCCAGAGACCAAAGTCTAACTGAGCAGCACTGAGGAACAGAGGCGTAACTAGGGTTTTTGGAGCCAGGCCAAGATGTAAAATGGCGCGCCCACCCCCCCTCAAAAAAAAAAAACATAGCTAAAGAAGCATGTGCGCGTTACATTGCCCCACAGTGCCAGATACAATGCCCCACAGTGCCAGATACAATGCCCCACAGTGCCAGTTACATTGCCCCACAGTTCCAGATACAATGCCCCACAGTGCCAGATACATGCCCCACAGTGCCAGTTACATTGTCCCACAGTGCCAGATACAATGCCCCACAGTGCCAGTTACATTGCCCCACAGTTCCAGATACATTGCCCCACAGTGCCAGTTACATTGTCCCACAGTGCCAGATACTATGCCCCACAGTGCCAGATACATGACCCACAGTGCCAGTTACATTGTCCCACAGTGCCAGATATAATGCCCCACAGTGCCAGATACAATGCCCCACAGTGCCAGATACAATGCCCCACAGTGCCAGTTACATACCTCACTGTGCCAGATACATGCCCCACACTGTGCCTGATACATGCCCCACTGTGCCAGTTACATGCCCCACTGTGCTCTCTCTTCCCCCCCCCCGGTCACTTACCGAGTCACCGGCGCCGCTTGTTCTATGTGAGGGGAGGGGAGGAGAGCGCCTCTCCTTCCCCTCACCGCTCCAGGACAGGTCTCCGGCAGCTGTGTGGCGCCGGTTCGCTAGCCAATCAGAGCTCGCGGACCGGCAGCCAATCAGGAGCCGGTCCGCAAGCTCTGATTGGCTAACGCCGCCGGAGGCCGGACACAGCAGCGCTGCTGGCAGCGCTGCTAGGGCTTTCAGCGGCGGTGAGGGGAGGGAGAGACGGTGCGCTCTCCTCCCCTCACATTTCGGCTTTCGGCGTGACAGGGGCGAGTGGGGCCCTGGCCGCCAGCGGCGCCCCCCTCTCCTGGGCCTGCCAAGGCGCCCAGGGCACGTGCCCCACTCTCCCTACCCTAGATACGCCTCTGCTGAGGAACAGGACCACACTGCGCTCTCTTCTCCTTCCCTGACACAGTAGTGGGTGAGCAGTGGGGGGAGGGAGGGGGCTGCGGTATATTGACTGATATCTTGCACTGTGGGGCATATGTATATCTGGCATTGTGGGGCATATCGGGCACTGTGGGGCATATGTATAACTGTAACTGTGGGGCATATGAATAACTGGCACTGTGGGGTATATCTGGCACTGTGGGGCATGTATCTGGCACCCCATATGTGTATCACACCCCCATTTTCATTGGCCACGACCCATGTGGCATGTGTCCACACCCATTTTTTGTTGCGCGCTCACACAATACCACTAAGAACTTTTTTCTACTTGCACCACTGGGCTGCAGGGATAGATCTCATGACCAGCTGCTTCTCCCATGGGCAGCTTTACGTGGCTTGCTCACAAATTAGTAGCCCCAAGCATCTTTTTGAAGTAATCCCTGAAGGAAAACCTGCAAATATTGTTTACAAAGACATTTTGTGATCAATGTGTACAACATAAAATATAGATCACAATATTAGATGGCACTACTGTCTTTGTAAAATTAGTTCCGCTGGGTGTGGCATACAAGGCCGACAGTTACTATGTTGACAGTGTTTAGGTTGACCCCAAAAGGTCGACATGAGTTTGTAGTTAATTTATAGTTAATTTTGTTGTAATTTTCTCAGTTTTAGCATGTGGAACCCCAAAAAGTGTACTACATAGGCACAGGTTACTATTCCCAATTGTAGTCCACATGGATGGTAACATATGAATAAGTGATAAAGATGAAAAAATAAACTCCAGAGAAAAACTAATGTTGACCTTTTGCTGTGTCGATCATTGTCATTGACCTTTTGTTAATGTCGACCTACTGCTTCTCAACCATACACAGTGGCGCCGAGAGAGGGGGGGGCGGAGGGTACAAATTACCTGGGCCCAGGTGTGATGGAGGGGCAAAGTGGGGGGACCAGGTATATTTGTGAGAACACATCCCACAATACTGAGAGGGAGTTACTTCAAAGAAAGTTCACAAATGGTGTAATAACAAATATAAACATGACACCAAGGATTATTATTAGAGAATGAACACTACCTGCTACTAAGTGAGGACTCATGCAAAGTTGGGCATAAATGCATTTTAAGAAGGCACTAGCTTAGGCTGCACTGAGAGAAACTCAGAGCAGGTTCATTGAGCCGTCTGACAGTTACACTGCTGTGGATCTCAGTGGGGTGAGCCTAACAGTGGGGGTAGTTGGTTCAGGTGGTGACTCTGGCGAGGAGCAGAAAGGGGATGATCGATACACACAGCCTATAGTATCCTACCCTATAGTATCAGCATTTTTATCATGGCACCGCTAGGCCAACGTTACTTTTGGGGAAATTCAGTAAAATAAAATAATAAACTAAGTAAATTGTGATTACCTGTTATCCTTAGGCTCAGTTATGTGTCGGTGGACAGGGTTGCACTTCTGTTTGTCACATATTTATGACTGGCAGTCACCAGCACTGGTTTGGCCTATCACATTTACCATATATAAACTTGATTTTGTCCTGCATGGCAGTGTAATTCCTGCTTTGGTTACTGAAACACTGTAGGCCTCAGCCCTGGCGCCACCCACGTATTCCAATGCTAAGAACACTTTTGCTCATCCATGGCTTTCTTCGGGTGCTGACAGGTTTTTACCGTTAGCTGGGGATTTTGCTCCATGGTCTGTTGTGGACGTGTGTGACCGATAGCGGCGATAAGACGTACTTCTCCCATTGTATTTTCAATATATCCAGATGAAATATTTCATTTAATATCAATGAAAGATGGCCAAACTACCACATCCTACTTCATTGGAATACAAGTGTATAAATAATCATGGGGGTAAGAGTCAATTTCTGTTCTCTGCTACTGTTGTGTCCCCATCACCTTCTACCTTCCTTTAATAAATAAATATAGGAGCTAAAAAATAAAATAAAATAAAAATGATTTAGTTCTGGACCAGCAACCCGTTATACCCCTGCAAGTGCCTGCACCCAGTTTAAGAATCACTCTTCTAATGTTTATACAGTCTGCAGGTTATGTCTAGCTCCATCCACTTCAAAGTTGCTGACACATGAGCTATGTAATAACCTAACACCTCTTAGAAATGCAGCCCTAGTACCGCCTGAACAAAGCAATTCTCCAGTTCATGTATGTTACATACATTTGATTGTTGTCAATTTAAAGTACAGTTTTAGTTTAAAAAAAAAAAATGTTTATTATCTTTTTAGTCAGTTCAGTTTAAGAAATAAAAGGTGCCCATGAGTTTCACTTTGTGGGAATTTAATGTGGACAAAGACATCTGCCCAGCCGAATCATTTCGGCAACACCTGCACTTTACAGCAGCACAAACTTGCACAAAACTGATCGCTGCCCCATAAGGTAGAGAGCACTTTTGTGTGAATTCGGGGATCAGCCGGGAGGGAGAGGGGTGTGACAAGCAGTGCCATGCTGGAGTTTAAACACTGCGGCAAAGACAGTTTGCACACTTTGTCCGCAGTTGATTTCCCCCCTTTGAATTTGTGTACAGGTTGAGTATCCCTTATCCAAAATGCTTGGGACCAGAGGTATTTTGGATATCGGATTTTTCCGTATTTTGGAATAATTGCATACCATAATGAGATATCATGGTGATGGGACCTAAATCTAAGCACAGAATGCATTTATGTTACATATACACCTTATACACACAGCCTGAAGGTCATTTTAGCCAATATTTTTAATAATTTTGTGAATTGAACAAAGTGTGTGTACATTCACACAATTCATTTATGTTTCATATACACCTTATACACACAGCCTGAAGGTCATTCAATACAATATTTTTTATAACTTTGTGTATTAAACAAAGTTTGTGTACATTGAGCCATCAGAAAACAAAGGTTTCACTATCTCAGTCTCACTCAAAAAAGTCTGTATTTCAGAATATTTGAATATGGGATACTCAACCTGTATCTATTGTCCATTACATCATAATATCATAACTAAACAACAGGAGGCGCTATAGGATTAGAATAAAAGTTAAACATGCAAAAAGAAAAACATGCATTACAATATACTGTGTCTTCATAATAGTCATGTATAAATTGATTATGAATTGTTTATTCATCTAATATACTTTTTTCAATTATTCATGTGTATCTCTCTCTCTCTCTCTCTCTCTCTATATATATATATATAAAACTATATACCTATCAATAGTCTCTACATCTATCGGAGTCTCAGCACTCACGGCAATAGCAACAGCAGGGGTGCTCTTTTCAACTTACATGTGGATTTCACAATGCAGTATGCAGGTGCAATACATTCATAAAGCTGAGGCATTCAACAGTCTTTGCCACAGCTATAAACAAACCTTTACTAGTTTAAGACTTTCTGTCTGACCCCTATCAGTGCAGAGTTTGTATGTTCTCCCATGGCTCTGAAGAGGCACAGGCTGAGCTGCTCTCCCGGGACGCAGAGAGCTCTCCTGTAACAAGTAAGATCGCAACTGCTAATTTATACATGCCCAGAAAACACCATTTTAAATGCCTGACACGACTGCATTTAGCCAACCACTCCCCGCTACCACCCCCAAACGCTGTTTTCCTGTCACTATCGGTAAGAAAACATCGACCAATGTGCGTACAATAGCCGCTTTGCGACTGCACCTGAATGAGCCTCTGTGAGTATACTAGCAAAACATCAAGTGCTTATCATACATATTACCACAAGGCATGCTGCGCTAGAGGCAACGCTGTTACGATTCCTATGGCCACCCTGCGGTAGTCAGCCCTATTTGCTACTGACACATAAAAGTTACAATTATTAAGAAAAAAACAAAAATAAAACTGCAATGAGTTTAATTATACTAAACCAGTGGTTCTCAAACTGTGTGCCGTGGCACCCTCGGGACACTTGCAGGGGTGCCTTGGATGGGTGGTCCAGGACCAATGCAAATTATTTATGGTCAATGTAATAGGTAAAACCAGTGCTGGTGGCAGTCAATCAAACTATGTGGACAAACAGAAGCAAATCATGTCCCTCACCACACAACTGAACCGAAGGATGACATATATGGTACTTAATTTAAAATGTCTTTCTACATTTCTCAATAAGAAACTTTTGGACTAGGGGTGCGGATAAAAAAATTCTGATACTCTAGGGCAGTGGTTCTCAAACTCGGTCCTCAGGACCCCACACAGTGCATGTTTTGCAGGTAACCCAGCAAGTGCACAGGTGTATTAATTACTCACTGACACATTTTAAAAGGTCCACAGGTGGAGCTAATTATTTCACTTGTGATCTGTGAGGAGACCTGCAAAACATGCACTGTGTGGGGTCCTGAGGACCGAGTTTGAGAACCTGTGCTCTAGGGCACCGTGATTCAAAAAAATTTGGGATCCACTGCATTAAACACTTATTATTGAGAGGATAGCGCCATCTTGTGGAAGAATATCACTTTGCAGCTGTATATACTGTAGCTACTGTACATGTAAGCTGGCCCATGCAGAATAATGTGTTTGAATGATCAAATAGGACACATATTACTTTTTTGTGTTTTTCCAACTATGGACAGTATCCAATTAGCACTGGGGGCTATCCTTTTTGCCACAATAGCCGGTGCTTATCTCCTGATGCCCACCATTAAAAGGGATTGGTGGTGAAGCCAAATCCCTGATAAGTGACTATTTTTTACGCGATAAGTGCCACAAAAATACATAGGTCTGCGGCTTTTCGCAGACCCTATGTATTTTCACAAGAAAAACAGGGTTTTTCTTCAAAAGTGAATTGTATATGGGACATAAAACATCAGTGATAACATGGAAAAAAAAGTTGTGAATTTTTTGTTTTCGTGGCCGTGGCAATATTGCAGCTAATTGGATACTGCCCTATGCATATCTTTTGTAACCACTTTACCATTTTGTTTTTCCAAAAAACTCTCAGAACTTTTTTTTGGTATGACTGAATTAGGTGAAGAATGTGTATATAAACTTGTCCAAATTAATTTTACTGAAAAAAAAACAAAAACTTTTTTTTTATATTTGTAAAAAAGGAGAGTTATGGTAGACTTACCGTTGTTAACTCTCTTTCTGTGAGGTACATTGTGTTCCACAGGGAAACATCGGCGTGTAGAGTGGATCTTGATCAAGCTAAAGCTTTAGGCTGTCCCAGGATGCACTGGGGCCTCCTCTATAACCACGCCTCCATGCACTGAGAGCACAGTTTTGTAAATTAGTCAAATGCAGGAGCAGGCAAGAGAGAAGGCAGATGTTAGTCACATAGAACCACATTCTCACGACAGGAGAAGGTACCAGCGGCTAATGCCATACAACCCAAAGAAGCTGGGTGTGTCAGGGTGGGCGCGCTATGGAACCAAATGTACCTCACAGAAAGAAAGTTAACAATGGTAAGTCTACCATAACTCTCCTTTTCTGCAGCAGGTTACATTGGTTTCCACAGGGAAACATTGGGGATGTCCTAAAGCAGTTCCTCAAGGAAGGGGACACACCTTAGCGGATGTGAGAATCCGGCGTCCAAAGGAAGCATCCTGAGAGGCAAAGGTATTAAAGGCATAGAACCTAATAAACGTGTTCACTGAGGACCATGAAGCCGCCTTGCACAATTGTTCTGCGGACGCGTCACGGTGGGCAGCCCAAGAAGACCCAACAGACAGAGTAGAATGGGCTTTAATAGCAGCAGGAGCTGGGAGTCCAGCCTGCGCATAAGCTTGTGCAATCACCATTCTAATCCATCTGGCCAAGGTTTGCTTATTCGCAGGCCAGCCATGTTTGTGGAAACCAAACAGGACAAAAAGGGCATCTGGCCTCCTGATAGAGGCAGTTCTCTCCACATAGATTCAGAGAGCCCTAACAACATCCAAAGAACATTCTTTGGAATACGAAGAGATAAAGGGCGGGCCCACAATCTCTTGGTTAAGGTGAAATGATGACACCACCGTAGGTAAATAACCGGGTCGAGGTTGTAGAACTGCCCAGTCATGGTGAAATATCAAAGAGGGTGGACGACAGGATAAAGCGCCAAAGTCCAACACCCGTCTTGAAGAGGCAATAGCAAGAACAGGACCTTGGCCGTGAGCCATTTAAGGTTTACCGATTCAAGAGGTTCAAATGGAGACTCTTGCAGGACATTTAGCACATCAGCCAGATCCCATGGAGCCACAGGAGGGACATAGGGTGTCCTGAGGATTCAGCATCCCTGAGTGAATGTATGAACGTCAGGTATAGACGCAATTTTTCTCTGAAACCATACCGACAAGGCAGATATATGAACTTTGAAGGAGGACAGACAAAGGTCTTTGTCCATGCCTCGTTGCAGAAAAGCCAGAATTCTGGAAGTTCTGAATCTATATGCATCATAATTCTTATCAGCACACCAGGTGAAGAATTCCAGACCCTGTAATAAATCCTTGCAGTTGCCAGTTTGCGGGCCTTCAACATAATTTGGATAACCGCCACAGAGAATTCTTTGGCTTCAAGAGCCATGCCGTCAAAGCCAGTCTGACTAGGTCTGGGTAGAGACAAGGAGCTGTATGAGGAGGACTGGGCGCTGAGGAAGTAGAAGGGGATGCTCTGTTGACAGACCCTACAGGTCTGAGAACCAATGCCGTTGAGGCCACGCTGGAGCGACTAGAAGTAGTATTCATCCTTCTTGTTTGAACTTCCGTAGTACCCTGGGCAGGAGTGACACTGGAGGGAACGCGTAGGGAAGCCGAAAGTTCCATGGAACTGCCAGCACGTCCACGAACGCTGCTTGAGGATCCCTGGTCCTTGATAAGAAGACCGGAACAATGTGATTGTGTAGAGACGCCATGAGGTCTACATCCGGTAAGCCCTACCTGTCCACTAGGAGATGAAAGACTTCTGGATGAAGACTCCACTCTCCGGCGTGCACATCCTGGCGACTGAGGAAGTCCGCTTCTCAGTTCAGGACAACCGGAATGAACACTGCCGATCTGGTTGGCAGACGGCGTTCCGCCCAACAAAGGATTTTTAACACTTCCATCATTGCCATGCGGCTACAAGTGCCGCCTTGATGGTTTATGTATACCACCGTGGTGACATTGTCTGATCGTACTTGAACAGGCCTGTTCTGTACTAGAGGCAGTGCGAGAGGATGTTTATCGGGAGGAATGATTCCTCCTTGGTCCAGCAACCAAGCTCCAACACCGCTCCCCATCCCCTGAGACTGGTGTCCGTTGTCAGCAGGGCCCAGTCAGGGATCCAGAAGGGACGGCCCCTGCTTTATTGCTGGTCCTGGAGCCACCTGGTCAGCAACAGATGAACCTCCGGAGTCAAAGAAATCATGTGAGATCTGTTCTGATAAGGTAGGCAGTCCCACTTGGAAAGGATTAACCTCTATAGTGGGTGGTAATGAAATTGAGCGTACTCTACCATGTCGAAGGCCGACACCATCAGGCCAAGTACTTGTATCGCCGAGTGTATCGACCCTTTGGGGCGACGAAGGAAGCACATATCCTGTCCTGAAGCTTCAGGACTTTTTCTGGAGACAGAAAGTCTCTGATTGTGCATGTCCAGGAGTGCCCCCAGGTGCACCATGCTTTGAGCTAAGAGCAGCGAGGACTTCTTCCAATTGATAAGCCACCCGTGGGCTTGCTGGAAGGTTACCGTCAGTTGCAGATGATTGAGGAGGACTTCTTGGGAATTTGCCAGATACGTCCAAATACGGATGGATTATGACTCCCTGGCGACGGAGATGGGCCGTCATCATGCCATGATCTTGGTAAAGATCCGAGGAGCCGTAGCCAGTCCAAATGGCAGTGCCTGGAATTGGTAGTGAAGGTTGCCAATAGCAAACTGCAGGAACTGCTGATGCGACATGGCAATAGGAATATGCAGATATGCATCCTGTATTTCCAGGCATAACATATAGTCTCCGGGATCCATAGCCAGTACAATGGAGCGCAGTTTTTCCATACGAAACCTGGGCACTCTCACAAACTTGTTCAGTGATTTGAGATTTAGTATAGGCCGGAAGGACCCAGTGGGTTTTAGGACCAGAAACAGGGTCGAGTAATATCCTCTGCCTCTCTGGAACTGAGGACCGGCACAACCACTCCTGTACTCAGGAGGGAACTCACCACAGTTTGTAGAGCTTACACCTTCAACGGATCCAAAGGGAGGGCCGTATTGCAGAACTGATGAGGGGGACATCTGTTGAACGAGACAGCATACCCGTGAGAGACAACTTCCAGTACCCATGCGTCTGAAGCGGTCTTTAACCAGAGGGAGGCCCGCCCCGTCATGTAGCAGGCTTGTCATGTTTTGAATCAGGCTGACGGGCTGCCCAGGATTGTTTGCCTTAGTCTTTGTGGTTTTGGGAGCACAAGATTGTCTCAGGTATGGCTGACCTTTTGCTTTCCCTTGAGGCCAAAAGGAACGAAAAGTGATACCTTTTGCCTTCTGTGCAGAATGATTAGTAGTGGGCATAGGTGTGCGCAGCTAATTTTATTAGGGGGTGCACCGCCTTTTGGGCATGTCTAGCACTATTTTACATTCTCTCAGTAAAATCACATAGCTTAACCTAATTTCTCCCTAGTTCTTAATAATACAAGTAGATATAATACACCCCAGAGAAATAACATGAAACATAATAGTGCGACCATCGGCCAGTACTGACTGTCCACTACGGCATAGCCCTGAGTCCTAGCTGCCGCTGCACCCTATCGCTGCTTACACTTCCCCAACTTCTCCCTGACTCAGTGGCGGAACGAACGAGTGGTAGGCCTAGGTGCATATGCATTCCCCTCCCCTTGCACCCCCCAGCACCTACACCCTGATTTTGAGTGGGACACTCAGAAAAGTACAGGAAATTTGAGTTTTAACATAACACAAGTTTAAAATTTACATTGACATCAGAGCCATATTTGCCTGTTTCTATGCCTTCAGATTCTCTATATATGCAGGACACCAGCATTTGTAACACATGTCCCAATGCACACAGCTACTGACAGTAGTGGCCCTTATTAACATGACGCCACACAGTATGAGCCGAAATTCACATGACATCACACAGTATGAGCCGAAATTCACAACACTACACAGTATGAAGCAGAAAATCACATGACGCCACATAGTATGAGCCGAAATTCACATGACGCCACACAGTATGAGCCAAAATTCACAAAACGCCACATAGTATGAGCCGAAATTCACATGACGCCACACATTATGAATCCGAAATTCACGACACCACACAGTATGAGCCGAAATTCACATGACGCCACACAGTATGAGCCGAAATTCACATGACGCCACATAGTATGAAGCCGAAATTCACATGATGCCACACAGTATGAAGCCGAAATTCACATGACGCCACACAGTATGAAGCCGAAATTCACGACACCACACAGTATGAAGCCGAAACTCACATGACGCCACACAGTATGTGCCGAAATTCACATGACGCCACACAGTATGTGCCGAAGTTCACATTACACCACACAGTATGAGCCAAGTTCACATGACGCCACACGGTATGAGCCAAATTCACATTACCCTACACAGTATGAGCCGAAATTCACATGACGCCACACAGTATGAAGCCGAAATTCACATGACGCCACACAGTATGAAGCCGAAATTCACATGACGCCACACAGTATGTGCCGAAGTTCACATTACACCACACAGTATGTGCCGAAGTTCACATTACACCACACAGTATGAGCCAAATTCACATTACGCCACACGGTATGAGACAAATTCACATTACCCTACACAGTATGAGCCAAAATTCACAAAACGCCACATAGTATGAGCCGAACTTCACATGACATCACACAGTATGAGTCGAAATTCACATGACACTACACAGTATGAAGCAGAAAATCACATGACGCCACACAGTATGAGCCGAAATTCACATGACATCACACAGTATGAGCCGAAATTCACGACACTACACAGTATGAAACAAAAAATCACATGACGCTACGCAGTATGAGCCGAAATTCACATGACGCCACGCAGTATGAGCCAAAATTCACATGACGCCACACAGTATGAAGTCGAAATTCACATGACGCCACACAGTATGAGCCGAAATTCACATGACGCCACACAGTATGAAGCCGAAATTCACATGATGCCACACAGTATGAGCCAAATTCACATTACGCCACACAGTATGAGCCAAATTCACATTACCCTACACAGTATGAGCCAAAATTCACAAAACGCCACATAGTATGAGCTGAACTTCACATGACATCACACAGTATGAGTCAAAATTCACATGACACTACACAGTATGAAGCAGAAAATCCCATGACGCCACATAGTATGAGCCGAAATTCACATGACGCCACATAGTATGAAGCCGAAATTCAGTATGAAGTCGAAATTCACATGACGCCACACAGTATGAGCCGAAATTCACATGACGCAACACAGTATGTGCCGAAGTTCACATTACGCCACACAGTATGAGCCAAATTCACATAACGCAACACAGTATGAAGCAGAAAATCACATGATGCCACACAGTATGAGCTGAAATTCACATGACACCACACAGAATGAAGCCGAAATTCACATGACACCACACAGAATGAAGCCGAAATTCACATGACACCACACAGAATGAAGCCGAAATTCACATGACACCACACAGTATGAAGCCGAAATTCACATGACACCACACAGTATGAAGCCGAAATTCACATGACACCACACAGTATGTGCCAAAGTTCACATTACGCCACACAGTATGAGCCGAAATTCACATGATGCCACACAGTATGAAGCCAAAATTCACATGATGCAACACAGCATGTGCCGAAGTTCACATTACACCACACGGTATGAGCCAAATTCACATTACCCTACACAGTACGAGACAAAATTCACAAAACGCCACATAGTATGAGCCGAACTTCACATGACATCACACAGTATGAGCCGAAATTCACATGACACTACACAGTATGAAGCAGAAAATCACATGACGCCACACAGTATGAGCCGAAATTCACATGACATCACACAGTATGAGCCGAAATTCACATGACACTACACAGTATGAAACAAAAAATCACATGACGCCACGCAGTATGAGCCGAAATTCACATGACGCCACGCAGTATGAGCCGAAATTCACATGACGCCACACAGTATGAAGCCGAAATTCACATGACGCCACACAGTATGAAGCCGAAATTCACATGATGCCACACAGTATGAAGCCGAAATTCACATGACGCCACACAGTATGTGCCGAAGTTCACATTACACCACACAGTATGAGCCAAATTCACATGACGCCACACAGTATGTGCCGAAGTTCACATTACACCACACAGTATGAGCCAAATTCACATTACGCCACACGGTAGGAGCCAAATTCACATTACCCTACACAGTATGAGCCAAAATTCACAAAACGCCACATAGTATGAGCCGAACTTCACATGACATCACACAGTATGAGTCGAAATTCACATGACACTACAGTATGAAGCAGAAAATCACATGACGCCACACAGTATTAAGCCGAAATTCACATGACGCCACACAGTATGAAGTCGAAATTCACATGACGCCACACAGTATGAGCCGAAATTCACATGACGCCACACAGTATGAAGCCGAAATTCACATGATGCCACACAGTATGAGCCAAATTCACATGACGCCACACAGTATGAAGCAGAAATTCACATGACACCACACAGTATGAAGCCAACATTCACATGACGCCACACAGTATGAGCCGAAATTCACGACGTCACACAGTATGAAGTCGAAATTCACATGACGCCACACAGTATGAGCCGAAATTCACATGACGCAACACAGTATGTGCCGAAGTTCACATTACACCAAACAGTGTGAGCCGAAATTCACATAACGCAACACAGTATGAGCCAAAATTCACAAAACGCCACATAGTATGAGCCGAACTTCACATTACACCACAAAGTGTGAGCTGAAATTCACATTACACCATACAGCAGAGGTTCCCAAACGCGGTCCTTAAGGCACCCCAGCAGCCCAGGGTTTAGGTATATCCATGGCTCAGGACAGATGGTTAAATCAAATTGACTAAGGTGCTAATTAAGTCACCTATGGCCAAGTATGGATACATTTAAAACCAGGAACATTGAGGTGCCTTGAGGACCGCGTTTGGGAACCTCTGCCATACAGTATGAGCCAAATTCACATTACACCACACGTTATGTGCCAAATTCACATTACGCCACACGGTATGAGCCAAATTCACATTACGCCACACGGTACGAGCCAAGTTCACATTACGCCACACACCACGTGCCTCAGGTAACTTATGGCGAATGCACCACTGGTGGCATAAGTATAACAGCAAGAAAAAAAAAATTATACTTCCAATGCTGATGTCACATCCCTATTGTATTATTTATTATCTTTACAACTTTTGTTTCACGGGATCTCTATTACTATATGTATGATGTTTGGGAAGGATATTGATGGATTTGGCCATATACCTGTGGCTATTGCTAATGGAACCCAAGATATCATGAATAGTGACTTACAGTCTGTCTCATTGACAGAGTCTCTGCTGAACTGCATCATCAGTATGTGTCCTCCGGCGGTGGCTCTGAGTTCCCATGAGAGGAACACTGGCTGTAGCCACACACAATGATTGAGAGTGCGGGCGGGAGGAGATCATGGCGGCTGGGAGTAGAGTGCAGCGGCCGGGTAGAGAGTACAGGCAGAGGCGCAGTATGACATAATCAGGTGACGTCAGTCCCCCCTGTGAGGCCGCCGGCACTTAATGTACACTCAGCAATGTCAGCATACAGTATATTAGCGGGCGCCAGGCACACCGGTGGGGGGAAGGCATAGGAATGAGCTGCAGGCTCAGCGATCACTGTACTACAGCAGGCAGTGCGGGGGGTACCGGATATTAGTGGGTGCCTGTGCACATCAGGCACCCCCCGTGCGCACGCCTATGGTGGTGGGGAGAAAGGCCCTCTTAGCGGCTGCTAATTCAGACACTTTTATTTAGGTCTTCCCCAAACAAAATGTCCCCAGTGGAGGGGGGTACCTCCAAGGTCTTTTGGAGTCCAGGTCCACTTTCCACGAGCTCAACCATGTGGTCGACGCCTTACATCCTCCCCGTAGCAGCCACGCGATCCACGAGACCGGACTGCATCTGTGTGCCTAAGTCGGGACGTCTCCGCCGCAAGTACCCGGGAACCAGGCCGCGGCAGTATGCAAAGTATTGGGAGGTGATGAAGCTGCAGTGCTAAATAGTCACACAGACATACAGCGCTGACAGCCTAGCCAAGGTACAAAATTTCTTCAGAAAAAGCTTTTCAGGTCTGCCCAGTGCAGCCCTCCTGTTAGGTGACCTGCTGCTGCAGGCACCAACTCGAAAACTGAGCTCTCAGTGCCTGGAGGTGGGGTTATAGAGGATGCCCTAATGCATCCTCGGAAAGCCTAAAGCTTAAGCCTGTTGGTGCCTTTGGATCAAGAGCCACTCTACACCACGATGTTTCCCTGTAGAAACCAATGTAACCTGCTGCAGAAATGTGGGTTTTCAAACATTGGATTGGCCCTAACGGAACATTGCGACTCTCAGATACCAGATACACACTGTGGGGGGGAGGGGGGGGGCAATGACTTTACATTTCCCTAGTGACTGCTAATGTCTGCAGCAGTTGGGGGGGGGGGGGGGGTTTCCTGCCATACTGACCGATCAGCAGTGAACTGGAAGAGGGTGCAGGGATGCAGAGGGACTGCAAGGATCCTCTGACAGTGGCAGCTGCGGAAAGTTTCTCTTCCTGCAGCCGCCTACACTGTATCTGACTGGTCGCATTGTTTGCGACCAGATCAGTTAATGCACTTGCTGGTATGGTTGCATACAAGTGGTTGATGTTTGGTACTTATGCAATGCACTATGGTATACCATTGTGTATTGTATTTATGCTCTGATACACTGTTAATATTTTATAAGCTTACTCAGTATGCATATGTGTGTATATGAATATATGTACGAGGGGTGTGTAATAAGTTTCTGGATGCACAAAAAGTATTATAAATTGTTAAGTCATATTATTATGACCAGCTCCTACATCTGACGTCGGCAGCGCTTAGCCCATGAAGTATGTCATGTGTCGTGAGCTGGCTTGGTGAGCAATATCATTCGTTGCCGTCATGGGTAAAACGGGCAATTTATAAGAATTGCAAAAAGGGCTGATAATCAGCTTTTGGGCAAAGGGTGGCAGTATTTCTGAAACAGCGCAGTTTGTGAACTGTTCGTGTGCTGCTGTGGTGAACGTGTTTTGTGACTAGACAAATGGCACCATTGCAAATAACCGTCGAGGAAACTGTGGAGAACCATTGATTTGAGAAGTGAACCTACGAAGGTGCGCGAGTGCTGACGACATGCTACAGTGGAGCAGCTCAGCGTCAAAATTAACCTGGAGGCTACCTGATGTGTGTATAAAATTACAGTTCAGCACATTTAGCTGCTATCTGTGCAGCACACTGCGGTTACTCTGGCTATTGGCTGGTGGTCATAATAATGACTCTACTGTATATTTACAAACAAAGTGAACATTACAATTTTTTCTCAAAGTATTCGCCAGAGGAGTCTATGCAAAGTTGCATGCGTCAATCCACTTGATGAAGCAGCTGGACCTGTCTGATGAAAGTCTCCCTTGCAGCTTCCAGTGACTCTAAATTAATCACACTCATCTTGCACTTGATTTGTGGGAACACAAAGAAGTTGCAAGGGGCCAGGTCGTGACTGTACAGCAGATGACCAAGCTCCTGGATGTGTTCATAGGCCACAAAATTCACCACTTTCCTGCACATTTATTTATTTACTTAACAATTTCTTATATAGCGCAGCAAATTCCGTTGACCTTTACAATTGGAAATAACAATGATATAATACAAGTGGGTAATAACAAACAGTCATAGAGGTAGGAAGGCCCTGCTCACAAGCTTACAATCTATAGGGAAATAGTTATGGATACACAAGGATAGGTGCTATCTATTGAATAGTTGTCCACAAGATTGCAAAGGCTCTTGGTGGGTTGTATGATATGGTCATACAGCAATGATGAACCGGGGTCGAGAGGAAGGGAAAGTGAAGAATGAGACGACATCTGAGGACTGTGCAGAGTGGATGCAATTTGATAGGAAGGTTTATGAAATTTATGTGGGCGGATCTGGAATTTGATACGCTTGCCTGAAGAGGTGAGTTTTCAGGGAATGCTTGAAGGTTTGGAGACTAGAGGAGAATTTTATTGTGCATGTTAGGGCATTCCACAGAGTGGGTGCAGCCCGATTAAAGTCCTGCAATCATGAGTGAGAGCGAGTAATGAGTGTGGATGAGAGACGCAGATCTTGTGAAGAGCGAAGAGGTCAGGTTGGGCGATATTGTGAAGTAAGCGAAGTGATGTACGTTGGTGTAGTTTGGTTAATGGCCTTGTGTGTGAGTAAAAGTATTTTATATTAAATACGGTAGAATACATGTAACCACTGGAGAGACTGACAGAGTGGATCTGCAGGCGATGAACGTCTAGTGAGGAAAATTAGCCTCGCAGCTGCATTCAGAATGGATTGTAGTGGTAAGAGTCTCGTTTTGGGAAGACCAGTTAGGAGACTATTGCAATAATCAATGCAGGAGACAATGAGATCATGGATTAAAGTTTTACCAGTGTCTTGTGTAAGGTATGGTCGTATTTTGGATATGTTTTTTTAGATGCATGTAACAGATTTTGAGACAGATTGAATGTGGGGAACAAAGGACAGATCAGAGTCAAGGATGACACCTAGGCAGCAAGCTTGTGGGGTAGGGTAGATTGTCGAGTTTTCAACAGTGATAGAGATATAAGGTTGGTACCTACTATTGGCCGGTGGAAATATAAATAACTGAAATATTAAGTTTGAGGTGGCGAGATGTCATCTAAGATGAAATGGCAGAAAGGCATTCAGTGACACAGCCCAGTACAGATAGGGACAAGTCAGGTGAGGATAGGTAGATTTGAGTATCATCTGCACACAGATGATACTAAAATCCAAAAAAGCTGATTAGTTTACCAAGAGATGAGGTATAGATAGAGAAAAGCAGAGGACCCAAGACTGAGCCTTGCGGTACTCCAACTGAAAGAGGTAGTGAAGAGGAGGTAGATTCAGAGAAGCGAACACTGAAGGAGCAATTAGATAGGTAGGAAAGGAATCAAGAAAGGGCTGTGTCTTTAAGACCTAGGGATTGTAGTGTTTGTATGAGAAGAGAGTGGTCAACAGTGTTAAAGGCAGCAGATAGATCTAGAAGAATAAGTAGTGCGTAATGGCCTTTAGACTTCGTAGTGATCAAACCATTAACCACTTTAGTCAGTGCTGCCTCTGTGGAGTGTTGGGAATGGAAGCCTGACTGAAGTGGGTCCAATAAATTGTGTGAGTTAAGAAAGTGTGTAAGTCTAGTGTAGGCAAGTCTCTCACGTAGCTTAGAGAGACAAGGGAGCCGAGAGATGGGGAGGTAGTTTGAGATAGAGTTAGGGTCAGAATTTTTGTTTTTCAAAATGGGAGTAATCACTGCATACTTGAACAGTGAAGGAAAAATACCCGTAGAGAGAGAGAGATTACAGATGCTAGTTAAGGTAGGGATGAGCACCGGAGACAGAGCTTTACTTATTTGTGAGGTTAAAGGATCAAGGGAAGAGTTAGTAGAGAATCAGGATGAGAAGAGTGAGGAGACTTCATCTTCATTTGTGGGATCAAATGAAGAGAGAGTGCCAGAGGGTTAAGGTAAAGAACTGAGCATGTCACTGGCTGCCGAAAGAGCATACCATTTCATCTTGGATCTTATCATTCTTCTCCTTGAAGTAGGAAGCAAGATCTTGTGCCTTGATAGTGGGGTAGGTGAGGGAGGATTCAGAAGTGATTTAAATGTATTAAAGGGATTGGTATGAAATACCTCGAATCAAAATCCTGACAGTCGAAATCCCGACAGCAATTAACCGACAGCCAAAATCCCGACATGGACAAAATACCAACATTTAAAATACAGACAAGGTCAAAATACCGACATGTAAAATGCCAGGATTTCCACCGTCGGGATTTTGATTGGAGGTAAATTGACTGCATCCATATTAAAGAGTCGTTTGGGGTTAGAGGGTTGAGCAGAGATAAGAGTTTGGAAATATGTTTGTTTGGCAGTGTCCAGGGCATTTCTATAAGAGTGGTAGACAGTCTTATATGTGAGGAAGTCACTTGATACGTCACTGACATTAAGTTTATGTGTGAGATTTTGTAGTTGTCTTGCATTTTTGGTGATGGTGAAGGGCACCGCAAGATTGAGCTCTTGGAAGGTGCCTGCAAATGACTTTCAGCACTTGCGGTAGGCGTACCAGCCACCAGTGATTGTGTGCTGTTGCTCGAGGAGAATGGTAACTACTTGACCAGTCTTGGCCACATAAATATTCACTATCTGCTTGGCCATGCTACGCTCATTTTGGAAATTCTGAGTTGGCTCACCTCCAACTGACGTCCATTGGGCTGACTGTTGGTTGGTCTCTGAGTCAAAACTGTAGATCCAGGATTCATCACTACTGATGATTTCCCAGACAGAGTTTGAGTAAATGCCATAAAACCTAGCCAGCATGTTGCAGCACCAAGTCACCGAAGCCTCCTCCTGCCCTCGAGCCAGCTGACGGGGGACCCAGCTTGCAGAAACCTTGCTCAGGCCAAACTTTTTATGGAGTATGAAGTGGATAGATCCCAATGAGATGCCTCTCTCCTTTTCTAACTGGGCCATGGTTATCCTGGCGTCCACGTCAACTATAGCCCACACAGCAGCAAAGTTTTCCTCAGTGATGGTGAACATAGATCAGCTGCAGCGATCCTCGTCTTCCAGGGACAGTCTCCTGCATCAAAATTCTGGAAACCACTCAAACACAGGGGTTCATGATGGTGCTTTCTTCTCAAAAGCAGCTCCCAGTTGGTCAAACTCTCCTGCTGTCACAGACCACTCTTGTATCCATAGAAGATCATAGCTCTCCGGTGGCCTCTGTTGAGCACCAAAACGCGTCTGTGAGGGAAGAGAACGTGCTGACTGTTTCAGTGTGCAGTGCTCCTAATATACGGTTCTGTGCGTTGGCATTTCGCAAGAGAGTCAGAGATTACAGATCACTACCAGACAGTCAGATTGTGTCTATCTATGCACTGCACATCCAGAAACTTATTGCAAGCACACATCTATAATGAAACAAAGAGGGAAAGCAGCATAATACACATCTCCTCAAACTGAATTCAGAGGGCACTGTGCACAAACAAATAGATGAGAAAGGAACAAGAACCAGCACATCTTTTTATAATAATAAAAGATCTATATTGAATCAATAGCAGACACATTTATGGAGCGCTGTCAAGAAAACAACACACATCACAGCACTCCAATATTAAAAATCACAAACAGGTTTGAATGCACGTATTATTTATTTATTAGCAGTTTCTTATATAGAGCAGCATATTCCGTTGCGCTTTACAATTAGAACAGTAGTTATAGAACAAAACTGGGCAAAGAGAAGTAGGAAGGCCCTGCTCGCAAGCTTACAATCTATAGGGAAATAGGCATTGATACACAAGGATAGTTACTACCTATTGCATAATGGTCCACCAGATTGCTAGGTTCTTAATGGGTTGTATGATATGATCACCCAACAATGTTGGAAGACAAAATATGTGAGGTTATGTGGACTGTACAGAGAGTATGTAATTGGATAGGGAAGCATTGCAGGTTATGTGGGTGGATCTGGAATTTAGTAGGCTTGTCTGAAGAGACTAGTTTTCAGGGAACGTTTGAAGGTTTGGAGACTAGAGGAGAGTCTTATTGTGCGTGTGAGGGTATTCCACAGAGTGGGTGAAGCCCGGATAAAGTCCTGTACTTTTGGGTGGGAACAAGTAATACATGTGGATGAGAGACGCAGATCTTGTGCAGAGCGGAGAGGTCTGGTAGGGAGATATTTTGTGATGAGTGGGGAGATGTATGATGGTGCAGTTTGGTTAATAGCCTTGTATGCAAGTAAAAGTATTTTATATTTAACACAGTAGAATACCGGTAACCAATGCAGGGACTGACAGAGCGGATCAGCAGACGAAGAACGTCTAGCGAGGAAGATTAGCCCCGCAGCTGCATTTAAAATGAATTGTAGTGGTGAGAGCCTATGTTTGGGAAGACCAGTAAGAAGACTATTACAATAATCAATGCGGGAGAAAATTAGTGCATGGATGAGAGTTTTTGCAGTGTCTTGTGTAAGGTATGGTCGTATTTTGGATATGTTTTTTAGGTGCATGTAACATGATTTAGAGACAGATTGAATGTGTGGAACAAAGGACAGTTCAGAGTCAAGGGTGACACCTAGGCAGCGAGCTTGTGGGGTAGGGTGGATAGTCGCATTGTCAACAGTTATGGAGAGATCAGGTTGGTAACTACACTTACAGTATCATTGATGGCGTCAGGGTAATCACACTAATAAGAGAAAGCATATTATCAAGCAATAGTCATTATGGCACAATTACTTTTCAGGTGCATTCCGTGCACCTTTGTTAAGGGTCCTGTGTTTGTGTTTTGGCATAAATTTAATATAGAACATTTTTCATTATAAAAATATGTGCTGGCTCTTGTGTGTATAATATACGGACGGTGTGTGTGTGTGTGTGTGTGTGTGTGTGTGTGTGTGTGTGTGTGTGTGTGTGTGTATGTATGTATGTATGTATGTATGTATATATATATATATATATATATATATATATATATATATATACATACACACACAATTTCCTTTGGATCCGGCTCTCCTATAGTGTACCTTACTGCACCGGGTGCCTCCGTGTAGGGTCATGCATAGACACGAAAGCCGTGGCACTCCTGGTGTCTCAAATAATGGCGCTTATAGGCAGGTAGTTAACAACGTTTCAATTACTTTATTCAGTCATTTTCCTCAGGAGGAAAATGACTGAATAAAGTCATTGAAACGTTGTTAACTACCTGCCTATAAGCGCCATTATTTGAGACACCAGGAGTGCCACGGCTTTCGTTTCTATATATATATATATATATATATATATATAAAACAAGAAAGCGAGGCGGCACTCCAAGATTTCGAATCAAAAGAACTTTAGTGCACACAATCTAGTGCAAAACATCAACGTTTCGGGGCATTCTGCTGATGGGGCACAATGCCCCGAAACGTTGATGTTTTGCATTAGATTGTGTGCACTAAAGTTCTTTTGATTCTAAATCTTGGAGTGCCGCCTCGCTTTCTTGTTCTATATACAGGGGGTTCCTATACCCCAGGAGGGCACCCAAGTCAAGTTACCGTTGTTGTTTTTTAGCTACCCTGTGGAGTGCCGGATTTGCTCTACTATATATATATATATATATATATATATATAGATAGATACATATATATGTGTGTGTGTTATGGTAAGAACTTGCCGTTGATAGCGTGATTTCTCTTACGTCCACAGGTATCCACAGGATAACATTGGGATATGCTGGAGCTACAGCGGAAATGGCACCAAATAGTCACAAGCTTTCTGGCCTCCCAGGATGCATCAGGACTTCTCCATATAATCCCGCCCACTGACTCAGTCAAATCAGTTCTTTCCACAGCAATTTAGGCAGGAGCATCAGGTAGAAACCTATTTAGGCGATAAGAACACACATGCACACCCTTCCATACAAGAGGGAAGAGGTTTAGTGATTGTAAAGATCCTCAAATCAGGTGCGTCAGGGTGGGACCCCTGTGGACATAAGAGAAATCATGTTATCAACAGTAAGTTTTTAACCTAACGTATATTTCTCTGGCCGGGTCCACAGGTTATCCACAGGATAACATTGGGATTCCCAAAGCCAGTTTAGTGGTGGGGACGCTCCTGATTAGACAGGAGAATCTTTCGCCCAAATTCAGCATCATGAGAGGCAAAAGTATCCATGGCATAATGTCTAATGAAAGTGTTAATGGAAGACCATGTGGCTGCCTTACAAATCTGTTCTGCTGAAGCACCATGTTGTGCTGCCCATGAAGGACCTACCTTACGTGTAGTGTGCGCAGAGACATTAGCCGGAGTAGGGAGATCAGCACGAGAATAAGCTTCTGAAATTACCATTCTGAGCCATCTTGCCAGCGTCCGTTTACTAGCAGGCCATCCTCTTCTATGAAATCCGTAGATGATGAAGAGAGAATCTGTTTTTCTGATGGCACTAGTACGATCTACTTATACTTAGATTCTTAACGCCCGGACCACGTCCAGCGACGCTTCTCCCGCAGAAAGTCCCGATACCTGAAAAGCTGCGACTACAATCTCCTCGTTAATGTGAAACTTTGAAACCACCTTCGGAAGATAACCAGATCTAGTTCTGAGAACTACCTTATCTGGAAAAAATATTAGCAACGGAGACTTACACTACAGTGCTCCTAAATCTGATGCTCTTCTAGCTGGCACCATTGCCAGAAGAAAGAGCACTTTAGCCATTAACTATTTAAGATCTGCTCTCTTAAGTGGTTCAAACGGAGGTCCCTGAAGGATTTTAAGAACTAGATTCAAATCCCAGGGAGCTGCAAGAAGAACAAACGGAGGTTGAATGTGTACAACTCCCTGAAAGAAAGTACGCACATCCTGTTAGTCATTATCTGAAACCACACAGTTAAATGCTGATACTTAAACTCTCAAGGAAGCTACTTTCAACCTCTTCTCCAATCATGCTTGAAGAAAATCCCAAATCCTGGATACTTTAAAACACAGGTTCTCAAACTCGGTCCTCAGGACCCCACACGGTGCATGTTTTGCAGGTCTCCTCACAGAATCACAAGTGACATAATTAGCTCCACCTGTGGACCTTTTAAAATGTGTCAGTGAGTAATTAATACACCTGTGCACCTGCTGGGTTACCTGCAAAACATGCACTGTGTGGGGTCCTGAGGACCGAGTTTGAGAACCACTGCTTTAAAAGATCTTGGATTCAAACTTCTTTCACTATACTAATGAATAAATACGAGCTTAAGGCTTTCTTGCTCTAAGCATAGTTTGAATTACTTGTTTTAAAAATCCCCTTCTAGGATAGAGGTTTCAACAGCCACACCGTCAAAGACAGATGATCCAGATGGCTGTGATAACAAGGACCCTGCATTAGCAGATCTGGACGTTGAGGGAGCAGTATTGGTGCTTCCACTGACATCCTTAGTAGATCTGTGTACCAATGCCTTCTGGGCCAAGCTGGAGCTATTAGCATTACGACTCCTTTTGCTTGCTTTATTTTTCCCACTACCCTGGGTAACAGGGATATTGGAGGGAACAGATATACCAGATGAAATTTCCAATTCACTGACAGTGCGTCTACAAGGATCGCTCCTGGATCCTTTGTTCTTGATCCGTATATTGGAACTTTGTTGTTTAGACGCGACGCCATGAGATCTATCTCTGGCAGACCCCATCTTTTTACTAGAGTCTGAAACACTTCTGGGTGTAATGCCCATTCGGTTTCCTGAATGGAGTGTCGACTGAGAAAATCCGCTTCCCAGTTCAGTACTCCTGGAACAAACACTGCTGACAATGCTGGATGATGGAGTTCTGCCCACTGTAGTATGCGAGTCACTTCCTACATCAGTCTCTTGCTGTGAGTTCCTTCCTGATGATTGAGGTACGCTACCGCTGTTTAATTGTCTGAGCGGATCTGGACTGGTCTTCCTTGCAGACTGTCCTTTGCCTGAACTAGAGCCATATATATATGGCCCTTATTTCCAACAGATTTATTGGCAGGTGACTTTCCCTTAGGGTCCATTTTCCCTGGAACCAAACGCTTTCGAGCACCGCTCCCCAGCCCTGAAGACCTTTTTACGTTTACTGGAAACTTTATCATCTGCTTTTTATTGTCCGATGATTTCCGTTCCATATGGTCAGAATAAGGTGCTGTAAAAGGTCTGGAGTGGAATTGTGCATATTCCACCATGTCGAAGGTTGACACCATCAGACCCAACAGTCGCATTGCTGCATGGACTGACATTGTCTGAGTGTGCAACGACTCCTGAGTCATGACCTGCACCTTGGATATCTTTCTCTGGCAAGAAAATTCTTCTTAGACCCGAGTCCAATATGGCCCCCAAATGAACCATCCGTTGTGACGGAATCAGAGACGACATTTCCCAGTTTATGAGCCATCCGTGTCTTTGTAGACAAACTACTGTCTGTTGAAGGTGGCTCAAAAGCAATTCCTGCGAATGTGCTAGGATTAATCAGTCGTCGAGGTATGGAAATATTCTTATCCCCTGCTTGCGGAGATAAGCTGCCATAACCACCATCATTTTGGTAAACGCCCTGGGTGCTGTTGCTAGCCCGAAGGGCAAAGCTTGGAATAAACTATCAGTATATTTTTCGATTGTGGGAGGAAACCGGAGTACCCGGAGGAAACCCACGCAAGTACGGGGAGAATATACAAACTCCACACAGTTAGGGCAGTGGTGGGAATCGAACCCATGACCTCAGTTCTGTGAGCCAGTAATGCTAACCATTACACCGTCTGTACTGCCTGGAGGATGGCAAACCTGAGGTAACATTGATGAGACCGTGCTATAGGCACATGTAGGTAAGCATCCTGTATATCCAGAGATACCATGTAATCTCCCGGGTTCCATGGCCAAAATTATGGAGCGTAATGTTTTCATGTGGAACTTTGGAATCCAAATGTATTTGTTTAACCTTTTGAGATTGAGGATTGGTCGGAACGACCCATTTGGTTTCTGAATCAAGAAAAGATTGGAGAAAAAAACCCTGTCCCCATTGCAACGGGGGTACTGGGATAATTACACCAGACTGAAGCAATTTCTGAACTGCTTCTTGCAAGGCCCTGGCTTTCGATTCTATTCGCGACGGGCTGGTACAAAAAAAAACCTTTGAGGAGGCTGCCTCCTGAAGGGGAAACCATAACGGAGAGATACCACCTTCTGCACCTAAGCATCTGTCGACGACTGTTGCCATATGTGTGCAAACTGAAGGAGTCGGCCCCCCACCCTGGAATCCTCCAGGCGGAGGCCCGTATCTTCAGGCTGATGGCTTCTGTTCAGGCTTGGAAGCTGGCTTTCTACTAGCCCATTGCTCCCTACCCCTGGCTGATCTATTGAACCGGGGTTGCTTAGTCTCCTCTTTAGCTTTTGCTTTGCCATCGAAATGGTCGAAATTTTGAACCCCTAGTCTTAGGATTATAACTAGCCGGAAATCTGACCTTTTTGGATTCAGCTTCCGATTCTAGAATATCTGACAATTGTTTTCCAAACAAAATATTACCAGTGAAAGGCAATGCTTCCAACTCTTTCTTGGATTCTGCATCTGCTTCCCAAGTGCATTGCCAAACTGCTCTACGAGCGGCTACTGTCAAGGCTGATGCTTTAGAAGCAATCGTACCCATATCAATTGCTGCTTCTTCCAAATATTGAGCAGCTTGTCTTATACGGCCTAGATGAGACTCTTGCTCCCTGGTAGGAGGGGAGAGGCCATTCTCTAGTTCCTCCCCCATTCTACCATTGCCCTTGCCATCCAGGCTAAAGTCATAGCATGCCTTGTCACTGCCCCTGAGAGAAAAAAAATATATATATTTTTTTTAAACTATCTACTCTTTTATCTGTGACATTATATAGTGTAGTAGACGGCAATGGTAAAATAGATCTACGCACAAGTCGAACATGTGCATCTACTCTAGGAGGAACTTCTCTTTTTGAACAGTCCGCAGCTGGAAAGGGATAGTAAGAATCCCTAAAACAGTTAACAAAGCTGCTCCAGGCCAGGCTTGAACTTACACCCTTTAGCATTGCTCAACAGATACTGTCTCTGGAGCACTGGTACCTTAGATTTTGACACTGCTTTGGCTGATTCTTCCAGAGACAGAATAGCCTTCATGCATCAATAAGGTCAGCTATATCTGATCATCATATGGGGTATTTGAATTCATCTTGTGTAGTCTGTAACATGGATGTATCTACCCTGGTTTTAATAGCCTGGCTATTTGTAAAAGCTGCTGAAACCATAAGGAGGGAGCTGCATGCATGGGTTAATAGTGTAACCCAGTGGTTGCCAAACTTTTTTGAATCATGGCGCCCTAGAGTATCAGAATTTTTTTCACGGCACCCCTAGGCCAAAAGTTTTTTATTGAGAGATTTAGAATAAATATTAAATGAAGTAAATTGTGTTTATATGTCATCCTTAGGTTCAATTGTGTGGTTTGGGACAGGAATTGCTTCTGTTTGTCCACATAGTTTATGATTGGCAGCCACCAGCACTGGTTTTGCCTATTACACTGACCATAAATAATTTAAATTGATCCTGGACCACCAATTCAAGGCACCCCTGCAAGTGTCCTGAGGCACCCCAGGGAGACACGGCACACAGTTTGGGAACCACTGGTGTAACCTATTCCCGGGGGTAGAACTGCAGGTGCTAATCTTTGCCAGCAATTGCAGACAAGGTCTGTGTGACCACACCCCTCTAGCAGGGCGTTGCCCCTCATAAGTAAGATACTGAACTATTCCATGCAAAATCACTATACCAGATAAGCATGTTAAGGGTGTAGGGTGTCTGGAACCCCCTAGTAAGAGGAAACCGATGCCTTACCTTCTCCCCATGCTCTGGCCACAGCCTGGTTACGTCTGCTGGACCTGCTAGAATCATTCAACACAGACGCCCATCCAGGCAGCACTATACCGCGAAGGTAAGCGCTGTTGCGACCCGGTGGAGAGTTGTTGGAGCGACTCTTTCTAGTATGCATTTATGACACTATTAAGAAAAGTCACTCAAGAAAAAAATAAAAAAACATAGTAACACTATAAAAATAAAATAATAAAAGCTTCAGGCTGCTTTAACAGCAGCCCTGTGACCATGGTCCGGCTCCTGCCGCACCAAACAAAAAACTGATTTGACAGTCAGTGGGCGGGATTATATGGAGAAGCCCCAATGCATCCTGGGAGGCCAGAAAGTTTGTGACTATTTTGTGCCATTTCCGATGTCGCTCCGGCATATACCAATGTTATCAAGTGGACTCAGCCAGAGAAATATATATATTATATATATATATATATATATATATATATATATATATATATACATACATACATACATATATATATACACCTGCATAATTAAATCTATTTAAATGAATAATGCTTGCATGTGTTAGGGTAATTAAACAGACATCATTGTAGCACATTAGCTACACTTCCCACACCTGAACCACTGATGCTGATTCTGTCACATGAGCTGATCTTGCAATGGGAGTTTTGAAGACAGTGGTTCCAGTGGCATCTATATCATTAACAAGGACCTTTTATTTATTTAGTTTCTAACAAAGCTAATGTAAATTTAGCTGCATTAGAAAGAATGCTTTATTCCAAGAAAAAATAAATGTTTTTTAATGTTTCTGTTCTGGTAACAGCGGGCCTGATCCAGAGATGGATGCAGTTCGCACAGCAGCATCTGATCACTTGTGTGAGCATTGGGCATCTGAGTAACCCTCCGGTTATGCAAGATGGCCGGACTGTTTATTCTGCATAGGCCAGGAAAGATCTTGGCCTCTCCACTCCAAAAAAATGGAGGAGACGCCCCCCCAAACACTTGCAGTCTGTCAATTAGGCTTTGGCTTGGGAGCAGGCTTGTGACCACGCAGGACACTTTCTGCATATGTGTGAACACTCCACCATCAGAGATGTATACAAACCCTCAGGTTTATGTACAGCTACACATCAGGCCAAATACCGGTTGATGGTGTTAACAGAACCCAGAGCAGCATCTCCATACCTGATAATAGGCCTCCACAGAAAGGTTAGCATGACTGTAACACTATGAATACAGTATATTGGGCAAAGCAAACCATGCCCATTTACTGGAGAAAATACCCTTCAGTAAATGGGGGTTTGACCATTTGATAAATTACCCTCTTCATTCTATAACTATACAATCTTTTATATATGGACCACTGCATTGAAAATGCCTGCAGAATACAATTTGCCAGCCAGCCTGATGGAATGATATACCAAGAACGATGACCAAATGTTGCTGGAGCCAGTTGCGCAGGTGACAGAGCAAAATTAAATGTTGTTCAGCTAAAGCTGCTTCTACAGAGCAGTAGTACAAACAAGAGAGGTGAGGAAGCGTGGAAAGAAAAAAACAAAAACATTAGAAAGGTCAAGGAGTGACTAGAGACTAACTTTATTCAGTCTGTGGGGCTGGTCTCTTCCAAGTGCTGCTGGGATTTCTAAGTGTGAGTTAGAATACAGAAAAAGCAAGAGCTGGAAGCCGAGTGAAAAGGAGGAGCAGTGAGCTGGAACAACTGCAACTGCTAAGTGGAGTATAGGTGCCGCAGAAGAGAGTACTACGGCTGCATAAAAGTGAAGGACCAAGAACCGCACAAAGATAGATAAGTATAAGCCAGCTTAATTATTGTATAAGTGATATTGCTTGTCTTCTATTTTTTATTTTTGCTGCTTTTTCTTTGAGTGTAACAGGGAGTTAGACCTTGCAAACAATATGGGAGGGGCTGTGATTGAGGACCTCACTCAGTGCATGTCATGCAAGATGTATGCACACCTGGAGCTACCGGCCCAGTGTGAATACATCTGCACGAGGTGTGTGCGAACGGTTGCCCTGGAAGCCCAGGTAACTGATCTAGAGCAAACCGTTATGCGACTGAGGGAGATTCACAATCTCGAGCGTAGTTTAGACAGAACGGTGGAGGAGTTGCGGGAGGGGTCACTGGTAGAAGAGGATGATGATCAGGTAGCCAGTTGGGTCACAGTTAGAAGGAAGAAAAAGAGGGGGAGGCACGACATCTCCGAACTATCAAACCCGAACAAATTTGCCCGATTGGACGAGGAATCGGAGGATGATAGTGAAGAAATGACGGTGCCGGAGGAGACTGCTCCCTCTAGCATCCAGAGGTGCGGTCCCTCTGGCGCGGTTGGGATAAAAGATAGAGAGGTACCTAGTCAAATGGTGGTGGTAGGGGATTCTATCATCAGGAAGGCAGATAGGGCAATCTGCTACCGGGACCGTGATCGCCGTACAGTCTGTTGTCTCCCGGGTGCTCGGGTACGGCACATCGCGGACCGGGTAGATAGATTGTTGGGAGGGGCTGGCAAAGACCCGGCGGTCTTGGTGCACGTTGGCACCAATGACAAAGTTAGCGGAAGGTGGGATGTCCTTAAGAAAGACTATAGGGACTTAGGAAAGAAACTGAAGGCAAGGACATCTAAGGTAATATTCTCGGAATTATTACCCGTGCCACGCGCTAGTCCAGGGAGGCAGAGGGAGATTAGGGAGGTAAATGTGTGGCTTAGGGATTGGTGCAGGAAAGAGGGGTTTGTGTTCCTGGAACACTGGGCGGACTTCTCAGTCAGGCGCCATCTCTTTTGTCGTGACGGATTGCACCTGACTGAGGAGGGGGCAGCGGTGCTGGGGGGAAGGATGGTTAGAAGGTTGGAGGAGATTTTAAACTAGGAGCCTGGAAGGAGGGTTTAGCTAGAAACTACGGGTCATGCAGTGAGAATAGTGGGGATGGCGGTAGTAAACGAAATGGGGGAGAAGTTGGGGAGAGGGTAAGAGCAGGTAGTAAGGTTACTAACATGGGTACTAAAAGGGATTTTACCAAAGCACTAACCAATGACGATTACAGGTCATCCTTGCCACATAAGGTGAAAGATGTCCCTAACGCAAGGGAAAATACTTATCTTAGTTGTATGTATGTAAACGCCAGAAGCATTACTGGTAAAAAGGGTGAACTAGAAATACTTGCAGCAAGCAAACAGTATGATATTATAGGCATTACTGAAACTTGGTGGGATGAATCTCATGATTGGACAGTCAATCTAGAGGGCTATACACTGTTTAGGAGAGACAGACTAAATAAAAAGGGTGGAGGGGTGTGTCTGTACGTAAAGCCGTTTTTAAAACCTAATATATGGGAAGATATTCAGGAGGGGACTGTAGACACTGTTGAGACATTATGGGTAGAAATTGCATGCGGGGAAAAAGGAACAAAAAAGTTAGTATTGGGTGTATGCTATAGGCCGCCTGGTATCAACGCATCTGATGATGAATTGTTACTAAAGCAAATTGAAAAAGCAGCAGGAGTAGGAGACATAGTAGTGATGGGAGATTTTAACTATCCAGAGATAAACTGGAAAAACGATTCATGTGATACTGCTAGGGGCAGTATGTTTTTAAACACACTAAATGATAACGACCTAGTCCAACTAATTGAGGAACCAACTAGGTACAATGCAATCTTAGACCTGGTATTAACAAACAATCAGGATTTGGTATCGGGTATTATAGTAGGGGAACCCATAGGAAACAGCGACCACAATATGGTCACATTCAATATCAGTTTCTACAAACAGCCCTATACTGGCTCAACTAGGACTTTAAACTTTAGCAAAGCAAATTTTGAAAAGATGAGGGTATTTTTCAGGGATATTGAATGGGAAGGTTTGTTTTTAGGAAAAAATACTACGGAGAAATGGGAGGTACTAAAATTCCTGCTAGCTAAAAATACACTCAAATATATTCCTATGAGTAGCAAAAAAGGGAATAAAAATCATAAACCGATGTGGCTTAACAAAAAGATTAAGGAACTTATGGGCAAGAAAAGGCGAGCATTTAAAAAATACAAATCTGACGGGGAAGCAGAGTCATTTCAGCACTATAAGGAATGTAACAAAAATTGCAAAAAGGAAATAAGAGCGGCTAAAGTAGAAACTGAAAAACTAGTAGCAAAGGAAAGCAAAGCGAATCCCAAAAAATTCTTTAAATACATTAATAGCAAGAGATTAAAAAAGGAGAGTATAGGCCCTTTGAAAGACAAGTTGGGAGTCTTAAACAAAAATGATAATGACATAGCGGAAACACTAAATGAGTTTTTTTTCAACAGTATTCACTAGAGAGGACCCAATTCAGGGACTGACACACAATCTCAATAATGACAATATCACACTGATAGGTACTTATTTAAGCGAGGAAGTAGTCTGTGACCGATTAAAACATTTAAAGATTAATAAATCACCAGGGCCCGATGGTATTCATCCAAGGGTTCTAATGGAGCTTCACTCTGAACTGGCAAAACCGCTATCTTTGATCTTTGAGGATTCAGTTATATCAGGTATGGTTCCCAAAGACTGGCGTATAGCGGAAGTAGTGCCTATATTCAAAAAGGGAAGTAAAGCTGAACCTGGTAATTATAGACCAGTTAGTCTTACATCTATAGTGGGGAAAGTATTGGAAGGTATTCTAAGAGATAGTATTCAGAAGTTCCTTGAAACCAATAAGGTCATTAAAAGGAATCAACATGGGTTTATGAAGGACAGATCCTGTCAAACCAACTTACTTGGCTTTTATGAAACAGTAAGCGCAAACCTAGATCAGGGTAAAGACGTGGATGTAATCTTTTTAGACTTTGTCAAAGCGTTCGATACTGTACCACACATGAGACTTATATACAAGCTACAAGAATCAGGGCTAGGAAGCACAATATGCACTTGGGTCAAAAACTGGTTAGATAATAGGAAGCAGCGCGTTGTGGTTAATGGATCTTTTTCAACTTGGACTGAAGTGCTAAGTGGTGTGCCGCAAGGCTCAGTATTAGGACCGCTATTGTTCAATATTTTCATTAACGACCTAACAGAAGGTCTAGAGAGCATGGTGTCAATTTTTGCAGATGATACCAAATTGTGTAAGGCTATAAATACAGAGGAGGATGCCGAGTCTCTTCAGAACGACTTAGTTAAATTAGAAGCATGGGCAGCCAAATGGAGAATGCGCTTCAACACAGACAAGTGTAAGGTAATGCACTGTGGTAACAAGAACAAAAATTACACCTACCTACTAAATGGGGTAAAATTAGGGGATTCTGTACTGGAAAAGGACTTAGGTGTCCTCATAGATAGCAAGCTAAGCAGTAGTACCCAAAGTAGGACTGCAGCAAAGAAGGCTAATAAAATATTAGCATGCATAAAACGGGGTATTGATGCTAGGGACGAGAGTATTATACTCCCGTTATATAAATCACTAGTGAGGCCACACCTTGAATACTGTGTACAGTTCTGGGCACCGTACTACAAAAAGGATATCCTGGACCTTGAAAAGGTACAGAGGAGGGCGACCAAACTAATTAAGGGCATGGAGACGATGGAATACAAGGAAAGGCTTGAAAGACTAGGCATGTTTACATTGGAAAAGCGGAGACTAAGAGGGGATATGATCAACATCTACAAATATATAAGGGGACAATACACAGAGCTTGCGCGGGACCTGTTTTTGGTTAGATCAACACAGAGGACTCGTGGACACTCGCTCAGGTTAGAGGAAAGGAGATTCCGCACAATACGGCGTAAAGGCTTTTTCACGGTAAGGACAATACGTGTTTGGAATTCCCTGCCCGAGGGAGTTGTAATGGCGGAATCTGTCAACACCTTTAAGAATGGGTTAGATAAATTCCTATTGGATAAGGATATCCAGGGGTATGGTGCATAGTCATGCATTATAGTTACTATAAATAGGGATAAAATGCAATGGCTGACAGCAGCATCAGTCAGAAATTTTAGTCAAATCATCATGCATAGGACACCACAAATAGGTTGAACTCGATGGACAATTGTCTTTTTTCAACCTCAGATACTATGTTACTATGTATATTTCAGTGAATGAATTTTCCTTTTTTTCACGCCAATTATTTATTTAGTTTGTGATGTTATTCTTTATTTTTAGCGGAGTCTTCTACAGACATTTGAGGGCGTTTGTATCTAATATATAGGCTACTAAGGCCATTATCTCTTACTTGCTCTCGTTTCTGCAGTGTTCATGTTTTTACTGTAAATGTACTGTATCTTTGTTATGATGCTGATAGAACCACAGTAAACTGTGGCACACTGGAATTGCAGGATAAAAGCAGGATTGGAAATACTGTTATCATGAGACTATGGGGTGTATTCAATAATTGTTGGAAGCTGCAGCCTCTGACAGGTTTAGGTCGGAAGGGGCTCCGACCTATTCAATGCCGGCAGCTATTTTCCGAGAAGTAGGAATCCACGTTGGCTGTCAGAAGCGAGGCCAGACCAGACAGGTTTTAGCCCCATATCCCACAATGTCAATCCGACTTTAAAGAAAGTCGGATTACCATTGTCGGGAACGGGCCAAATCTGTCGGGTTTGGCCCGGCATTGAATACTGACCTGTAAGATCCTGGAAAGGATCCGACAGGTATTCAATATACCCTTATAACCGTATCCGGTCTATAGATCTACACTAAAAAGGTCTACAGTCAATAGATTGACCACTAAAGGTAGACATGCATTAGGTCGACAGGGTCAAAAGGTCAACATGTAAAAGGTAGAGCGACGAAAAGGTTGACAGGGACAAAAGGTTGACAAGTATGTGTGTGTTTTTAAAATTTTTGCCAACTTTTTCATACTTTACCCTCCACGTGGACTGTGAGTGGGAATAGTGCAGCGGTAGTCGCTCGTCATGTGAGGGGACGTGGTACACTAATGGGGCTTATTTGTGGCAGAAGAGTGACAAAAAAAAAATAAGAATTTACTTACCGATAATTCTATTTCTCATAGTCCGTAGTGGATGCTGGGGACTCCGTAAGGACCATGGGGAATAGCGGCTCCGCAGGAGACTGGGCACATCTAAAGAAAGCTTTAGGACTAACTGGTGTGCACTGGCTCCTCCCCCTATGACCCTCCTCCAAGCCTCAGTTAGGATACTGTGCCCGGACGAGCGTACACAATAAGGAAGGATTTTGAATCCCGGGTAAGACTCATACCAGCCACACCAATCACACCGTATAACTTGTGATCTGAACCCAGTTAACAGTATGATAACAGAGGAGCCTCTGAAAAGATGGCTCCCAACAATAATAACCCGATTTTTGTAACAATAACTATGTACAAGTATTGCAGACAATCCGCACTTGGGATGGGCGCCCAGCATCCACTACGGACTATGAGAAATAGAATTATCGGTAAGTAAATTCTTATTTTCTCTAACGTCCTAAGTGGATGCTGGGGACTCCGTAAGGACCATGGGGATTATACCAAAGCTCCCAAACGGGCGGGAGAGTGCGGATGACTCTGCAGCACCAATTGAGAGAACTCCAGGTCCTCCTCAGCCAGGGTATCAAATTTGTAGAATTTAGCAAACGTGTTTGCCCCTGACCAAGTAGCTGCTCGGCAAAGTTGTAAAGCCGAGACCCCTCGGGCAGCCGCCCAAGATGAGCCCACTTTCCTTGTGGAACGGGCTTTTACAGATTTTAGCTGTGGCAGGCCTGCCACAGAATGTGCAAGCTGAATTGTACTACAAATCCAACGAGCAATAGTCTGCTTAGAAGCAGGAGCACCCAGCATGTTGGGTGCATACAGGATAAACAGCGAGTCAGATTTCCTGACTCCAGCCGTCCTGGAAACATATTTTCAGGGCCCTGACAACATCCAGCAACTTGGATTCCTCCAAGTCCCTAGTAGCCGCAGGCCCCACAATAGGTTGGTTCAGGTGAAAACGCTGGAACCACCTTAGGGAGAAACTGAGGACGAGTCCTCAATTCCGCCCTGTCCGAATGGAAAATCAGATAAGGGCTTTTACAGGATAAAGCCGCCAATTCTGACACGCGCCTGGCCCAGGCCAGGGCCAACAGCATGACCACTTTCCATGTGAGATATTTTAACTCCACAGATTTAAGTGGTTCAAACCAATGTGACTTTTTGAAACCCAAACTACATTGAGATCCCAAATTGCCACTGGAGGCACAAAAGGAGGCTGTATATGCAGTACCCCTTTTACAAACGTCTAAACTTCAGGGACTGAAGCTAGTTCTTTTTTGGAAGAAAATTGACAGGGCCGAAATCTGAACCTTAATGGACCCCAATTTCAGGCCCATAGACACTCCTGTTTTCAGGAAATGTAGGAATCGACCCAGTTGAATTTCCTCCGTCGGGCCTTACTGGCCTCGCACTACGCAACATATTTTCGCCAATTGTGGTGATAATGTTTTTGCGGTTACATCCTTCCTGGCTTTTGATCAGGATAGGGATGACTTCATCCGGAATGCCTTTTTTCCTTCAGGATCCGGTGTTCAACCGTCATGCCGTCAAACGCAGCCGCGGTAAGTCTTGGAACAGACAGGGTCCTTGCTGGAGCAGGTCCCTTCTTAGAGGTAGAGGCCACGGATCCTCCGTGAGCCTCTCTTGAAGTTCCGGTTACCAAGTCCTTCTTGGCCAATCCGGAGCCACGAATATAGTGCTTTCTCTTCTCCATCTTATCAATCTCAGTACCTTGGGTATGAGAGGCAGAGGAGGGAACAAATACACTGACTGGTACACCCACGGTGTTACCAGAGCGTCTACAACTATTGCCTGAGGGTCTCTTGACCTGGCGCAATACCTGTCGAGTTTTTTAATCATGTGGACGACTTCTGGGTGAAGTCCCCACTCTACCAGGTGGAGGTCGTGCTGAGGAAGTCTGCTTCCCAGTTGTCCACTCCCGGAATGAATACTGTTGACAGTGCTATCACATGAATTTTCCGCCCAGCGAAGAATCCTTGCAGCTTCTGCCATTGCCCTCCTGCTTCTTGTGCCACCCTGTCTGTTTACGTGGGTGACTGCCATGATGTTGTCCGACTGGATCAACACCGGCTGACCTTGAAGCAGAGGTCTCGCTAAGCTTAGAGCATTGTAAATGGCCCTTAGCTTCAGGATATTTATGTGAAGTGATGTATCCAGGCTTGACCCTAAGCCCTGGATATTCCTTCCCTGTGTGACTGCTCCCCAGCCTCGCAGGCTGGCATCCGTGGTCACCAGGACCCAGTCCTGAATGCCGAATCTGCGGCCCTCTAGAAGATGAGCACTCTGCAACCACCACAGGATGGATACCCTTGTCCTTGGTGACAGGGTTATCCGCTGATGCATCTGAAAATGCGACCCGGACCATTTGTCCAGTAGGTTCCACTGGAAAGTTCTTGCGTGGAATCTAACGAATGGGATTGCTTCGTAGGAAGCCACCATTTTTACCCAGAACCCTTGTGCATTGATGCACTGAGACTTGGTTCGGTTTTAGGAGGTTCCTGATTAGCTCGGATAACTCCCTGGCTTTCTCATCCGGGAGAAACACCTTTTTTCTGGACTGTGTCCAGGATCATCCCTAGGAAACAGAAGACAAGTCGTCGGAACCAGCTGCGATTTTGGAATATTGAGAATCCAATCGTGCTGCCGCAACACTACCTGAGATAGTGCTACACTGACCTTCAACTGTTCCCTGGATCTTACCCTTATCAGGGAATCGTCCAAGTAAGGGATAACTAAAATTCCCTTCTTTCGAAGGGATATCATTTCGTCCATTACCTTGGTAAAGACCCGGGGTGCCGTGGACCATCCCTACGGCAGCGTCTGAACTGATAGTGACAGTTCTGTACCATAACCTGAGGTACCCTTGGTGAGAAGGGTAAATTTTGACATGAAGGTAAGCATCCTTGATGTCCCGAGACATCATGTAGTCCCCTTCTTCCAGGTTCGCAATCACTGCTCTGAGTGACTCAATCTTGAATTTGAACCTCTGTATGTAAGTGTTCAAAGATTTTAGATTTAGAATCGGTCTCACCGAGCCGTCTGGCTTCGGTACCACAATAGTGTGGAATAATACCCCGTTCCCTGTTGCAGGAGGGGTACCTTGATTATCACCTGCTGGGAATACAGCTTGTGAATGGCTTCCAAAACTGCCTCCCTGTCAGAGGGAGACGTCGGTAAAGCCGACTTTTGGAAACGGCGAGGGGGAGACATCTCGAATTCCAATATGTATCCCTGAGATATTACCTGAAGGATCCAGGGGTCTACTTGCGAGTGAGCCCACTGCGCACCGAAATTCATTGAGAACGGGCCCCCACCGTGCCTGAGCTTGTAAAGCCCTAGCGTCATACTGAGGGCTTGGCAGAGGCGGGAAAGGGTTTCTGTTCCTGGGAACTGGCTGATCTCTGCAGCCTTTTTCCTCTCCCTCTGTCACGAGCAGAAAAGAGGAACCTTTTGTCCGCTTGCCAACAAAGGACTGCGCCTGATAATACGGCGTCTTATTTTGAGAGGCGACCTGGGGTACAACGTGGATTTCCCAGCTGTTGCCGTGGCCACCAGGTCTAAAAGACCGACCCCAAATGTCCCCTTTCAAAGGCAATACTTCCAAATGCCGTTTGGAATCCGCATCACCTGACCATTTTACTGGTAGAATTGGACAACGCACTTATACTTGATGCCAGTCGGCAATTATTCCGCTGTGCATCATGCATATATAGAAATGCATCTTTTAAATGCTCTATAGGCAATAATATACTATCCTTATCTAGGATATCAATATTTCCAGTCCGGGAATCCGACCATGCCAACCCAGCACCTCCAGGCTGAGGCATAGCTGGTCGCAGTATAACACCAGTATGTGTGTAAATACCTTTTTGGATACCCTCCTGCTTTCTATCAGCAGGATCCTTAAGGGCGGCCATCTCATGAGAGGGTAGAGCCCTTGTTCTTACAAGCGTGTGAGCGCCTTATCCCCCCTAGGGGGTGTTTCCCAACGCACCCTAACCTCTGGCGGGAAAGGGTATGCAGCCAATACTTTTTAAGAAATTATCAATTGTTATCGGGGGGAAACCCACGCATCATCACACACCTCATTTTATTTCTCAGATTCAGGAAAACTACAGGTAGTTTTTCCCTCACCGAACATAATACCCCTTTTTGGTGGTACTCGTATTATCAGAAATGTATAAAAACATTTTCCATTGTCTCAATCATGTAACGTGTGGCCCTACTGGAAATCACGGTTGTCTCTTCACCGTCGACACAGGAGTCAGTATCCGTGTCGGCGTCTGTATCTGCCATCTGAGGTAACGGGCGCTTTAGAGCCCCTGACGGCCTATGAGACGTCTGGACAGGCACAAGCTGAGTAGCCGGCTGTCTCATGTCAACCACTGTTTTTTTATATAGAGCTGACACTGTCACGTAATTTTCAACAGTACATCCACTCAGGTGTCGACCCCCTAGGGGGTGACATCACTGTTACAGACACTCTGCTCCGTCTCCACATCATTTTTCTCCTTATACATGTTGACACAAACGTACCGACACACAGCACACACACAGGGAATGCTCTGATAGAGGACAGGACCCCACTAGCCCTTTGGGGAGACAGAGGGAGAGTATGCCAGCACACACCAGAGCGCTATATATATATATATACAGGGATAACCTTATATAAGTGTTTTTCCCCTTATAGCTGCTGTATGTTTTAATACTGCGCCTAATTAGTGCCCCCCTCTCTTTTTTTAACCCTTTCTGTAGTGTAGTGACTGCAGGGAAGAGCGAGGGAGCTTCCCTCCAACTGAGCTGTGAGGGAAAATGGCGCCAGTGTGCTGAGGAGATAAGGCCGCCGAAAAGGGGGCGGAGCCTATCTCCCGGTTTTTTGTATATTCTGGCAGGGGTTAAATGCATCCATATAGCCCAGGAGCTATATGTGATGTATTTTTTTGCCATGTAAGGTATTTCTGTCATGTTTTATTGCGTCTCAGGGCGCCCCCCCCAGCGCCCTGCACCCTCAGTGACCGGAGTATGAAGTGTGCTGAGAGCAATGGCGCACAGCTGCAGTGCTGTGCGCTACCTTATTGAAGACAGGAACGTCTTCTGCCGCCGATTTTTCCGGACCTCTTCGCTCTTCTGGCTCTGTAAGGGGGCCGGCGGCGCGGCTCCGGGACCCATCCAGGCTGGACCTGTGATCGTCCCTCTGGAGCTAATGTCCAGTAGCCAAGAAGCCCAATCCACTCTGCACGCAGGTGAGTTCGCTTCTTCTCCCCTTAGTCCCTCGATGCAGTGAGCCTGTTGCCAGCAGGTCTCACTGAAAATAACAAACCTAAACTAAAACTTTCACTAAGAAGCTCAGGAGAGCCCCTAGTGTGCACCCTTCTCGTCGGGCACAGAAATCTAACTGAGGCTTGGAGGAGGGTCATAGGGGGAGGAGCCAGTGCACACCAGTTAGTCCTAAAGCTTTCTTTAGATGTGCCCAGTCTCCTGCGGAACCGCTATTCCCCATGGTCCTTACGGAGTCCCCAGCATCCACTTAGGACGTTAGAGAAAAATTGTTATCTACTTCTTTTGCGTCTACCATTTTCATTTCGATCTTATGAGCCTGTCAACCTTTTCTACTGTCTACCTATTCTGTCATCCTTTTCTACTGTCTACCTATTCTGTCAACCTTTTCTACTGTCTACCTATTCTGTCAACCTTTTGACCCTGTCGACCTAATGCATGTCTACCATTAGTGGGCGACCTATTCACTGTAGACCTTACTAGTGTAGCTCTAATAATCCACACCCAACTATTACTGCATAATGTAAAGGCAAGCAGGTATACTGTGTGATAAGAAGACTCTGGGATGCAATATAAGGTGGACAGTAGTTTGATATACACTGTGATACAAGTCTCTGACATACAACACAAGAATGGGGATGTGGTTATGTGACCAGCGGTCGGGAGACTGCCAGTCCCTACCTATGCAGACGCTAGAATCCCACCTGGTGGAAAGCCTGACAGTCAGCATGTCACAACTCCCATAGAGTGGGAGTAGAACCTGTGGTGAGCGCAGCAAGCCACCAAGCCCGTTGCCCCCCCCACCACTGGCAATCTAAACACCGGGATTCCCACGCCGGTATGGTGAACGGCGGTATTACAACCGCCGGTCACCCATACCCATCCCCAAGGAATACATCAGGCAGATATAAATGGCCTTGTTAGTGCAATTTGAGGTTTTTATCAGCAGCAATATTTATATTTTTATTTTTTAGCGCACAAGCATCTTTTTGCAATGCTGGTCTTTTTCTCAGGCTTACACCAGACCTCCACTCTGTACGACTAGGGAGCCAGGGCCGGAGCTGGAATGGACATAGCATAGTAAGGGTGTGGCGTGAGCCATGTAGTCACAATTTGCAAAGTAAATGTCAGGTAAAGTCACACACATAACTAACTGGAAAAGGTCCGACTTGTGGGTGATAGAACCATGATGATGATTTATTCTGGTTGCAAATGATAAATTCACCCATTTATGCAAACACTATAAAACTGCTGCAACTGCACTGAATACTCGTTTTACACACATCTAGAATACCTTTAAAGCATTGACAATAAAAACCTAAAACAGAAAGGATATATACAGTAATCACTTCTAGTTGGCTTTGCATTTCTCATGCTCTGCGCCACTTGGGTGCTTATTATCTGCGCTATCTAGCCATTAAATGCAATGTTTAGTACTCACAGTGACGTCACACCTCTAGCCATATCCCAAGCTCATCTGACCCAGGCATTTGAAGGGGAGGACGCCACATCCATTGGTGTTTCTATCATGGGTGCAATGTGTGTGGTGCACACGGGCCCCTGTGGGTGGGTGGGTGGGGGGGGGAAAGCACACACCGCACCCATGTTGTTTATACTTACCTCTCCAGAGTCCCACTACTAGCATTGCAGCTGATACATTTGCAGCAAAAATCCATCCAAATATGGCTGCCACACATGCATAGTTCTAAATTTGTCTTCGGACCATGGCTGGCGCCATGTTTCCGGAGACCTGCGCATGCGCCGTATACTCCGGCACGATGCCAGAGACTGCAGCTCTGTGGAGAGGAGGGGGCCCACCCGGAGTCTGCACACGGGCCCCTCCTCTCTTAAAACGCCCCTGGCCACATCCCAGTAATAAGCAGTCTAGACTGGTTGAAGACTAGAGAATTTAAATACAGTCTGAAGGTAAAAAATGGTGTCACAGTTCTGCAGGAAATTGTAGCTAAAGAGCCATCGGCCTCAGGAGTTGAGTCTAAATGCAATGGGGTAAATTTACGATGGTGGGAGTTTTTGTTTTTAGAACTGGTAATGTTGCCCATAGCAACCAATCAGATTCTATTATCATCTAGAAGCAGCTAGATAAATGTTAAGTAGAATCTGATTGTTTGATATGGGCAACATCATCAATTCTAAAAAAAACTCCAACCTTTGGTAAAGATGGACATTGGGGTAAAATAAGATTTTACTTACCGGTAAATCTATTTCTCGTAGTCCGTAGAGGATGCTGGGACTCCGTAAGGACCATGGGGAATAGATGGGCTCCGCAGAAGATAGGGCACTTTAAGAAAGCTTTGAACTCTGGGTGTGCACTGGCTCCTCCCTCTATGCCCCTCCTCCAGACCTCAGTTAGGGAAACTGTGCCCAGAGGAGATGGACAGTACGAGGAAGGATTTTTGTAAATCTAAGGGCGAGATCCATACCAGCCACACCAATCACACCGTATAACTTGTGATAAACTACCCAGTTAACAGTATGAACAACAACATAGCCATGGTTCAACCGATAAACTATAACATAACCCTTATGTAAGCAATAACTATATACAAGTCTTGCAGAAGAAGTCCGCACTTGGGACGGGCGCCCAGCATCCTCTACGGACTACGAGAAATAGATTTACCGGTAAGTAAAATCTTATTTTCTCTATCGTCCTTGAGGATGCTGGGACTCCATAAGGACCATGGGGATTATACCAAAGCTCCCAAACGGGCGGGAGAGTGCGGATGACTCTGCAGCACCGATTGAGCAAACAGGAGGTCCTCCTCAGCCAGGGTATCAAACTTATAGAACTTTGCAAAGGTGTTAGACCCCGACCAAGTAGCTGCTCGGCCCAACTGTAATGCCGAGACCCCTCGGGCAGCCGCCCAAGAAGAGCCCACTTTCCTAGTGGAATGGGCCTTAACCGATTTCGGTAACGGCAATCCTGCCGTAGAATGCGCCTGCTGAATAGTGTTACAGATCCAGCAAGCAATAGTCTGCTTTGAAGCAGGAGTGCCAACCTTGTTGGCCGCATACAGAACAAACAGAGCTTCAGTCTTCCTGATTCTAGCCGTTCTGGGTCACATAAATCTTCAAAGCCCTGACCACATCCAGGGACTCTGAATCCTCCAAGTCCCGTGTAGCCACAGGCACGACAATAGGTTGGTTCATATGAAAAGATGAGACCACCTTTGGCAGAAATTGAGGACGAGTCCTCAGCTCTGCCCTATCCACGTGAAAAACCAAGTATGGGCTTTTATGTGATAAAGCCACCAATTCTGAAACCCGTCTAGCCGAAGCTAATGCCAACAACATGACCATTTTCCACGTGAGGTATTTCAACTCCACAGTTTTGAGTGGTTCAAACCAAGGTGACTTGAGGAAACGTAACACCACGTTAAGATCCCAAGGCGCCACCGGAGGCACAAAGGGAGGCTGAATATGCAGCACCCCCTTCACAAAAGTCTATTTCAGGAAGAGAGGCTAATTCTCTTTGAAAGAAAATGGATAAGGCCGAAATTTGGACCTTTATGGACCCTAATTTTAGGCCCAAAGTCACTCCTGTTTGAAGGAAGTGAAGCAGACGGCCCAAATGGAACTCCTCCGTAGGAGCAGCTCTGGCCTCACACCAAGAAACATATTTCCGCCATATACGGTGATAATGTTTTAACGTCACGTCTTTCCTAACCTTGATCAGGGTAGGAATGACTTCCTCCGGAATTCCTTTTTCCGCTAGGATCCGGCGTTCAACCACCATGCCGTCAAACGCAGCCGCGGTAAGTCTTGGAACAGACAGGGCCCCTGCCGCAGCAGGTCCTGCCTTAGAGGAAGAGGCCACGGATCTTCTGTGAGCAACTCTTGCAGCTCCGGATACCAAGTTCTCCGTGGCCAATCTGGAACAATGAGGATTGTTCTGACCCTGCTCATTCTTATTATTCTCAACACTTTGGGTATGAGAGGAAGAGGAGGAAACACATAGACCGATCTGAACACCCAAGGTGTCACCAGAGCGTCTACCGCTACCGCCTGAGGGTCCCTTGACCTGGCGCAATACCGCTTTAGCTTTTTGTTGAGACGGGATGCCATCATGTCGATTTTGAGGCAGTCCCCATCGATCCGTGATCTGTGCGAAGACTTCTTGATGAAGTCCCCACTCTCCCGGATGCAGGTCGTGCCTGCTGAGGAAGTCCGCCTCCCAGTTGTCCACCCCCGGGATGAACACTGCTGATAGTGCGCTTACATGGCCTTCCGCCCAGCGTAGAATCCTGGTCGCTTCTGCCATGGCCACTCTGCTCCTTGTTCCGCCTTGCCGGTTTATATGAGCCACTGCCGTGACGTTGTCCGACTGAATCAGAACCGGTTTTCTCCGAAGCAATTCCTCCGCTTGACACAGGGCGTTGTATATGGCCCTCAACTCCAGGACGTTGATGTGGAGACAAGTCTCTAGGTTTGACCAGAGACCTTGGAAATTTCTTCCCAGTGTTACTGCTCCCCAGCCTCGGAGGCTTGCGTCCGTGGTCACCAGGACCCAGTCCTGAATGCCGAACCTGCGACCCTCTAGCAGGTGAGCACTGTTCAGCAACCACAGGAGAGATACCCTGGTCCTGGGAGACAGGGTGATCCTTTGATGCATTCGTAAATGGGACCCGGACCACTTGTCCAAGAGGTCCCATTGAAAGGTCCTCGCATGGGACCTGCCGAAAGGGATGGCCTCGTATGAAGCCACCATCTTCCCCAGGACCCGCGTGCAATGATGCACTGAAACCTTTTTTGGTTTTAAGAGGTTCCTGACCATGGCTATGAGCTCCTGAACCTTTTCGATCGGAAGAAAAACCTTTTTCTGGTTTGTGTCTAGAATCAGGCCCAAAAAGGTCAGACGGATTGAAGGGACTAGCTGGGACTTCGGTATATTGAGAATCCAGCCGTGTATCTGCAACGTCTTCATGGACAGAGACACACTGTCCAGCAACTTCTCCCGAGATCTCGCCTTTATGAGGAGATCGTCCAAGTATGGGATAATTGTGACCCCCTGCCTGCGCAGGAGCACCATCATTTCCGCCATTACCTTGGTGAAAATCCTCGGGGCCGTGGAAAGCCCAAACGGCAACGTCTGAAATTGGTAGTGACAGTCCTGCACTGCAAATCTCAGGAACGCCTGATGAGGGGGGAATATCGGAACATGAAGGTATGCATCCTTTATGTCCAGGGACACCATCCAATCCCCCCCCCCTCCAGGCTGGCGATGACCGCCCTGAGTGATTCCATCTTGAACTTGAACCTCTTCAAGTACAGGTTCAGAGATTTTAGGTTTAAAATGGGTCTGACCGAACCGTCCGGTTTCGGAACCACAACCAGGGTCGAGTAATATCCCTCTCCTTGCTGGAGATGAGGAACTGTGACAATCACCTGTTGAATATACAATTTTTGGATTGCCGCCAACACTAGCTCCCTCTCTGACGGGGAAGCCGGCAGAGCCGATTTGAAAAACCGTCGAGGAGGCAAGTCTTCGAATTCCAGCCTGTATCCCTGAGAAACACTCTCTAATGCCCAGGGATCCACCTACGAGTGAACCCAGACGTGGCTGAAAAACCGAAGACGAGCCCCCACTAGATCTGCCTCCCCCCGGGAAGCCCCAGCGTCATGCGGTGGACTTTGTAGAGGCAGGGGAGGACTTTTGCTCTTGGGAACTAGCTGTGTGCAGCTTATTTCCCTTACCTTTCCCTCTGGCATCAAAGGACGATCCCCGTACCTTTTTGTTTTTATTGGAACGAAAGGACTGCATTTGATAATGAGGTGCCTTTTTTGTATGCTGCAGGGGGACATAAGGTAAGAAATTCGACTTACCAGCCGTAGTGACAAGGTCCGAGAGGCCATCTCCAAACAACTCCTCCCCTTTGTAAGGCAAGGACTCCATATGCCGCTTTGAATCGGCATCTCCCGTCCCCTGTCGGGTCCACAAGAGCCGCCTAGCAGAAATAGACATAGCATTTATTCTGGAGCTTAATAAACAAATGTCTCTCTGAGCATCTCTCATATACAAGGCAGCATCTCTGATATGCTCTATGGTCATTTGAATGGCATCCCTATCTAAGGTGTCAATCTCCGTAGATAAGGAATCTGCCCATGCCACAACCGCACAACAAACCCAGGCCGACGCCATAGCCGGTCTAGCAATAGTACCTGAATGAGTGTAAATGTGCTTCAAGGTAATTTCCTGCCTGCGGTCAGCAGGTTCCTTGAGGGAAGCCATATCCTGAGAAGGCAGTGCCACCTTTTTAGACAAGCGTGTCAGCGCCTTGTCTACTTTAGGCGAAGATTCCCAGCGTATCCTATCAGTTTGTGGAAAAGGATAAGCCATAAGAATCCTTTTGGGAACTTGTGGTCTCCTATCCGGAGATTCCCAAGCCTTTTCGCACAATTCACTTAGTTCAAATGAGGATGGAAAGGTGACTTCAGGCTTTTTCCCTTTATACATGTGTACCCTCGTGTCAGGGACAGGGGGTTCTTCAGTAATATGCAAAACCTCTTTAATGGCAATAATCATGTACCGAATACCTTTTGCCACCTTCGGCTGTAATTTTGCAACTTCATAGTCGACACTAGAGTCAGTATCTGTGTCGGTATCTGTGTCATCGATCTGGGATATGGTGCGCTTCTGAGACCCCGAAGGGCCTGGCGCCCCAGGGACAGGCATGGATTGGCTACCTGACTGATCCCTAGCTTCTGCCTTGTCTAACCTTTTATGCAATAGATTAACATTTGCATTCAAGACATTCAGCATATCCACCCATTCCGGTGTCGGCGTTTCCGACGGTGACATGACATTCAAGCACTCCCCCTCCACATTAAGCGAGCCTTCCTCGTCAAACATGTCGACACACGCGTACCGACACTTCACACACACAGGGAACCCCTTTCCTGAAGACAGTATCCCTGTCAAGGCCCTTTGGAGAGAGAGAGAGAGAGAGAGAGAGAGAGAGAGAGTATGCCAGCACTCACCCCAGCGCAATGATCCTGGAGACCAACACAAAATGTTTTTCCCCAGCAGCGCTGTATAATATGTTATCCGCCAATTATGTGGCCCCCCCCCCCCTCTCTTTTAAACACCCCTTCACCGTGTGTAAGCAGGGGAGAGTCCGGGGAGCTTCCTCTCAGCGGTGCTGTGGAGAGAAAATGGCGCTGGTGAGTGCTGAGGGAGAAGCCCCGCCCCCTCGGCGGCGGGCTTTTGTCCCGCTCAAACTTCCAAAAATATGGCGGGGGCTCTTTTATATACATGTACAGTGCCCACCTGTACATGTATATTGTCTTTTGCCACAAGAGGTGTTTATATTGCTGCCCAGGGCGCGGCGCGCCCCCCCCCCCCCCTGCGCCCTTACAGTGACCGGAGTGTGTGAGGTGTATGGGAGCAATGACGCACAGCTGCAGTGCTGTGCGTTACCTCCGTGAAGCTGAAGGCTTCTGCCGCCTGACGAATTCTGTCTTCTGTTCTTCTAGCTCTGGGAGAACGGCGGCGCGGCTCCGGGGGTGGACGCCCAGTAAGAACCTGCGTTCACCCCCTCTATAGCTAATGGTGTCCAGTAGCCGAGGAAGCAGAGCCTATCTTAGTCAAGAAGGTCTGCTCCTCTCTCCTCAGTCCCTCGATGCAGGGAGCCTGTTGCCAGCAGTGCTCCCTGTGAAAAAGTAGAGAAAAAATCCAAACAAAAATGCTTTTAGGCAGAGAACTCAGGAGAGCTCTCTGCAGTGCACCCATCTTGCTCTGGGCACAGTGTAAAAACTGAGGTCTGGAGGAGGGGCATAGAGGGAGGAGCCAGTGCACACCCAGAGTCCAAAGCTTTCTTAAAATGCCCTATCTCCTGCGGAGCCCGTCTATTCCCCATGGTCCTTTACGGAGTCCCAGCATCCTCAAGGACGTTAGAGAAATTCACTGTTTGGCCTTTACAACAACTGGTATGTAGGTCGCAGTCTCTAGTACGGTTTTCTGGCTTGTTAGATTGGTGGCACAAAACACTATGGGAAGTCAGCAAGCCATGGTCTGGCGGTATACATAATACATGAGGTCTCTTATAAGGGTGTAGTATGTAAGGCCGGCGCCCGGGATACCGGCGCCGAGATCCCGACTGCTGGCATAAGCGCAAGAGAGCCGCTTGCGGACACCCCAAGAGGGAGAATAGTTGTCGGTATGCCAGCTGTCGAGATTCCGGCATCAATATGGTGAGCGCCGGGATCCCGACAGCCGGCATTTCATATGCCACCCCTCTTATAAGCCACAGGGCACATGCAAAGGATAGTCATTAAAGACAAGGTCAGTACACTGAGAAGTCATGAATACAGGGATATACTAGTCCTACACACAAGTACAAGCACAGAGACCACAAGACACTTGAGCTTTGTAGTTAACGTAATACTCAGACAGCCATCTGCAGCCCAATTTGAACAGCCTACCTTTGTGATGACAGTGATCACATGACTGCAGAAATAAGCCAGGGAAATACAGCGCAAAAGAAATTGTGAGCATAAAGGGCAGCATATACTGTAGCACAGTGTGGAAAAAGCTACAAGGCATTGACCTGGCAGGCATATGTATTACAGACTCATTTTGTGACAGGCAGGCCAAGTTCATAGCAAATCCATTAAACAGGCCAGGTTCATAAAATGAATCTATGGTAACTATGGAAACAGGCAGAGGACAAGATATGGAACAGCAAAGGTAATCCCACAGAATACACACAATGTCTGCATTGAGGTGATAGGCTTTTAAGACTTCTACCTGTGCTGATGTAATCAACCAAATTATTTTCCCAGAAGATAATTAGATGAAGGTACCCGCTATCAGCAAAGGGGTCACCGCACCAGTATATACCAATGTTCTCTCAAAGGATGGCGGGCTCAAAGAATTTATTGGCATAAAGACTTGCTTTTTACCGAATATACGTATTCCATTTGGGTTTCAGGGGCAACTCCCTTTCTAAAGTGAAGTTTTGATTGGCAGATTCCACATCCAAACTCCTTGGGAAGCCAGAATAGGTACTGGGGTTTCTAAACACAGGGTAGGTGCATGGTCTCTCTGCACGCTAGGCAAAGCTTCATCCTAGCGCCCCTAAACTGCAACCCCCCCACCTCACATTATACATATACAGAGAAAAGGGACAACACTCAAAAGACTTTAAGTGATAAAGTATTTTGTAATCAGTCACAAAAGTGTATGACTTTGTTCGCAATATACTTTCACTTTAAAAGTGAGTGCAGTCTATTCTTTATGTATACACGCTAGCTGGCTTGCTAGGAACCGTATAGAACACTGAGGCCAATTTCACTTTTTGCTTAGTGCCGGGATAAAATATTATAATAACATATATATATTCAATATATCAATCCAGAGCCCAGCGAATCCAAGTGAAATAAGATAGCTGTGCTGGTGCCCTCACAAATAATTAGTATAATGCATCTTAGGTGTGGCACTCATCGCCAAAATCCAGGAAATACAAACTCAAGGTTTGATTATCAACGTTTCAGTGCCTTATTGTACTAGCATCAGGATACTATCCTGATGATAGTGCCAATGAAGCACTGAGACATTGATCATCAAATATTCCTGAAACTTCACGTTTGGCGATTTCGTGTGGATCATTGAAAGAACACGAGAGGAGCCTTTTTATGTATCATATATGGTACAGGTCCACTCATAATGTGAATTCACGCACTGTGGTGTTGTCAATATTTTATTTACACTAGGAAACGCTCCTGTCCCTTTTTGTATTATAGGTTGGAGGAGTTGGTGTATAACAGGATAAGAAGCCTTGCCGTCCCGGGATTGGGGATTTTCCTGTGCCACAAATTTCCATTTGTGAACTGTTGCTGCACATTCTGTACACTGGCCTAGTGCCTGAATGGTCTCCTTTTTCATTATATATATTAGTATAATACTGTATATGGGGTCTAGTGTGGTTATTTAATGGTTGGGTACAGGAGGGCACCCCTTGCCCTAACCCTACCTCACAACAGCCTAACACTTCCCGGCATACTAACATTCATGATGCTGGCTGTCAGGATTCCGGCACTGCCATTCTGACAGGGGTCAGGGTTTTCGGTGCCAGTAATCTGAACGCCAACATCCCGTCCACTGGGATGCCAACTACATCCCTTTAATTGTATATGTATACATACATATATACGCACATACATAAATTTGTATGCTACTTATTGTGCTCAATCCCCATCTGTAAGTTCATTACCGACCTGCATACAGAGACATCCAGTTTTGCAGGCTGCAGCCGATGCCCTTAGGATTTTGAAGGCTGGCCAACCCACCACCTACTAAATTTACCCCTTGGTTTCTGATTCACAGAACTGTAGTGCTCTTGACTGTAGAACGGAGAACCTGTGATCTTCATTCTATTTCAATACTGATGGTTTGCAGTCCGTAGTGTTTTAGTGATGCTGAAATGCCATTGCTTTACTTAATACAAAGTAGTAAAAAAGTGTTTTTAAATATAGGCGACAGTCAAACATTAATGGACATTTTCGAATTTGTGTCATATTTACAATAATTAACATGGACCAGTAATTGTCTTCTGCAAGGAAAAATATGTTCATAGTAAATAATACACAGACACCTCAATCAAGTTGCATAGTTTTTGAATATTTAATAACTTTAAATCTTTCTAGTCAACATTATATCCACATCCATTAAATAAGAAAAAAAATAATCAAAAGCAATTGTATTGCTTAAATTACAAGAAAATGTACGGTGCACAAAAAAATTATACAAAAATAGTTTTCCATTTTATTTTCTCTCCATACATTATAAATTGTCCATTTGCACACACGCAAGATTTAGATTCCCAAGTACAGGTGTCCAATCTCTATAGAAAGCAGAATTTCTTCCAATTTACAGGAGAGGATTATATAAATAGTCTTATAGTGCAGCACTGGCTGCAAAACTTCAGCGTAACTGACTCCATTTCAGAACAAGCAGAGATGCCCTGAAAACTGTCACTTACTGTAGGAAACAAACATTTGAAGGATGTCTCCAGGCCGTTGTCAGTACATCCCCATGCAACACGTGATGGACATTCTTAGGGTAACAGTTATAAAAAAAAAGGCATGCCCGCATCACACAACTGTCCTAGCAGAGAACACCATTTTATTGCTTGTGTAGTGGCCATTTTCTGGTGATGCTGTCCTCGGACCACAGACAGACTGGTGCTGAAAATTTCAGACAAGCTGTGACATTTCTAATAAATAGTAGCAGAAATGGGGAGAAGGCACGTAATTAGGTTACGATTCCTTAAAAATCGGTGCTTTTTTGACAGGATGAAGATGCTAAATACAAAAAACTACCTAGAAGTCAAAAACTGCTACAAGCAAGTCTTGGTGAGAACAAAAGGAGTTTACATTAAACATAAAATTACGTTCTGCAGTCTGAATAATGCACAGTACTGTATGAAAAAGCTGGAGATGGATTTATAGCAGGTTCTTCAGATAGGTTTCCAACCATTATTAACAATTAACCCCTTCAGTGACAGACTTGGTGTTTTGAAAACCCTACAGTATTTCTTCACTGCTGGGCACCATACATGACTAGTACAGCGAGGAGCAATAATTAGCAACGAAGGGAGGCAAAATTCCTACTAAAATGGCTTCCCTCATGGCTATGTATATACAGTATTCAGCGTGTGTCATGTCTCCCTTTATTTTGTTTTGTAACTTATTCTAGATAAATGCAATTTAAACCATCTGAGACTCTGTATCTTGGGTGTCCTTTAGCCTCAAAGACAGTTATTTTAAGTATCTAACAGGCTTAGATATTCGATAGAACAAAAACATTATATTGATGGCGGAAATAGCAATAGAGGACATTCTTATGGATTTAAAATATATTTGTTAAAAGTGTAGCAGTTCATTTCTGTGCCACTAATGCACACTAATAATAAGGAACTCTTCTGTCAAGGATTAAATGTGACTTCAGGTTCCATAGACTAAAGAAATATGATTTTCTGAGGTGAATATGTATTTGCCATGGAAACTATGAAGGGTAGCAATACTCCCAGGAGTTCATGTCATGTGAAACACTAAGCAGAATGTGCCAATTCGTTTCAGCGTGAGAACAGTTAATAAAACTTGGAACTCTCTAAAGGTTGCTACCACTAGAACAGGATATTTCAGTTCCTTCTGGATCATAATTTAGACCAGGTGTTTCCTGACCAGCTAGATGGGATTTAAAGAGGATGTAGATAGTGAAAGCAGGGGCCTTATTTTTGCCGCCAGCAATGTATTAAAGCAACAAAGTATGATGACAAGAACATCCAATGAAAATTACTTAGGACTTTGCATATTGTAATATTAACAATACACTTTGGGCTGAATACAATGCAGTCAGGAGGTAACGCACAACTCAGCTTGATGACATTGCTGATAATGCAACTACAGACAAGAATAAGGTTTAAAATGGACTACAAACAAATTAACTTGACTGAGTAATGCTGCAATACTGGGGGGAAGGGGGGGGGGGGGGGAGAGACCCTTTAATTCGGGACACATGATCTACACAGGTTCTGTGGCTTATTACAACGTGGTAAGAGGTTCCTCCTCCCTCACTCAATGTTAAATTTTGCAAGCAGCTAGCCCTGTAGGAAAATAAGTTAAAAACTGGTCACATACATGAATGCCAAGCAGCAGGGCTTCTATCCACAAACGCCATGTGCACGGCACAGGACCAGCACTTTCTGTTTGGGACAAGACTGGTCACCTGCCTGCCCGCATTATGGTCATGCGTCATTATGAGCCAATCAATATTGATTAAATAATTTGGGGTCCACATTTTACTGAGCGCTATATCCTAGAGTAGAAAATAGATTGCGGATTTACCAGACAACTCTTCATTACTTTAGTGAGATATTAGCACCATTTCTGTGTCCACTGACTAGGCAAATAATCATCGAACAATGATCTCCATTACATATCTATGCCCTATCCCTTTGGGCACAGACACAGTTTGTAATGTGGCTTATCCATGTCCAAAGTTCCCTTGACTACTACTTAATATACTGTATGGTCCATTTCTCTTGGTTTTCAGTTTATTTAGTACTATAGGCTATATAATATTATTAGTTACATGCAACAGTTAATGTCAACATTAACCAGACTGCAACATATCCACATACATAGGCTTACCATACTATCCCAATAAACTGGGACACTAATGAATTACAAAGGCTCTCTAGCTGCTTAAACCCAGGTGAAATGTAGGCTTGTAGTCAGCCAGCCAGCCACAGAACCTGCTCTAATGCCATCTGTTGCAGGTTGCTTAGTAGACATGGGTGTAAAGAAGTACCTGTTATCAGCACAGCTTATGCATTTTTACTCATACAGTATATAGAGGTGATTAACAACAGTACAGAGGAGGCTGTCATTTAGTGGGCTCTACCAACATGCACCTATCAATTCACTAGGAGCAAGGCACCACAGTGGTGCCGGTAATCCCTAGGCAAATACTCCGTTGATTCAGCCTATAAGACTGTGTACAGGTGAAGGTAACAGCCAAATGACTTAACCTACTATAAAATTTAGTTCTAGATAGGGATTATAGCTATCTGTTCATACACAGACAGTGGCATCCTATATCTAAAGATGCTTGGTCTGATTCAGACACGGATGCATGCAATACATTGGGTGCGAGGGGTGGTGGTTTTGCCGGTGTCCTGGACTGCGTGCAAGTGGCAGTGGTTTTGCCGGTGTCCTAGACTGCTTCAGTAGATGCAGTTCCTCTGACCCGGGCAGCCAAATTCAATCGGACATTCTGATCAACCGTGGTATGCTCAGAAGTCTGCTGGGGTGGCTGTGGTGTGTCTTTGTGCGCACCACGGCAAATTAGAGCTGCAGCCGCAGGGCGTCTCAATAGACAGCCCATCGGCTGCAGCACTGGCATCATTTTGCATCCACAGCTGAATCAGGTTCAGTGTGAGAAGTCTACTTGCACACAAGTCCACAGCAAATTAATGGCATGACACATAATAAAGTATTACTGTGGGAGGGTAAAAGCCCTTCAGTTTCTCAGTCTTTAAAAACATACAGTAGCACAGTGTGTTCCCACATAATACAATGATTAACCTGAATGATCAAAGTTTGCTCACATTTGACAAATGATATATTGAAGACAAGCAATTAATGACAAAGTCCAAAGCCCTTGATATTTGTACATTTTGTCACTCTGATTTTTTCTTTTTAAGATGACACACACTGCTGTTTTGTTTAGCGTCTGGGTGTAAGAGGCAGGACGGAAGTTCTGTAATGACTATTCCTGTACCCACAGCTACAAGAGCAAGGCCATTAGAACAACTGCTTTGTGCACTTTCTGCTTTTGCACAGAAAGTCAGCGGCATTTGTCGATGGCGAAGCCAGCAATAAGATGGATCATGTAAATGCATTCTGCACTTGTCCTTTATACTTCTTTTTAAATATAGATTGTTCATGTCATATGTTTTCAAGCATCTGCTCTAATAAGGGCATTTTAAAAGACTAAAATAAGTAGGCTGCATACCACTATGCGGGACCCCTACACATACTTCTAGTAAGCCACAATTATCCTATTATACCCTAATGACATTCTTACAAGTCTCTCTTCCTGAGAATGGGTTACCGCCAGTCTAACATTAGAGGCAGACAGACTCCATTTGCAGCGGCAAAACAAAGCAGGTGTAAGCAACAGACCTGCATGGAAGCTTTATGTATAGATTGCTTATTAGAAGATGTTGGAGAACACACTGTCAGGTTCTGGCAGCATTTGCATTAAGGGACAGAAGACCACCTACCCACACCTCACTACATATTTTATTATTATTATTTATTTATTTATAAACATATGAATTTGTACTGAACGCTAGGCGTTCAAAATATGAAACGCTTTGAGACTACACATTGCAACATTATTTGCAGTACAGGAAGCACCTATTTAAGTATTCAGTAGCAAGGCATAAAAAGTAAAATGGAAGGAAACAATGCATACTGTAAATTCCATCACATCAAAGTAACTTCCTTAGTTTTGTAATTTTCCACCATTCATTAATAGATAAACCTCACCATTGTGCCAATTTAAGGCGGTTTTAAAATTTAAACTTTGGTGTATTTGGCAGTTAAGACTGGGACCATCATAACATTACCACCAACCATCTGGCAAAAGGAAGTGTGTACAGCAACTAGGAAAGCCCACTAAACACACGCATAGCCAATAATGCATCTGCTGTAAGCAGGAGTTGTTACTGAACCCCAGACAAAGATTTTGGTACCAGCAGGGGAAATGTGCGGTGTGGCCTCTTCTCATGTGTCAGAATAACTCAGAGAGCCGCTCACAAGCTGTATATTATTGCATGCTGGCATCACCATGGCAACCCCCATCTCAAACACGGAGATTCCCTCAATCATATATGAAATCTATCAAACATTGAGCCTCCGTATAGCCTGAAGCCTCCACTGATGCATCTGCCGTCTATGGACAGAAATTGCTGACAATATGGATTGCAAAGGCAACACCACCATATACAATAACCTTTATGTCCTATGCTAATTAGAGCAAATCATATTAGTACCAATGTTAGTGTGTCAGGATATTTACTCTTGGGTAGAATAGGCTGTGCACTGTATAGTATAAAATCCTGCTACCTATGAACAAAGGTGTTATGTACGGAAACCTTTACAAGGAGTTGTGTGACAAATCCTGCAATGTGTAGCCATGTTCTCTGGAGAACTATAGGTTAAAAGGTTATAAAAGTGCCAATTAATGAATTTGCATCCAGAGAACCTATGTACCTCATAGCTGTTCTTCTAATACTTTTTTATTCTATTAAAACACAGAAACATATCTAAAATTTCTATATACATTTTGCTGACCCTCAAGCAGATTTGAATACAGATACAGGACCTACTATCTAGAATGCTTGTGACTTTGGATTTTCCCATTGCTTGGAACATCACACCTCAAATATGTTAAGCATGAATTATCCCTGACATACAATAAGTGGTGCAGCAGTGCACTATATAGGGACAATCACCAAGTGCCATGTATAACATTCCGAGCAGCAATTATTATTTTTAATCATTCCTAGTTTTCAGGGCTTTCTGGGTAATACGTTTTCAGATCAAAGATACCATACCTTTATCTTCTTACCAGTGCTGTGTGGTGTGCATTAAGTATGTGATTACATTTCTTCACTCGGGGGTTTATTTATGAAGCACAAAGCCACTTCTGATCGTGTTTAACCTGAAAAGGCCAATACTTTTACTAGCAATGTTTGACTAATGAAGGCATTGGTCTTTTAAATAATCGGGCATAAACGCTAATAGAAGTGCCGGGTTTTACAGTCAGATGCTTCATAAATAAACCCCTAAGAGGTAAGATGTCAATTTCCAAAATAAGTGACAAATAATTTTCACAGAAACTGTGCAAAGAAATAAATGTGACCCTATTTCCTGAGTACGTGACAAGGTGTGACACCAGCACAACATGCGTTCACAGAGTGCATTGCTCTGACATACAGTATTGTACACAAATGGCATTTTTTTTAAACTCCAAAAATGAGGCTTAGTAAGAATCTATACATTTGTTCTCTCAAAATGCAGTTATGTGTACATCTACAATAGAAACAAATTAAAATTTCACACCATTTGGACTGGCATACGGCTGTGCCGAACCTATACAAATTATCTTCTAAGCATAAGAGACATGACCTTGGGGTTCATATTACCGATCCTATGCTTTAACTTAACCATTTTACAATGATTCACTGGTAAACAACCTAAAATTAATTTCCCCATCAGTGAAGCCATTTGTTTCCAATGCTTCCAAGGCACCACAGATCTGGCTTACATTAGGAAAAATCACAGCTTAACTTGGATACTGAAAGGGTTATCTGACACCCGCTTCTACAGGCAAAAAGAATAAAATAGAGATCAGTAAAGAAATATGGTAGGCACTAAGTTTAAACCAACAGTCTTGGGAAATGGGAGGCAGTCAATTTGTCGGTTGTCAGGATTCCGTCTGTCAGTAGACAGACGTCGGAATCCCAACACCCGGTGAAATACCGGCAATCGGAATGCCGACCGCTGGCCAAAATCCCCATGCGGGTGGTGGTCCACTCTGGTGGCGAGCGTAGCGAGGGGACACGCTGCGCTGACCGCCAGTATTCCTGCTTTCGGGATCTTGGCGTTGGTCTCCTGACAGCCAAGATATCATACTGATCCTTTGGGAAATATGTAATGATTGAAAAACACAGACAAAAACAGAAAGTGAAAGAGGAAAAAAAGCCAAAACAAAACAAAACCCCCACAAAAAACACTTTACAACAACAAGACAAGAAAAAAAAAAAGAAAAAAAAAAAAAAAAAGTTCAATGTTTCCGGGGAATTAGTCATATCCCTGGATGGAATCATAATTATAACGCTGATGTTTATCTCAGTATCTATATAGACTGGTCCAGTGTTGAAGGGAAACCTAAACGGAGTCTGCAGCATGGTATGATGTTTTGTGGTGGCAAAACCATATTCAGCATCAAAGGGCACTCTGTTGCTTTATAAAAGCAGTTCTCTCATTGTGAGCATCAAACTCCTCTACATCAGACTCCGAGAATCCTTCTTCACGCCACATATCCGATGGGATTCCTTTATAAGAGATGATCCCACTGTCCAACATATACAACTTTCTCCTGCCCAGGATTACTCCAGAGCGCACTTGAAGGAACAAAAAGACACCAACAAAGATCATGACTATCACGATGCAGCTGAGGCTGGCCACAATTATGGGCAAGTTTGAAGACAACACAGCTGCATCTTCTTCCATCTCTTTCAATGGTGGAGATTCTCTGCTAATCTGGACCTGGTGTGAGCAGGAGAAGTCTAGCGAGTTGTAGTGTGAGTGAGCAGGGCAGGTCAGGCAGTCATTTGCAGTAGTGCCCTTGCAGGTAAAGCATGAAGAATGGCATGCCACACAGACATTGGCCAGGAGAGGTTCTACATTGTTCTCTTGTGTGTACTGCATACGTTGGACACTGGCTGTGAACCCAGGTGGACAGGACTTCACACAGGTCTTCTGATGCAGGTAAAATCCTTCTTCACACACTGCACAAAGAGGAGAAATCAGAACCAGATATGAGAATACTTCTACTGAACATGACCAATGACAATTGGACTTTACACGAGCAATAGCTCATGTGTCGTGGCCCTTTCCGCCTACACAGCCACACTAGCACAAAAACTGCCATGGTACCAAATTAAACACTTTCACAATTTACATTTATAGGTAAAACTTCAATTCCTAATATTCCAACATGATCTTAGTTAATGTCAGCCACTTCCCTCTCCTTGTTCTTCAATCCACTCTGTGACCCGAAGTTTGAGAAAATAATCATCACAAATACTGAAAAGCCTGCTCTGACCAGGTTTTTAAGAAATAAAGGAATGGTTGTATTCATCTATTAATTGCACGCACCGTGGTGAGACCTTCTATTTATTACTGTGGATTTATGTTTTATGACTTGCACTGCATGGAGATTGACTGTGTCTGAGAGTAGACTGTGTGAGGTAGACTACAATGCCACTTACTGCAATTTGATTTCCAGTGATACATTTGGTTACAATCTAGTTTACATATGCTGCATATATAATTTACTATATATTGTATCTTACCTTAAGGCACATCGGTCACTTTTAAAGACAAATTGTGATATTGATCGACTACTGGAAACCATATTAGGGCGATTCTACGTGATGCACGGGACAGCGACACAAATTCAAACTACATACTTCTCCACAATACCAAGATTTTAGTAGGTCTTTTGTTATAGGGTAAGGCATTAAGCAATTAAGTTTTCATATAACAATTTCTTAACAGACCAGTTTAAAAGGAAGACAAATTTAAAAGCGTGTGATGCACGGGACTTTATGTCCCCTTTCTGGAGAATCCCCCATTAGTGGATTATATTAGGTCCCAAGAGCACCCTTTGGTGCATATATACTTCTGGTATTGATTTATTATACTTATTGTCCCCAGTCCTGGGAGTGTATATGTAGGTTATTGTTATTCATTTTTTTTCTTGAGTGAATTCTGTGTGTATGATTAAGCGCCTTTTGGGTTCTTTCAATCTTACGATTGGGAATAGTAACCTGCTTAAAGCGCGGCAAATGACGCGATCCAGTGAGGTTACACGTTTCCATTGACTGTACTTAGATATGGTTAAACATAAAATGACACTACAAAGTAAACCTTTAAAAACTTGTGTCAACATCTTTTTGTGTCGACCTTTTGACCCTGTCAATCACATGGGGTCGACCTAATGACAGTCTACATAGAAAGTGTAGCCTATTCTATACCACACCCAGCACAGGTTAGCAAATACAGTTTTTATCTAAAGCGTGTTTCTTATATAGGCAAAAAACACCCCTTCGTAAAATTTCCCCCAAAATGTCAGGACTGTTTGCAGCAGAGAAAAAGAAAAAAAAAGTGAGAGAGAAACTATTAAAGACTGTCCATTTTGTGTTCCTGAGAACTAAGCTCCCTGCACTCTCATGGCAGCTGTAATAGATTATACTGTACTACACACTATGCTAGCACAGCACAATATGCTAGACTACCTCAATTCAGCACACTGCAATCCATTATAGCTGGCATGCGAATGCGCAAGATCGAGAACCAGGAATTCTATCCAGTGTGTGAGAGCTTTGTCGGTTGTGCAGTCACCTGTAGATCATGGTTCCAATGTAAGTATATATAGTGGCCCAGTACAATATGCCACACTAAGCTGTAATGGGACACAGAAAATGACAATAGGATTTTAATACCTACCGGTAAATCCTTTTCTCTTAGTCCGTAGAGGATGCTGGGGACTCCGTAAGGACCATCGGGTATAGGCGGGATCCGCAGGAGACATGGGCACACTATAAGATTTTGAATGGGTGTGAACTGGCTCCTCCCTCTATGCCCCTCCTCCAGACCTCAGTTAGAAAACTGTGCCCAAGTGGACGGACATTTCGAGGAAATCATTTATTGTTTAAACACGGTGAGTGTCATACCAGCTCACACCACGAACATACCGCAGAACATGGCATTCAAAAGAATACCAGCCAACGGCATGAAAAATACACAGCCACATGCTGAGAAAATATGTAACACAACCAGTGTGTCAACACAACCAATAATAAGACACCGCCTGCCAAGGCATGCACAACATCAGCAACAGCCTGACAGAAAAGAAACACCACAAGAGTGTAACCATAACCAATAACTGCAGACACAGTACGCACTGGGACGGGCGCCCAGCATCCTCTACGGACTAAGAGAAAAAGATTTACCGGTAGATATTAAAATCCTATTTTCTCCTATGTCCTAGAGGATGCTGGGGACTCCGTAAGGACCATGGGGTTTATACCAAAGCTCCAGACCGGGCGGGAGAGTGCGGACGACTCAACATGAGGTCCCCATCAGCCAGGGTATCAAACTTGTAGAGCTTAGCAAAAGTGTTTGAACCCGACCAAGTATCCGCTCGGCAAAGTTGAATCGCCGAGACTCCTTGGGCATCCGCCCAAGAAAAGCCCACCTTCCTAGTAGAATGGGTCACCACCGAATTCGGTAACGGCAATCCAGCCGTAGAACGAGCACGCCGAATCGGATCACAGATCTAGCGTGTAACAGACTGCAGAGAGGCAGGCGCCCCAATCACGCTGGGAGCACACCGGACAAACAGAGCCTCGGTTTCCGCAATCTGAGACAAATTGGCGACTCAAAATAGGCTGATTTCTGCGAAACAAAGAAACCACATTTGGCAGAACTATTAACCGAGTTCTCAAATCCTCTCTATCCACATGGAAGATCAAACAGGGCTCTTGTGAGACAAAGCCGCTACTTCGGACACCCGCCTTGCGGACGTCAAAGCCAATAGCATGATCACTTTCAAAAAGAGAATTTTTAACACAACCTTACACAAAAGGTTCCAACCAGTGTGACACAAGAAAACGCAACACCACGTCAAGGTCCCACAGTGCCAACGGGGGCACAAATGGAGGTTGGATGCGCAGTACTCCTTTCACGAAGGTCCGAACTTCCGGAAAGGTTGCCACTTCTTTCTTGAAAGAAAATGTATAAGGCCAAAACCGCACTTAAATGGAGCATAAGTTTAGGCCTGCACCCACACTTGCTTGCAAAGAATGGAGAAGAACGACCCATCCGAAAGTCTTCTGTAGTAGGCTTCTTGGATTCACACCAAGACACATATTGTCTCCAAACACGTTGGTAAGGCTTTGCCGTTACTTCTTTCCTAGCCTGAAGAAGTGTGGAAATGACTTCACTGGGAATAGCCTTTTTGATTAGGATATGGCGTTCAACCGCCACGCTGTCAAACGCAGCCGCGGTAAGTCTAGATACACGCCCGGATCTTGCTGTAACAGTTCCTCACGTAGAGGAAGAGGCCATGAGTCTTCTATGAGTAAACCTTGAAGAACCGGATACCAAGCTCTCCTTGTTTAGACGGGAACAATGAGGATCGCCTGAACCTACGTTCTTCCTACGTTTATCACCTTCTGAAGAGTGAAAACAGAGGGGACACATAGACTGACTGAAAACACTCAAGAAGTCCCGAGGACGTCCACTGCTATAGCTTGAGTGTCCCTCGACCCGGAACAATATCCCGAGATCTCTCGTTGAATCGAGACGCCAGCATGTCGACTTGAGGCACTTCCTCAAAGACTTGTCACTTCAGTGAAAACTTCTCAATGACTACTGTATTTCTCCCGGATGGAGATTGCGTCTGCAGAGGAATCTATTTCTCAGTCGTTCACATCCGGAACGAAGGCTGCTAATCTAGCGTTTACCAGTTTCTTCACCCAGCGGAAAACCTTTTTCGGCTTCTGCCATTGTCGCTTTGCTCCATGTTCCGCCCTAGCAGTTTAGTTACACGACTGCTGTCAAATCGTCCGACAGAATTAACACGGGCAGATCATGAAGCATATGTTCATTGAAAATAGCTCTTAATTCAAGAAAGCTTATTGCAGACAAGCTTCCCAGGTTGACCTTTTCCTCTGGAAATACTTCCCTTGCAAGGACTGCTCCCCAGTCTCGGAAATCTGCATGCATGGACACCAGGATCTCATCCTGGATTCCGAACCTTCGTCCCTCTAGGAGGTGAGAACAGAGCAGACACCACAGGAGCGATATCCTGGCCATTAGGATTATATTCCGGCGCATATGCAGGGGAGACAAGGGCCACATTTCCAACTGGCCCCGTGAAAACAACTCTGGCATTTGACCAGCTCACGAAAAAAGGCCTCTTAGGCCGCACCCATCTTCTTCCTCAACGGAACATATTGATGGATTGTCACTGCAAATCTGATCAGACTCCGGATCCTCAGACCTCTTTCCACAGGAACACACAGAACTTCAACTGTTCCGTATCTACTCCAACACCCACCTCCGACGTCTGCGTCGTTGGGAATAACAGGCTTCCCCTGTGTTGAAGAACAGTCAGAGAGAAAACGACGATTTGCACCACTTGTGTCTTGACCTCGCCTTAATCAGGAGAGTGCCCCCGTACAGAATAACGATGGCTATTACTATAGAAAGAATACCATCCTACTGCCATCACTCCTGTGAAATGGCAAAGACATTCCTGGATATCCAACCAGGTAAGCTGAATGCGGAGAAAAACGACTTTAGACCCCTTACTATCTTTACATGCTGGAGCTCCCTGGTCTGAGAGATTCCATCCTGTAGTTCAACTTCGTAAGGAGAAATCTTTGTGGTTTTTTAGTTTTTTTTTGCAGGGACAGCAGGACAATGCCCTGAACCTGACGCAACTCTGGAATGGCGTCGCGTACTACCTCCCCTTCCAGAGGGGAAACAGCAAGATCTATTTGAAAAATCAGTGAGGGGAAACATCTGTAAACGCCAGAATGTCCCCTTTGGATTCTATAATTAACTCACAGGTCCTAGTCCATTCCCGGACTGACTAAAAAGTAGTAGACTAGTTCCCACCGGAGTGGGCTCCAGCCAGATAGACCCAGCGACATGTGATGGATGTGGTAGAAACAGAAAACGACATCTGCTTCTGCGAACCTAACAAGGCTGCAGAACTCTTACCTTTTCACCTTCCACTATCTGCACCGAAAGGAAAAAAGAACGGTATCGAAACGGTGAAAATTACTACATCCCACAACAGAATGCGTCACCAACCGTTGTGAAGGAGTCTAACTCACGAAGTTAGACTTACCAGTGGCATCTGCCGAGATTGACTGAACTGAGGCCTCCCCAAACAGCTGTATACCGTCCCAGGAAGAAACTCCAGTATCTCCCGGAGGCAGCCTCAGCATTCCCCCGGCCACACCACCTGCCGTCGCACGGCAGCCTGCCATAATGTTATAGAGAAGAATCAACATAAGAAACCTCCCCTCTCTCTTTAGGGTAATTCTAACGGATGCCCTTCCGAATACAAACACTCCCCATGTGCATGTAATGCAAATAACTCCAAAGCATAGAAATAAAATATCACTTAGCTTCCTGTGTACGATCCTTTGTGACAGGGCCCCGTGTCGACCAGGAGTTGACTTCCACAGTATTCTATCCGCGGCGGGAAAAGAATAAACATTTGGACTCCTTGTGAGGATCTGAGACCAACTCGTCACGGCCGACCTAGAGCTTTATCAACAGAGCGACCAGCACATGAGAAGGAATACTTTTACTTCAGCATTCATTATAAATCATAATATGAATATACATAATGTTATACACAAATACACACATATCCTAGATATATATATAACATACATATAAGCGGATTGTCCGGAACCGTCGGGTCCCTAGTGACATTAATGTGTTCTGAATGTGTATGACCATGTACTGAATGCCCCAATTGTGGATCTAACAGGAAACCTTATGGTTGACAGAACACCTAGTATTCGTCGACGGCAGGGAGTAGTAACCAGGCAAAATAACACATTTGCGACCCGAGGGGTCCGAGGGAAGTATACATAAATAATTTTAATAACACTCCCCCACATATACTACCATGTCTGTGCTCGAGCTACAGGCCCATGGAACCGTACCATACATATACATATAAATATATATACAGGTATAAGGCAGTTACCGCATGTTAATTTACACCCAGTAATAACAGTTGGTGCCGACAGGGTCACACATATACAACTGTGTCTCCCATACAGTGTTTACTTTTGGACAAGTATACAACTACCGACCTGTTGACTCTGCATCTACTGTATCAAGTACCAACAGGCGTCGGCGATGCAGACAGTGATCCCCATAGCTGTTTGTGACAGAGCACTCACGCATGTCGACACATGTGGACTATAGTGGGTATATCTGACAGGGAACACACAGAGAAACATGCACAGCAATGATTACATGCCCATTATCTAAAAAATAGTGCTATATATCCCCTCAATATAACACTAAAACACTGTGCCCCCCCTCGTTTGTACTGTACACATTTTTGGCGGGGACAGAGAGAAAATGGCACTGAACACTGCTGTGAGGGCTAAGCCCTGCCCCTTTTTGGCGCGCTTCAGCCCCGTTATGAATAGAGCTTGTTGTGCAGGCAGGGGACCGTATATAGTGTCTACGCACTGTATACCTGTTTTTCCCTGCACCCATGTAAAACCGTTGGTGTGTGGGAGCAATGGCGCGCAGCACAACCGCTGCCGTTATACTGGCGGGGGTATCGTACACGGTGCCCGGGCACCAAATATGCTTTCTTGCCAGTGTGAAAGAGACCCTCAGTAACGGCTGCCCAGGGCGCTCCCCCCCAGCGCCCTGCACCCTGTGAGTGCCGTTGGTGTGTGGGAGCATGGAGCTCCCACACACCTCCGTTACTGAAGTCTTCTGCCGTCTGAAGCCTTCTGTTCTTCTATATACTCACCCGGCTTCTTTCTTCTGGCTTCTGTGAGGGGGGTGACGGCGCGGCTCCGGGAAAAAGCAGCTAGGCGCACCAAGTGATCGAACCCTCTGGAGCTAATGGTGTCCAGTAGCCTAAGAAGCAGAGCCCTTGAACTAAGAAGAAGTAGGTCTGACTTCTCTCCCCTCACTCCCACGATACAGGGAGCCTGTAGCCAGCAGGTCTTCCTGAAAATAATTTTTTTTAACAATAAAGTCTTTAGAGAAACTCAGTAGAGCTCCCCTAGTGTGTGTCCACTCACTCCTGGGCACAGAATCTAACTGGAGGAGGGGCAAAGAGGGAGGAGCCAGTTCACACCCATTCAAAGTCTTATAGTGTGCCCATGTCTCCTGCGGATCCAGTCTATACCCCATGGTCCTTACGGAATCCCCAGCATCCTCTAGGACGTAGGAGAAATATAGCAGAAAGCCCCTTTAAGACTGAGTGTGGGTTTTGGAAAAATAATACAAACAAACAATATAAGTGGCGTAACATGGAGTTAATAGGAAAAGGGAGAACAGATTTAGTCATTGAAAACTTGAGATGATTTTATATGCAGGCCATCTGCTATCAATGTCTAAAGAGGCTCTGTAATATTTCCACAGCTGCATTTTGTAAAGGATTTAGTACAGTCCACCAGAGACTGATCCTCTCCAGCAGACTCTGGATAGAATGAAATGAACAGTGCTACAATTACTTCTTAGGGCGCAATTATGAGTGGATTCAGAGCTCAGAGACACTTATATACTGTAGATGTAAACAAGGAAAGAACTTCCAAAACACAGCATTTATCCAAATGCCAACATGTGGTGCATAGTTCCATTACCTGATCCACTCCACAGAAAACAGTTTAATTAGTGGAAATAGGGCCCTCATTACGCCTTAATTAGATTGGAGCACCTCATTAGGATGGGGAGGATGGGTGCTCCGGTGATATAAAAAAAACTCTTCAGATGGAAGTAATCTATTATGGGATGGTCTCTGGAGAAATAGCTGTAATATGCTTTCACGCAGGATGAGTAAGAGATTATTCTTTTAACCTATTCTCTTTCAAAGTATATCAAATGCTCAGGAACACACACAGGAGGTTTGTATCAAGACAAACTGGTGACATTTCGCTGCAGATTACACACTCAGTTATATATACACAGCCCTGTAAGAGGTCATAATCGCCAAATGTCAAAGGCACAAACTCCTACCTTCTCACTACCAAAAACATTAGCTCTTTGTCAATGCACTATAAATTAGACTGCAGACTATTCCAGTGATTGCTCTTCATTCTTTTAAAAGCAGTCAATGCAAAAAAAGAGTCTTTGGAATCAGTGATGGATCAGGGATTTGCAGAATACTTGGATTTGTGCAGTTAACATGGCAGAGTGTACTTAAAATGGGTTGGGTATAAAATACCGGTGCTTAGAATCCATACGCTCAGAATGCTGACGGATCCTGGTGAGTAATTTAACCCTACCCTAAAACACCCCTCCCTCAGCCTAACCCGAACATCCCCTCCCACAGCCAAACGCTAACCCTCCACCCTAGTGGCTAATCCTAACTCTAATACTCATTACAGGCAGCCATTTTGTGGCCTGAGCCAGCATTAACACGAATACAGCCAATTCACTAGAAACTGACGATATCACTTCATGCTCGGTATTTCAGTTTTCTTATAGAATGCTTGAACCCTCTAGCTGGTTTATTTAAGCCCATTACATACTAGAGTATCAGGGCTCATAACCTGCTCCAATGTTCTACTTAATAACCAGAGTCTTGCTGTGTACCAGCCCTTTGCTTGTTATACGTCTCTCAGTGTAAGTTGCCCAGACCTTCACCTGGACACATGCTAAGCCAGCGTCTATGCCCCCGACCATTCTCCAGATATCAATCCTGTACTGCACTATACAGATGGAGCCTTCCTCATCGCTGCAGTTTCTCCACCTTAACGGAGTATTTGTCGCACTTTAGCTCAGGCTGTTGAGGTGTGGCGCGTTAAGGTGCAACAACATACACAGCATGCAATACACATCTTCACCACTGGGTGGCTAATGTGCCACTAATCCAGTACTGAAGAGCGAATAGCAGCGGATGGATATACAGTACAGTAATCGTACTGTATTAGTGTACTCTTAGCAAGCCCTGGCAAATAGCCAGTGACAACTGTAATGTTATACTGTGCACACAGACCAATGGTCAGATGGAGAGAGTGAATCAGGAACTTGAAGTGTATAGCGCACTATAATGTAGCATATTTTTACGCAGTGGGCTCACAACTAATGGTATCTGAATCGTCAAAATAGTTTTGGGTGAGGGGGTTTCATATAAGGGGCATAGGTTTTGCATGTACAGTATAAGGGCACATACACACTTTAAAACACACAGGGGCTATGGTGCTGAGCAAGCTCTGCGTAACGTAGCAGGCCAGACTCAAGCACCGAACCGGTTAACAAAATGGCTGCCAACAGCGAACCAGGGCCTCGTGAAAGCCCAAATCTATGGAGCGAGCGATGGCATAGGTTTTGCATGTAGAAGTCCATTGCTGCTCGTGCGTCCAATTACGCAAGTTAAAAAATTTTTTAAAAAAGTGTACACACATTGCGTCTCTTGTGGGAACTGAACCCAGAGTTAAGTGCATGGTAACCATCGGTGATACCACTAGGCCACCATAGCCACTGATGAATGTGTGCTGACCAAATGATGTCAGTGTATGTACTGTAAAACAGTATACTGTATGAAAAAAAAATAATAATTCTCAAGGCAGAACTGCTGCAGTTTTTTATCAATAGTCAGGCACTGTGGTTTTTAGAGTCAATTCTTGCTTGCGTCTTTGACGCAGAGATAACCTGCTAGAATCATTTATTTTTTGGGATGGAATTCTTAGTTTGGGTGCTGATGACTTTGTAAAACGACCGTGGGGCCCGGCATTCATCTTTAAGGCATGTTAAGCATTGTGTGAGATCACAGCGTATTATGAAACACAAGTCACAGTGTATAATAACATGAGACTGGCACTTGACAGCATAATATACTGTAAGAGCTTTATATCCAGCATAAAATTTATAACAAAACCACAAAGAATAACTGCGTATTAAGACGCACATATTGTAGTGTACATATCGTGGGTGGTCTTCAGGTTGCTGTCGGGATCCCGGCGCGCAGTATACCAGCGCCGGAATCCCGACAGCCTGCATACCGACAGGTATTCTCCCTCGTGGGGATCCACGACCCCCCTGAAGGGAGAATAAGTAGCATGGCGTGCGTAGCGCGCCACCGTGCCCTGCAGCGTGGCGAGCGCAACGAGCCCGCAAGGGGCTCATTTTCGCTCGCCACGCTGTCGGTATGCCGGAGGTCGGGCTCCCGGCATCTGTATGCTGGTCGCCGGGAGCCCGGCCGTCGGCATAGCATACTACACCCCATATCGCAGAGTGTAATATATTATCATGACTTTACATCACTTCTGACATTCTGAGAAACATGTCTATTTAAAATACAGTACTGTACAGTAAAGTAGTCCTTGAGCTATAGTGTATTTCAATGGAGACCTCACGCATGCGCAATGGTGAGTCTTGCACTATAGTATTTTATTGGACACCTCACGCATGCACAATTGTGATTTTCAAAAGAGGCATCTGGTGGATGATCACTGGCATTACACTCACCGGCAACAACATACACCATTTATTTATTTTATTTATTTATTAGCAGTTTCTTATATAGCGCAGCATATTCCGTTGCGCTTTACAATTATTAGAACAACAATTATAGAACAAAACTGGGCAAAGACAGACAGACAGAGGTAGGAAGGCCCTGCTCGCAAGCTAAGCTCTATGCACCACCCTGCGTCAAAACGCGCCACCTTTTGACTATGCACACTGAGACTCCGTGACCGGGGCAAACTTCAGACTGTATAGATGAGCGAGGCTCCATCTGTAGTACCACACCACTGTATTACCCAGATAGTCATGTTAGGCAGGTAAATAGAGTTCAGCAATGTGAGGGCTCTCGGCAGCGTAGCCCAAACTACCTTGCATCGCTTCCTGGCAGAGACCAGGGGGTCAGTTATACACTCCATGCCTTGGCACTGCCAGTGCTAAGACCTAACTGACCAAACTGGCTGTTAACGGATATAGGTTATTAAATCCTGGAAATATTGGTTTATTATTGGCTTGTTTTTTTGTTTTTATAGGATTGCATATACTGAACACTTTTGCACCCCCTTAAATACATGGTTTATGTTGATTTAAGGATTGATTATTCTAAGACATATTAAAAAAAAAAAAAAAAAAAAAAAAAGGGAAAGAAATACACTTACCAACACAGGACTGACTCGTGGCCACTGTTCTGCACCCCACGCCGTCAACTTGATTGGAAAGGTTTGGAGAATCAGATGCTGTACCATACAATACCAGGACAAACTGTGTCAGCGTCCCTATAGAAACAAAGAAAGTATACATTAATAGGATAATATGGCTCAATCCCCTCTCCCCTGACATCCATTATGGGAAATGAGTGCAGTGGTCATAGTGTGGCTCCAGAACATACCCAATAACAGCAGCAAAGTAATTGCCAATATTTATAATAAACAGGGCCTCAGTTCCAGTTTGGAAGTTACAGGCTCCAGTAAGGCCATGACGAACCTGAGAACAAGCAGCAAACTTTACATATTTATTTTTATAATGTGTCAGTGTGACGGTGCATCACAGAGACAAGTCTGTATTCAACATAAGAAAACAAACTGTCTTTCTGCTGTGTACGGAGGCAGAACCACAGCTCCTGTCACTAACAATCCTCTTATTCAGGTGTAGGGAGGTGTCTTGTGAGCAGACAGGACGCTGATGTGAATACTAAGCAGCTAATTGGAGCCTTGTGCTGTGTGACCCATCTGTGTCTGTGCGATAACAACTCGCAGGTCCCTCTCCCCACTCGGATCCACGTGCTGCGCTGCTTAATGTAACAAGCCAAATCAAGAGGTTTCAATCCAACACACGGATGACAAAATGTAGTAAATAACTCTCTTCCCCCCCCCCCACACACACACACTTAGCCATGCACCACATATGTACAAACGCTGCACACTGAGCAAGACACAGACCTGCAAACTGGAACTGAGCTGATACATTAACTATACCACAACATGCTAGACCTGTCTGTCTGTCTATATTATATATACCTACACACAGCCTACAACTAAAACTTGCTGCGGAAGCAAATATTTATTCCAGGATTAGACAAATATTCTACATACATTTTACGGCAACTCAATAGTAAGTCTTCTAGAATAGCGTTGACCCTCTCCCCACCTAACTAAGCAGCTGTTGGCTCAGTTAAACTGTTATCCTAATAATATTCACACAGAGCCTTGCATATTCTTCATAGATGAAACCATAATAAAACAACGGAAGCTCACAAAATGGACTTTGCAGAAGGGAACCATGAAGTTACAATATAATGTTTGCCGATAACCTGATGTCCTTCAGGAGCTCAGGTAACAGTATGGTTATACCTCCACAGAATAGAACCCAACGCAAAACAAAGTCTGCAGGTGTTTTCCTTACTGACATCATAACCTGGCTCTGTGTATGAATCTGCTTATCCACACAGTACACCTACAGACCTCCAAGATTAATAAAAATGCATGGCAAATGCTATTCAAAGTGTTAGTACATAATCTAAAAGCTCATAAAATACAGTTTATTTTCAATTGGTTTTGAATATATCATTCGTGATACACATTTGTAGTCAATTTATGAAGTTTCGCATCACTCCGTGGGTCATATCCGGCGTTATCGCTGCAATTTCCTGACAAAGCAAACTTTCATTTTTCTGTCTGCGTTAACAAGCAGAATTTTCGTTACTGGGGAAAACCATCCTCATCAGCTTCATGATAGGGCTCTACATCAGCCAACGGGGTCATCTGACAGCTGAGGTCTACATACGTAGATCAAGTAGAAACTGAAGGATGCTATATGCCAAGGAATGACGATATCATATTCAAAATAAATTGAAAATAAAACTATATTCTATGCACTTTTAGATTATGTACTAATGTTGAATAGCATTTACCTAGCCTTATTGTTTACCTTTAAAACCTAGGAGTTTTTTTTGCCTCACCCTGTATATAGCAGACTGTCTGTTTAGTGAGCAGATCACCTTCCTCCAACGAGACAACCTGCTGTAAAGAGGTGAACGTGTAATGGTGGGCATTTCTAGTTAACTATAAGCCCATGAAAGCTTTTGATTTAGAGTAAAAAGAAACTCAAAGGATTTAGTACTCTTTAAAAAGGTAGCAACTGTCTATTAGAATGCTGTTTTTCCATGGGGTGCTTTAAAGAACTTTTGAAAGATAAAAAAGTGATTTCAAAAATAAAGGGGATAAGTTTCAGTGAAAAGAGCAGTCATTGGCAAGCAGCTCACAGGAAACTGTCCCTCCACAACAAAACCCCTTGCCATTAAAGATAAACATGGGTCCAATATGAAAAGACGTGTTTATAAATATATCATATACACATACATAGCTAGCCATATATTTAGACACACACACACATTTGAGGATGTTACTAGTTTTTCCACATCACAGAATGCGGTTTCTCAATATATATGTATATTCAATTGCAGTCGAAAGCTGCCGTCAGTCGGAAAGATGGCAGTTTTCGACTTTATTAGGTCAGAAGGGGTTCCGACCTATTCAATAGACCCCTGAGTTTTGTTGGAAAGCACGTGGATCGTCGTAATAGCCACCGATCCGTGTGCTTCTGTAGGAAACGGGGTCAAATCCGACAGGTTTTGGCCCCCTTTTCGACAATCTCAATCCGACTTTAAAAAAAGTCGGATTGAGCGGGTGAGGGAAGGCGACAGGGAGAGCAGCGGGGAGACGAGGGAGAGCAGCAGCTACAGCAGCGCAGCAGGAGGATGGGGCACCGCCGCTCACAGCAGCGTCATCCTGGCTCCAGCAAGCAAGGTCTTGTTTGCTGTAGCCGGGTGGACGCTGCCGTGAGGTCTGGCGGCGATGCCCCATCCTCCTGCTGCGCTGCTGTAGCCGCTGCTCTCACTCATCTCCTCAATCTGACTTTTTTTTAAAGTCGGAATGAGATGGTCAGGAATGGTTCATTGAATAGGTCCTGTCGGATGCATTTCAACAAATGCATGTCGGAATGGATCAGACTTTAATTGAATATACCCCTAACGCACAATACAACTGTAAAATTGCTTACAGCAACCAAGCAGAATCTAGAGGTCTTGTTTTAGAGTCACATTATAAAATGAATGCTAACATGACTAGTTGCTATCGGCAACACCACAACTCTCATTAAGGTTTGCCATAGTGCTCTATTGCCAGCATTCGCATAGACAGTACAGTCAGGGGAAAGTATTAGAAATGTGTTCTTCAGGTAACTATAGCAAAATAGGCGATGCTCATGGGAAGCTAATTTGTCTAGTACAGTTTAGAAAATGAAAGCAAATATCTAATCGGTTGCTAAGGGCAACACCACCTTTTCTATCTCCCTTTCGTAATCTTCTGCACATATATGTGAAAGTGAATGTTCCCATGAACTGTTTAATGTACATATAGCAACTTGCATTTTTAATTTGGAGGCAAATAATAAGAATTTACTTACCGATAATTCTATTTCTCGTAGTCCGTAGTGGATGCTGGGGACTCCGTAAGGACCATGGGGAATAGCGGCTCCGCAGGAGACTGGGCACAAAAGTAAAGCTTTAGAACTACCTGGTGTGCACTGGCTCCTCCCCCTATGACCCTCCTCCAATCCTCAGTTAGGATACTGTGCCCGGACGAGCGTACACAATAAGGAAGGATTTTGAATCCCGGGTAAGACTCATACCAGCCACACCAATCACACCATATAACTTGTGATCTAAACCCAGTTAACAGCATGATAACAGAGGAGCCCCTAGAAAAGATGGCTCACTACAGCAATAACCCGATTTTTTTTTTTTTTTTTTTGGTAACAATAACTAACTATGTACCAGTATTGCAGACAATCCGCACTTGGGATGGGCGCCAAGCATCCACTACGGACTACGAGAAATAGAATTATCAGTAAGTAAATTCTTATTTTCTCTGACGTCCTAGTGGATGCTGGGGACTCCGTAAGGACCATGGGGATTATACCAAAGCTCCCAAACGGGCGGGAGAGTGCGGATGACTCTGCAGCACCAAATGAGAGAACTCCAGGTCCTCCTCAGCCAGGGTATCAAATTTGTAGAATTTTACAAACGTATTTGCTCCTGACCAAGTAGCTGCTCGGCAAAGTTGTAAAGCCGAGACCCCTCGGGCAGCCGCCCAAGATGAGCCCACCTTCCTTGTGGAATGGGCTTTTACAGATTTTGTCTGTGGCAGGCCTGCCACAGAATGTGCAAGCTGAATTGTACTACAAATCCAACGAGCAATAGTCTGCTTAGAAGCAGGAGCACCGAGCTTGTTGGGTGCATACAGAATAAACAACGAGTCAGATTTTCTGACTCCAGCCGTCCTGGAAACCTATATTTCCAGGGCCCTGACAACGTCTAGCAACTTGGAGTCCTCCAAGTCCCTAGTAGCCGCAGGCACCACAATAGGTTGATTCAGGTGAAACGCTGAAAACCACCTTAGGGAGAAACGGAGGACAAGTCCTCAATTCCGCCCTGTCCGAATGGAAAATCAGATGAGGGCTTTTACAGGATAAAGCCGCCAATTCTGACACGCACCTGGCCCAGGCCAGGGCCAACAGCATGACCACTTTCCATGTGAGATATTTTAACTCCACATATTTAAGTGGTTCAAACCAATGTGACTTTTGGAACCCAAAAACTACATTTAGATCCCAAGGTGCTACTGGAGGCACAAAAGGAGGCTGTATATACAGTACCCCTTTCACAAACGTCTGAACTTCAGGGACTGAAGCTAGTTCTTTTTGGAAGAAAATTGACAGGGCCGAAATTTGAACCTTAATGGACCCCCATTTCAGGCCCATAGACACTCCTGTTTGCAGGAAATGTAGGAATCGACCTAGTTGAAAATTCCTCCGTCGGGGCCTTACTGGCCTCGCACCACGCAACATATTTTCGCCAAATGCGGTGATAATGTTTTGCGGTTATATCTTTCCTGGCTTTGATCAGGATAGGAATGACTTCATCCGGAATGCCTTTCTCCTTCAGGATCCGGCGTTCAACCGCCATGCCGTCAAACGCAGTCGCGGTAAGTCTTGGAACAGACAGGGTCCTTGCTGGAGCAGGTCCCTTCTTAGAGGTAGAGGCCACGGATCCTCCGTGAGCATCTCTTGAAGTTCCGGTTACCAAGTCCTTCTTGGCCAATCCGGAGCCCGAATATAGTGCTTACTCCTCTCCATCTTATAATTCTCAGTACCTTGGGTATGAGAGGCAGAGGAGGGAACACATACACTGACTGGTACACCCACTGTGTTACCAGAGCGTCTACAGCTATAGCCGGAGGGTCCCTTGACCCGGCGCAATACTTGTCGAGTTTTATAAACATGTGGAAGACTTCTGGGTGAAGTCCCCACTTGCTGACAGTGCTATCACATGATTTTCCGCCCAGCGAAGAATCCTTGCAGCTTCTGCCATTGCCCTCCTGCTTCTTGTGTCACCCTGTCTGTTTACGTGGGTGACTGCCGTGATGTTGTCCGAATGGATCAACTCAGGGTGACCTTGAAGCAGAGGTCTTGCTGAGCTTAGAGCATTGTAAATGGCCCTTAGCTTCAGGATATTTATGTGAAGTGATGTCTCCAGGCTTGACCATAAGCTCTGGAAATTCCTTCCGTGTGTGACTGCTCCCCAGCCTCGCAGGCTGACATCCGTGGTCACCAGGACCCAGTCCTGAATGTCGAATCTGCGGCCCTCTAGAAGATGAGCACTCTGCAACCACCACAGGAGAGACACCCTTGTGCTTGGTGACAGGGTTATCCGCTGATGCATCTGAAGATGCGACCCGGACCATTTGTCCAGCAGGTCCCACTGGAAAGTTCTTGCGTGGAATCTGCCGAATGGGATTGCTTCGTAGGAAGCCACCATTTTTCCCAGAACCCTTTAATTGATGTACTGAGACTTGGCTCGGTTATAGGAGGTTCCCGACTAGCTCGGATAACTCCCTGACTTTCTCCTCCGGGAGAAACACCTTTTTCTGGACTGTGTCCAGGATCATCCCTAGGAACAGACGACGAGTCGTCGGAATCTGCTGCGATTTTGGAATATTGAGAATCCAATCGTGCTGCCGCAACACTACCTGAGATAGTGCTACACCGACCTCCAACTGTTCCCTGGATCTTACCCTTATCAGGGAATCGTCCAAGTAAGGGATAACTAAAATTCCCTTCCTTTGAAGGAGTATCATCATTTCGGCCATTACCTTGGTAAAGACCCGGGGTGCCGTGGACCATCCATACGGCAGCGTCTGAAACTGATAGTGATAGTTCTGTACCATAAACCTGAGGTACCCTTGGTGAGAAGGGTAAATTGGGACATGAAGGTAAGCATCCTTGATGTCCCGAGACATCATGTAGTCCCCTTCTTCCAGGTTCGCAATCACTGCTCTGAGTGACTCAATGTTGAATTTTAACCTCCGTATGTAAGTGTTCAAGATTTTAGATTTAGAATCGGTCTCACCGAGCTGTCCGGCTTCGGTACCACAACAGTGTGGAATAATACCCCGTTCCCTGTTGCAGGAGGGGTACCTTGATTATCACCTGCTGGGAATACAGCTTGTGAATGGCTTCCAAAACTGCCTCCCTGTCAGAAGGAGACATCGGTAAAGCCGACTTTAGGAAACGGCGAGGGGGAGACATCTCGAATTCCAATTTGTACCCCTGAGATATCACCTGAAGGATCCAGGGGTCTACTTGCGAGTGAGCCCACTGCGCGCTGAAATTCATTGAGACGGGCCCCCACCGTGCCTGATTCTGCTTGTAAAGCCCCAGCGTCATACTGAGGGCTTGGCAGAGGCGGGAGAGGGCTTCTGTTCCTGGGAACTGGCTGATTTCTGCAGCCTTTTTCCTCTCCCTCTGTCACGGGGCAGAAATGAGGAACCTTTGCCCGCTTGCCCACGAAAAGACTGCGCCTGATAATACGGCGTCTTCTTATGTTAAGAGGCGACCTGGGGTACAAACGTGGATTTCCCAGCTGTTGCCGTGGCCACCAGGTCTGAAAGACCGACCCCAAATAACTCCTCCCCTTAATAAGGCAGTACTTCCAAATGCCGTTTGGAATCCGCATCACCTGACCACTGTCGTGTCCATAACCCTCTACTGGCAGAAATGGACAACGCACTTAGTCTTGATGCCAGTCGGCAAATATTCCGCTGTGCATCACGCATATATAGAAATGCATCTTTTAAATGCTCTATAGGCAATAATATACTGTCCCTATCTAGGGTATCAATATTTTCAGTCAGGGAATCCGACCACGCCAACCCAGCACTGCACATCCAGGCTGAGGCGATTGCTGGTCGCAGTATAACACCAGTATGTGTGTAAATACATTTTAGGATACCCTCCTGCTTTCTATTAGCAGGATCCTTAAGGGCGGCCATCTCAGGAGAGGGTAGAGCCCTTGTTCTTACAAGCGTGTGAGCGCTTTATCCACCCTAGGGGGTGTTTCCCAACGCACCCTAACCTCTGGCGGGAAAGGATATAATGCCAATAACATTTTAGAAATTATCAGTTGTTATCGGGGGAAACCCACGCATCATCACACACCTCATTTAATTTCTCAGATTCAGGAAAACTACAGGTAGTTTTTCCTCACCGAACATAATACCCCTTTTTGGTGGTACCCGTATTATCAGAAATGTGTAAAACATTTTTCATTGCCTCAATCATGTAACGTGTGGCCCTACTGGAAGTCACATTTGTCTCTTCACCGTCGACACTGGAGTCAGTATCCGTGTCGGCGTCTATATCTGCCATCTGAGGTAACGGGCGCCTTAGAGCCCCTGACGGCCTATGAGACGTCTGGACAGGCACAAGCTGAGTAGCCGGCTGTCTCATGTCAACCACTGTCTTTTATACAGAGCTGACACTGTCACGTAATTCCTTCCAACAGTTCATCCACTCAGGTGTCGACCCCCTAGGGGGTGACATCACTATTACAGGCAATCTGCTCCGTCTCCACATCATTTTTCTCCTCATACATGTCCACACAAACGTACCGACACACAGCACACACACAGGGAATGCTCTGATAGAGGACAGGACCCCACTAGCCCTTTGGGGAGACAGAGGGAGAGTTTGCCAGCACACACCAGAGCGCTATATATATACAGGGATAACCTTATAGAAGTGTTTTTCCCCTTATAGCTGCTGTATTTTTAATATTGCGCGTAATTAGTGCCCCCCTCTCTTTTTTAACCCTTTCTGTAGTGTAGTGACTGCAGGGGAGAGCCAGGGAGCTTCCCTCCAACGGAGCTGTGAGGGAAAATGGCGCCAGTGTGCTGAGGAGATAGGCTCCGCCCCCTTCTCGGCGGCCTTATCTCCCGTTTTTCTGTGTATTCTGGCAGGGGTTAAATTCATCCATATAGCCCAGGAGCTATATGTGATGCATTTTTTTGCCATCCAAGGTGTTTTTATTGCGTCTCAGGGCGCCCCCCCCCAGCGCCCTGCACCCTCAGTGACCGGAGTGTGAAGTGTGCTGAGAGCAATGGCGCACAGCTGCAGTGCTGTGCGCTACCTTGTTGAAGACAGGACGTCTTCTGCCGCCGATTTTCCGGACCTCTTCTGTCTTCTGGCTCTGTAAGGGGGCCGGCGGCGCGGCTCTGGGACCTATCCATGGCTGGGCCTGTGATCGGTCCCTCTGGAGCTAATGTCCAGTAGCCTAAGAAGCCCAATCCACTCTGCACGCAGGTGAGTTCGCTTCTTCTCCCCTTAGTCCCTCGATGCAGTGAGCCTGTTGCCAGCAGGTCTCACTGAACATAAAAAAAATCAGGATTTTGGTACTTACCGATAAATCCCTTTCTCCGATTCCACAGGGGCCACTGGAGTGTAGTTACAATGGGGAGATAGTAGGTGGTATTGGTAGCTGGCACTTTAAAAATTCTCACACTGTGGCTAGCTCCTCCCCTACTATCTCCCCTCCAAGCCAGTCTACGTTAAACTGTGCCCGAGGAGAGCTGTAATAAACAAACCGTAAGGTAGAGGAGGTTAGCGACGCCCTCTAAACCAGGCGAACACAAACTAAACCTGGAACAGAACCTGACAAAAACCAGGCTAGCCTGAACCCAACAAGCAGTCATATGGTGATCTGCAATCGTTAATCAAACAAAAATCAGGAGAAACAGCGCTGGGCGGGCGTCCAGTGGCCCCTGTGGAATCGGAGAAAGGGATTTATCGGTAAGTACCAAAATCCTGATTTCTCCTTCATCCACTAGGGGCCACTGGAGTGTAGTTACAATGGGGACGTCCCAGAGCTCCCAAAAAACGGGTGGGAAAGCGCTGAGAGTCCTGTAAAAACTGCTCGGCCAAACAGTGATGCAGAGGCCGTAAAAGTGTCAAACCTGTAGAATTTGACAAAACGAATGTCGGTTTGACCAAGTAGCCGCCCGACAAAATATTCATGGAGACCCCGCGGGCGGCTGCCCACGAAGGTCTTACAATGCGCGTAAAGCGCGCTGAAATGGAAAACGGAGGCTCCCTAGTAACCGCCAAGAAGACTGTCTGATGATCAGATGTATCCAACTGTCCAGCATATGCTGGGACCCCGGCTATTTAGTACGGGAGCATTGTCCAGAGCAAAGAAGAAAAACACTTCATCGAATAGCCTGAGACCTCTGTAGAGAGAGTTGACGAGCCCTGACAACATTCAGAGAGGATTGACAACCACTAGTGTCAGATTTATATGAAAAATGGACATCCCCTCTGGAAGAAACGACCGCTGAGGCCGAAGCACAGCCCGGGGAGTTGCCAATAGAGTACTCCCTGAACAAGAGGCCGAACTTACGGCCGCTAGGCTAATATCATTTGGAAGAAAAGCGAAAAAGGCAGAGACCTAAAATTCCGGTCAGTGTGGTTTGAAGCGCAGCGGAGCAAAAAACCTCCCAGAGAAACCAAAGATGAATGGTAACTGGAAGAAGGGGGAAAAACCCCTTTTATCTTCATTATGTCCCATAAAGTTTTCCCCAAGTGGCAAAAGCGAGAAGAGGTAATAGACTTCTGAAATCGGAGCCCAGTAGGCCTAACCGAACTAGGGAACTCCTCCCTTCTGAGGTCTCGTGAACAGTCACACGGGTAACCGAAACCAGTGTAAAATTGAACAAGGAGAAAAAAGGAGCCTGTTGAAGTAGACAGTCCAGTCGAGGTAGGAGCCAAGGCTCCTCTACTGACAACAGGCGTATCTGTATCTTCAAGTCATGCGTGGCCCAACCAGCGCCACCGAGAGGACTAGCACGCATAATCCCCTCCTGTGTTGCTGAACATGAAGTAGAAATAGAAAAGGAGGCAGGATAGAATAACCAGAAAACTCCCCGGAGCCCTGAGGGCCTCCACGGCTACTGCCGTCCGAGAGTAATAAAGGGTTAAAGAGTCAGTCAGAACGCCCTGAGGTCGATCCGAAATCTCCGCCCACAGCGGACCAGCTGACAAAACTCCGGGGCATGTTCCCTCACCCAGGAGTCTGACCTGGTGGCTTGATCTGGAAACAAGATTGTTGTCCCCCGCTCCGAGAGGAATGGAGGCGACCACTCATTGCGTCGCAACTTGACTGAAGAAAGAGAGTCTCTGGTGCCGAGGAATGAAAAATCCTCTGACGGACCGTGTTGAGAAACGTCTATGCGGAGCATAAATTGGATCTGTGTCGAATCGGAAGCTCGTGGATCCTCCGGATATTCAGAAGCCACCTAATGTAGAGTGGGATAGTAGCAGTAAATTGTCCCATTAGGGAACCAACGTCACCCACTGCCCTTGAAAAAGAGTTATTCTGTGATCTTCCTAAACTCTGTGGGAGCGGAAGAGAGGAGAGTAAAGGACTTACAGTGAAAATGAGAATCCTGTTAAGGGGGAATCTGAGAAAAGCCTGTCCAACGGAAATCAGTAAACAGGCATCTCTGAAGACAAGGGACACGTAAAACTCCCTTTCTTGTTTAAACTAGCAATCACAGACTAAAAGGATTGTAAGGCCAGAATAGGCCTGTCCGAGCCACTTGGCTTCGGAACGTGAAAAGAAAACAAAGGCCTGAGAACTGTCCTAATTCAAATGATATGTGAAAAAACAGGGATCAACACCCTTTGCGGTTAGAAACCTATGGAGCGCAGCCTGCAGTATGACTCTCTTGTCATCGTAAATCAGCCGACCCATGCCGAGGGACTCCTGAGACGGTTGTAACCGCCCAAGCCTTCTCCCATCGACCTGCGCCTACCCTGGGACCCTGCAGGTGGTAGAAAAGTCTGTGTAATGGGTGTATAGGATGACATAAAATCAGACTGGACCGAGGATGTTGAACCTCTGCTTCAGCCTTTTTACCCTGAGAACCCCTGGCGACGAAGATATCACCCGTGTGGAGTCAAAAGCCTGAAAGGGCACGGAAAAATCTAAAGGGAAGACCAGTAAAGGTCTGTCTTGGAGCTGGGGCAGTAGTAGGAGAAATCAAAGTGGACCTACCTCCATTGGTTCAAGAAATCCTGCAGAAAGTTCCTTCCCCAGAACCATCTGCCCCGTAGGATTTCATGTTTACCTGTCACTGTCGCAGCCCCAGAGGTCGTCGGGTTAAGACAGCCCAAGCGAAGATGCAGGGTCCGAGTCTGTAGACGTGGAGACCTCCAAGGAACATAAAGCAGAATCGTGATTCTGACCTGTACCAAAGTATCAATTGATCCTGATGCGAAGCATCCTGTAACCTAGAGGACAATTGTTCCCCAACCTACCTGCTCCGGACACGGTAGAACCATGCTGCCGCATATGTCGATGGATCCCTGAGCAAGGTTGCCTCAGGAAAACGGCGGCTTGATGGACCGGCGATACACCGAGGTGTATACCCTAGAGAGGTTCTGATACCATCTCCTGCCATCTGCGGGGAAAAGATAGGAAAACAAACCTTGTTTGATACCTGATATTGTGTGTCGGCCGCCTACCGGAGCCTGCCCAGCTCATCCGAAACTGGACCAGTCGCTGTCATTTTCGTCAATGGCGTGGAACCCTGATGGACTTGACGTGTCCTCCTCCTTTACCTGCAGTATCAGATGAACTGCTGTATTATGTACCTGTCTATTCTGAGACACTGGTTCAGATCCACAGAAAACAGACATCAGTAATGCATGGAATGTTAGCAAAGTTTCTTTTTGGAAAGGTGTGTTTGGTCCCGCTGTGATTTGATCCTGTGACCTTGGAAACCAAAGTCCAAGGGCTTACCTGATGAGCTATTGTCTGGATAATAGTGACATTACCTGCATCATTGATCAAACAGGGGTGTGCAGGTGCGTGGAGGGCGAAGCAGATGGCTCCGCCGCATACTTCACACCTAAGAGGGAATTCTTCGACTATCCCAGGAGAGACAAACGAAAGGAGAAAAGGTGGGTTAAAGAAACAGAGCCCTACGTAAGGTCTGCACTATAATGTGTAGTGACCGATACGATTAAAATAAACTTTCTGGAGCAGCGGAGACCTGAACCAGTAACGCTGCGCTGTGGGACAGGAGTCTTAGCCCTAGGCTATAGGAGTTCTCCTTAAAGTTTTGTTTGGATTCAAACCCCTGTTCAGATACCCGCTACTAGCATACTGAGCCGCAGCGCTATTTGTCTGATGCCTTACACGCATTCCACAATTACAAATAGCATTAGTAACTAGTGACACCAAGGAATAATAAAGGGAAGGCAACACCCCGCCCTGTATTTAGTGTACCGCTAATTAAGGTGCACCAGATGTTTCTCGGAGGTTCCGCTGGCTTTTCAAAATGGTGACCAGCCTGTGAGAAAGATGGGGGAAAATGTTATGTGCAAGATGTTATTAGAAAACATTGCGGAAGTTTTGTTTTATCCCCTATATCTGGTATTTTATGGATATATCTATATACACACCTACACGCACTTAAATATATATATCTATATATATACATGCACAAACATAACTATATATGTATATATACACACACACACACACACACACACACACACACACACACACACACACACCGTAGGTAAATAAATACTGCACAGTAGATTCTTTTAATTATTATTGAGCTGAGTCCCAGCTACTGTAATAGAGCAGGTTCCCTGATTTGCAAGTAGGGAAATGCTGGGTAGAGGACTCTACTGCAGGAGGAATGTAGCAATATTTCAGCAGCCTGAAGTATCGAAAAGTTAAAAACCCCAGAGACAGGGTCTGTTGCCTAGCGACAGGGAGACCTGGGAGCCCGCTGAGTAAAGCGGGTTATCTGTAAAGAAATCCTCCCTGCACAGCCAGGAGAGGAATGGGTCTTCAGTGTGAGACACACACTGGAGCGGAGAGAGCCCGCCGTACAGAGCGGGAGTTAGCTCCGCCCCCCCTGCCTCGTGCAAAGGTATCCCCCGGCCGCCTTGCGGGCAAATATAACCCCCGGCCCTGCCGGGGAGAATGTATATTGTCATATATGCTGTGGCCGGGGAGCGGTGTGTAACCCCCCCCGGCCACCTGTATGCAGCTGATTCTGAGCCCGCCGGACGGAGCGGGACTTAGCTCCGCCACTCTGCTCCGGCGCCACTTTTAAATCTAAAATTCAGCTACTCCGGCGCCTGTATTACCCGGCTGAGCTGCGTTTGGGTAGTGTAAATGTATCACCCGGCTGCCTTCTGCTGCAGCCGGGGATAGAAGAGCGCTGAGCCCGCTTACAGAGCGGGCTGAAGCTCCGCCCCCCTCATAATGGCGCCAAGATTACACTATGTGTTTAAGATTTGAACCCAGACTTCAGTGGTACTGGTACTTTCTATGCTGTGGGTCCCTGAATTTACTAGATGAGCCACAGCTCCTTTCTGTACTCTGTTCAAACACTGGTTGTTATACAGGACACACACAGTAAAAAACCATCACATTTAAGTGTAAAATCACACATCAGTCTGGAGGGGGGGAGATTGTACTCACCGTCCTTTTGATGGCGTGGCCCTGACACGCAGCGGTGTCCGGCCGGAATCTTCTGATGTAGTGGTCCCGACACACGCCGCACGCAGCGGTGTCCGACCATTTTTGATACTCACCGCTGCCATGCTGCCGGAATCTTCTGCTGGATGGAGAGGCCGCGACACGCGCCGCACGCAGCGGTGTCCGCCAACTCAGGAGAGCTCAGTGTCTCCCTCAGCCGGGGCCCATCCCTAGCCGCACGCAGCTGCGATGGGACCCCGCCGGCAGCTCCCACGGTGCAGACTGGCAGTGGCAGAGCTGCCAGTCTGTGAGTGTGTGTAAGAAAAATAAAATAATAAAGAAAAAAGAAGAAAATTCTTCAGCTAAACCCAAGTGAACCAGCTACCTCGGGCACTAAACTAAGACTGGCTTGGAGGGGAGATAGTAGGGGAGGAGCTAGCCACAGTGTGAGAATTTTTAAAGTGCCAGCTACCAATACCACCTACTATCTCCCCATTGTAACTACACTCCAGTGGCCCCTAGTGGATGAAGGAGAAAAACCTAAAACTAAACTTTTCACTAAGCAGCTCAGGAGAGCCACCTAGTGTGCACCCTTCTCGTTCGGGCACAAAAATCTAACTGAGGCTTGGAGGAGGGTCATAGGGGAAGGAGCCAGTGCACACCAGGTAGTTCTAAAGCTTTACTTTTGTGCCCAGTCTCCTGCGGAGCCGCTATTCCCCATGGTCCTTACGGAGTCCCCAGCATCCACTAGGACATCAGAGAAAATTAGTGTATTTATTTTAGTTATCTATCGAACTACTGGAGCCTAATGTAATGCAGTCTCTTTCCCGTTTTGTTTGAGTATTGTGTGAAACTTTAACAGCTTAACTGTATAGCGGAACTTAATGGAAGGAACAATTTTAACAAATGTATTTATTTCATAATCAGCAATGGCATCTGGAAATATCATGGATGATCTCTGAAGCATCCCCACATTTAAATTCTTCAAATACCTAGAGAAGAAATCAGCTACACTTCAACAGTTGTCTTATGAGCTGTAGACTACAAGACCAGAGCTATGTAAATGGCAGAACGTGACAGTTTATCCGTGGTCTGAGCGTGTAATGACTACTGTAAGGCACTGACAGCCTGCCATGTACATAGGAAAGGGATCTCATTATTTCGAAAATATTTGGTTCAAATTCTTTATGCACGTGCCATTTCAATCAAGGAGGAATTGAAACACTAATATTAAGGATTTTTCGACTTCATTCCAGGGAATTTTTTCCATGTGTGCTGGAAATAGATCACGATTTTGAGATTAAAAAAAAAAAAAAAAGAAGATGCAAAAACAATATACATGAAAGAACATTTGTTTACAATTAAATGGTTTTAGAGGGCCAAAAAAACATACATGGTAATAAATATATGACAAAGTTAGGCTGACAAAATTATGTTGTGAGGATTGCTCTTTTTGATGTAAAAAGAATGGTACTATGATTACAAGGATCGCTATTTAATGTGACTATTTGAAGGTCTGCTGATATTTTGCACCTCAGGTGACTGTGCTCAGTGTCATTAGATTGACCACTATTGGTCGACACAAATTAGGCCCACAAGGTCAAAAGGTCGACATGACAATGGTCAATGCAACATATGGGCGACATGGGTTTTTCACAGTTTTTTTTTTTTTTTCTAACTTTTTCATACTTTACCATCCACGTGGACTACGATTGGGAACGGTATAATTGTCCGAAGCATGGCGGATGATGTGGCACATTAACTGTGGGTCCATGTGCTAAAATTTTAAAACGGACACCCTAAAAACCTAAACAAACTCATGTCAACCTTTGCATGTGTTGACCATTTTCATGTCAATGTTTTGTCTGTGTTGACCCTTTCCTCATGTCGACCTTGTGCAAGTTAACATTTTAGGGTTGACCTAGACACTGTCGACCTAATGAACCATACCCGATCAACCAATGGGCTGATTAGGCTGCAGTCTAGTGTTCTATTTATTCCTCCAAGCACTTCTTGTTTCTTAGCGGGGACGGCTAGGTCTGGCTGTCTAGATATTGAGAAGACTGGTGCAGCAAGGTCCGTCTGTTCCCCCTCTACTTCAGAGCCTGAGAGAAAAACACAGATCCATCAACGGAGCCAGACAGCCTCATTTCCCTCTGAGGAAACTGCTCTCGATAAGGAACTAGTTAGAGTACTGGAACCATTAACCGCACCAATACCTACCACTTATCTGCATCTTGAACATATCTGCCAGCAAGAGAGAAGAGTGATTGCGGACCTGTGGTAAGTGCTACAGCAATCTTTACCTGGAGAACTATCTCTGTGACAAAGCCTATACAGTGTGCCTCCTAACAGAGTACAGGGGCACAGCTGCTATCATTTTCTGGTCAGGGGGAATGGGGGTATGACCAATTTATGTCTACAACCCTTCCAAATACTCTTTACAATAAAGAGACCAGAACAATTTTATTTTAAAAGATATTTTCAAATCTGTATCTTTAAGGATAGATTTCCGGGAAGAGTTTTTTGTGTTATAACAATATCAATAAAAGTTATGTTTTAAACATCTTTCCAAATTGTTATATATAACTTACTTCCTTTAATAAGAGTGCGCCCACACAAGAGCCTTCCTTTCTCTTCCAATTTTACAAATCATTTTCTATAGTCCTACAAACGTCTGACTCTCCGCCTGAGCACTTTGCAGCTCCATATATACTTCAAATGTGCTTAAAAGTTTATATCAGGTACTGATTGCAGAGTACAAACACTGTGAGAAGCCCCAGCAATTTAGCCAACAAGTGTCAGTTTCAAATCATTCAACACTACAATGTTCCACCGGAGTCCTGCAAGCTATATAATTAGTGGTTTGAATGGAAAATTGTGTCATTCGGACATTGTTTTTGACTAAAAGCACTTTCTGGAAGAACTACAGTATGCTTCATTGGTATATATATGCAGTAGTGATTATCATTCAATCATCTCTAATAGGGAGTGTTAATGTGGGTTTTTTTTACGTGCTGATGTCTATTTGATATAATGTTAGTGTGACATACTTATGTCTGTTTGTTTTAATGTACTATTAAATGGGATATATGTTATGTTAGCACAACTACATTTATTGCGCTCCTATCGGTGGTTTAACATTTGGTACAAATTACTAGATTAGGAGCAAAATTAATTTTATAGAATTGAACCCATTTTTAAATATATGTTCTGCACCTAATTATTAATGTAATGTCTAATCTCTTATGAATAAATCTTATTCAGCAGGTGACGGTTCTCTGGAATAGATGCAAAACAGCATATGGCTGTTAAAATGGACAACTGTTACCTAAATGAGAAATAACTGTGCTTAGTTCGGGTCTAAGATTTGTGGCAGTAATAACATACACTACTATACAGTATACTCGGTAATCTCTTTATCAGTACAGTCTCTCAATAGTGCAGTTTATCCAACAACAATGGAGACTGGAACGATATACTGTAGTATTGGGATTTAAAGAACAAACCCTGTATAGCAAATCACCAGTAACAGAGTTAAACCCACGTATTGGTAACTATTGTGCAAAGTTTAAACTTAACCACTACAATATAGCTAACAGTATTGTCATATACAGTACTCTCTGTTCAGAGATCTGCTTATCTAACAAGTCACAGAAATAAAATCTGGTTGTAGACAATTCTAAAAACTGAAAATTAACAGGCGGTCACTAGAGTGGTATTTTACAGTTGTCATTAAGATACTGTGTGTATTGCATAGCGGTCACTCAAAGTGCTCTCTAATGTATGGAGGTCTGAGGAATACTTTCTGTACTGGGTAGTCAACATTTAGGCAGTCAAAACGTAAGACAATTAAAATGTTGACTGACAAAATGTCGACGTGGGCATAAGGTTAAATTGAAGACAGTCAAAATAATTGACATTGAATAAATAAATGTTGACCATCAAAATAAAAGCATCTTAGATGCCTCTGAGCCACCGGTTTAAACGCTGCAACATAGGAGCGGCAAATTAGTGAAATTTAAAGGGGAGAAATGTGTGCCCCCCAAATCAATTACAGCGATGGATCTCTGAGCCTGGACTGGTAACGGAAAATAGGGTGAAAAAACGGCATGGGTTCCCTTTAGTTTCAAATAACCAGCACCCAGCTGAACCAGCCGGGGAGATAATATTCTAGCAGGGAGACACAGCGTGGGGTTTTCCTGACATAATGTTAATCATCCCCAAACTGGTGAAGGATACACTTCAGCTTAAGCTGGCAATACACTAGTCCAATATGGCCTCTTTTCACAACCGAAGGATCGGGCCGAGAATTCGGGTGAAAAGTGGCCAAATTGGATGTGTTTGACAGCTGAGCCGATGCACGGTCCCGTGAGCATCGGATCGGAGTCGGAGATTGGACGTGCGGCACGTACAACCACCGACTCAAGAGTGGGCTCCGGCAGCGGGGAACGGGATTGCATGCACTATGTCACATGCAAAAGGACCGCATGCTCCTGGGGCATTGGCCGCGATTTCTCCCATAGGAGAAATCACAGTACTGTACGGGGGCCTTAAGAATCGCATTTCTAGGTATACAGTACTTTTTCAATGTAAAGTAAGGATTAAATAAAAAAAAAAAACCCCACTGCTTTCATAAAACACAGTGTCACATATAACAAAGCCAGTGTCCTATTGTGATTAACTTAAGCCATGAACAAAGCTGAACTGAAAAACATTTTAAGAGAATAATGCGTAGGCTTATTTTAATGAAGGAATTGGAGACTTGCATTTAACATTTACACTTTTGCATTTTGTACGTTTCAGCTTTTCCAATCTCTCTAAAAAGCAAAAGGTGCACTCCTGGTCTGTGGTGCCCAGGGGTTAAAGTGAGCCGGAACGGGGTGGAACTGCGTTCCGTCAGTTCCACTTGGAGATGGAACGCAGTTCTGGCTCACCTAACCCGATGTCCCGGCTCTCCCCGCACAGCGGCAGTCGGAGGCAGGAGCTCAGTACTGAGCTCCTGCCTCCGGCTCTGTCAGTACGCGCTATGGGAGAGACGTCATGACGCCTCTCCCATAGTGCCGAGGAGCGGGCGCCAAGAGAGGACTGCGGCGGGAGCGGGGCTTGGTAAGTATGGTGCCTCTCTCTCTCCCCCCCCCCCCTCCCATATGTGCACTACTAGCGGCGCTGTTATTGGAGGGTCTATACTACTGGGGGGCTATACTACAGAGGGGCCAAACTACTGGGGGGCTATACTACAGAGGGGCAAACTACTGGGTGGCTATACTACAGAGGGGCAAACTGTTGGGGGGCTATACTACAGAGGGGCAAACTACTGGGGGGCTATACTACAGAGGGGGAAACGACTGGGGGGCTATACTACAGAGGCAAACTACTGGGGGGCTATACTACAGAGGCAAACTACTGGGGGCTTTACTACTGGGGGCTTTACTACTGGGGCAAACTACTGGGGGGCTTTAATACTGGGGACAAACTACAAAGGGGCAAACTACTGGGGGGCTTCATAACTGGGGGCATTACTACAAGTGGGCAAACTACAGGGGGGCTGGGGCAAACTACTGGGGGCATTACTAACGGGGCAAAACTACTGGGGCCATTACCACTGGGAGGCTAAACTAAAGGGGGGGGGGAGAGTAAATTACTGGGGTCATAACTGCAGGGGCATTACCAGTGGGGGCATGACTACTGGGGCTAAACTACAGGGGGATAAATGACTGGGGGCAATACTACAGGCAACATTACTACTGGGGGCAATACTACACAGGGGCATTACCATTAAGGGCATTACTGATGGGGTGCACTGCTAATGAGGGCATTGTAAAGGGGACACTTCATAAGGGGCACCACTCTTGGGGACATAAGGGGCACTACTATTGCGGGTATTGCATAAGGGTCACTACTATTGCGGGTATTGCATAAGGGTCACTACTATTGCGGGTATTGCATAAGGGTCACTACTATTGCGGGTATTGCATAAGGGTCACTACTATTGCGGGTATTGCATAAGGGGCACTACTACTGTGGGCATAGTATAAGGGGTGCTTACTGCTGTGGGCATTACTGTATGGGCTGACAAAGAAGCTGAGCTCCTGGTCCGCCCTCCGTCGCCGCACTGGGAGCCCTGGTTCCAGACTCCCAGCTGCAGCGGATCTGGGACCAGGCTGGCTTTATAATCCCTGCCGCCGCATCGCGCTCCTGTGACTGCGGCGCTACTAGTTCAAATCTGTAGCTGATTGGCTGCCGGTCCACAGCAGTTTTGAAATATTAGCACCGTGGTCACAGGAGCTCGATGCGGCGGCAGGGATAATAAAGCCAGCCTGGTTCCCGATCCACTGCAGCCGCCCTCAGCCTCCTCTGCCACCCCACCCTTGGACCTCTGCATGCCCACAGCCTCCTCCTCCGCACTATCTCCGAGGCCCACAGCCTTCTCCACTCCACGCCTACCACAGCCTACTCATCCACAGCACCGCAGACCACCGCCGCTGCTAAACATGTAATCTTACCCTGCTGCCTTTCTCTCTCTAGTGCCTACTGTATGCCCCTGCTGTCACTCTCCATGTCCCTGCTGTCACTCTCCCTGTCACTCTATAATGTGAATTTCGGCTCATTCTGTATGCTATAATGTGAATGGCGGCTCATACCGTGTGCTATAATGTGAATTTCGGCGCATACCGTGTGCTGTAATTTGAATTTCGGCTCATACCGTGTGCTATAATGTGAATTTCGGCGCATACCGTGTGCTATAATGTGAATTTCGGCTCATACCGTGTGCTGTAATTTGAATTTCGGCTCATACCGTGTGCTATAATGTGAATTTCGGCTCATACCGTGTGCTATAATGTGAATTTCGGCTTATACGGTGTGGTGTAATGTGAATTTGGCTCATACTGTGTGGTGTAATGTGAATCTCGGCTCATACTGTGTGGTATAATGTGAATTTCGGCTCATACTGTGTGCTATAATGTGAATTTCGGCGCATACCGTGTGCTGTAATTTGAATTTCGGCTCATACCGTGTGCTATAATGTGAATTTCGGCGCATACCGTGTGCTATAATGTGAATTTCGGCTCATACCGTGTGCTGTAATTTGAATTTCGGCTCATACCGTGTGCTATAATGTGAATTTCGGCTCATACCGTGTGCTATAATGTGAATTTCGGCTTATACGGTGTGGTGTAATGTGAATTTGGCTCATACTGTGTGGTGTAATGTGAATCTCGGCTCATACTGTGTGGTATAATGTGAATTTCGGCTCATACTGTGTGCTATAATGTGAAAGGGGTCCTGTTATTGTGGTGTATAAGGGGTATATGGTGTGGTAAACTACACTGAAGGGCACACCCCCTTTTGCGTGGCCATGCCCCCTTTTCAGGAGCGCACACGCCATCGGCGCGCACTAATTACAACCTTCACTTTTCCATACCCCCACTTCAAAATTTACACTTGGCTGCTACTACTGTGGGCATTATTACTATTGTGTGACCACGCCCCTCTCTTTTTGAGACCCCCCCCCCCTTTTGCCGCGCGCCGTATGCGCGCGCAATACCTTTATTACATGGGCGCCGTGGGGAGGGGGGTGAGTTCCACCACCTCTCTAGGACCACTTTAAGCACTGGTGGTGGCAACTCCAAGTGCACTGTCCGGATCATCCAAGGGATGTCCAATACCTCATGTGTGCTCAGGGAACCAACTGGATTACAAGGGAAGATTCCATTTGGTAATGGTAGATAGCAGCCTTAGAAGTAATGCTAAACCACAGCTGGATCAATTAACAATCTGATGCTTGTGGACCTGGCAGCTGCAGAAGGTAATAGACATACAGAGGTGTCCTTCTACACCCAGGGGTCTATTTACTAAGCCTTGGATGGAGATAATGTACTAGCCAATCAGCTTCTGTCATTTTTCAAACCCAGCCTGTGACATGGCAGTTAGACAGTGATTGGCTGGAACTTTATCGCAGTCCACTTTATCTCCATCCAAGGATTAGTAAATAGACCCCCTAGCCTCAATACACCATGCAGCGTGAGATGCCTGGCGCAAGCGAGCTGTGCTGAGTAGTGTAGTGTAGAGATTTTCTTTGAATTTAAAAAAATGAATTTATCAGGGCTCATCATTTCATTATTCTGTGATTTCTGTTAGAGTGTCAGGATTATACAAATCTAGAGCAAAAACAGCAATTTTAAAGTATAATATGTGGACGATATATGGACTCATGACAATAGTATAAATCTGAAATGTAAATGTTTGACTTACAAGAAATAAGTGTGGCATTTACATGGCAATAGTGTGCACTGCACTAGGTAGAGAGGCTACAGGTCAAACCACCAGCTGGGTCTGTTGAATGAGAGCCAGAGACTGCCTATGTCATGTTCATGATGAGAAATCATTACAGAACACGGTCAGACTGATGCTGTATGAAGATCTTTTCGCCACAGCTTGAACAGACAGACTAAACACTGCATTTCTTTTCCCAACAAAGATTGTTTTCTTGGCTTCTCCAATTCATAAGCACACAGTAGTCTCAATGGGAAACTTACCATAGTTATTGTTGCTACTGGCATTTTCAATCTCCAGTACCCATTCTCCAGCTGGGTCCTCGTCCCAAGAATGTGTCGACATAAATGCCCAATCATTAAAACCTTCTGGAGAGTAATCGTGGGGCCTAAATAGAGAATCACAATTATTGGGAAATAAATGCTCTGACCCTAGACACAACTTTTTCTTTTTTCTTTTACAGAACCACAACAACATTGCATGCAAGGAATTATAAAGTACTTATAAATACATGGGGGAATACAAACTCCACACAGACAGCACAGCAATGTTAACTGTGTGGCTGCATTTAAAGCTACCAAATGGTTACGTAAATGGGCAGTGTTAGTTATTGATCATGACATAACCCTAAAACTCACCCAATGAAAGCATTCAATAAAACAATGCACAGAAAAGCAAGCATGCTGATTATCCCAGAAAGATGGACACTCCGGTTGCTGACGCAATGCAGTTACCTTGGTGCCAGTAAACAGGAGCGGGTGCCCTTAGGACTCGTCAGATAAATGGTGAGGTCCCCCCTGCGGTTGTAGGACAAGGTTAACCTGGCTTGAATGTGCTCCAAGGTGCTGATGTAATTGGACATCCCAGTGCAGGGTTCCACTTTCCGTCTGACTTCTAACCGCTTCCCTATGTCCCTAGAAATAAGAACAGCATTCAGTGCCAATTACAGATCCTGCCTGCAGAATGAATTTAGGTCATTTGCCATCCCATGAGCTTACGAACTGGCAGACATGACATGGCTCACACAATTAAATGTAAAACAAACCAAATCAAAGGATCTTAAAACAATAGTACAAACTTCTAAAACAATAAGTACTAGAAACGTTCATGGGTAAGTGAACAATCATAAATGAGAAATAAATGAATAATGGTTGTAGGCACAATTACGGAGTCAGAGGTCCATCCTCCCTTCTCAATACCAATCTATCTTGGGGCTAACCTAATCAAGACACAGGATATATAATCCTACATATGATAATGTGCTCTGTTACATTGCCAAACCAAACCCTGCTATTGCCAATACCGAGGCACAGTGAGCCAGGAGACTGTTGGGACAGAGATATCAACATGTAATGTCTGCCAAAGAACCAGGTGTTCCTAACACATCCCATTGTTCTTTATTACAGTAGAATGTGTATTCTTTACATGCCTACAAAAGCCACTGTTGCATATAAACAGTGACAGAAGGCAACGTACCCAGAGGTATCACAATTCTACTCTATAGAAGAAGTAACTCAGTCAGATAATTAGTTAGATCTGCTGTAACATTTTTGTGGTTCTACAGGGCAGAAGTATCCACTGCAGACAGATCCAGCCGCACAGAAGAGATATAAAATAAAAACTCTGAAAGGTTATTGGAACCAGGTTGCTTAACCCCAACCACAAGCAAAGCACAAGATAGAGCGGCAGCTGTTTTCCCCTGCAGGGCTCCATTCATGCTCAGCTGGACAGAAGCCTTGTTGAGCCTCTGGCTCTGACCCAGTGAGGTGTGAATGGTCTGTGTGTCTAAATCCCCAAAGAGCCAAAGCCAGGTAATACGCAGTCTGTTCCCAGGACTCACTGAGCATGATTATTTTAGTGAGAAACAACTTTAGCAGTAACAGCAGGAGCTGTATCCGTTTACATGTGTTCTGCACAGAGACTACGAAATTATATATATATTCCTGTCTGAGAAATTCTAAAGAATGAAAGACTTGTTAACATGTTGAGCGGAATGGACAGAATGGCGTTTTCAGAGAATAGGTTCCGACATGGAGGTGGCATATCATTGCACTCATTTACAGGTCATGTATAGTCATCAGGTATTTCTCCGGGTAACCAAAAGAAGTGGTTTCCGGTAGAACATACTGCATACCACCCGAGAAAAAATATAAACAGATTTGGGAGCTTTGCTCTGTGCCGCCAACCACAGGCTAGGCATCTCTCTTCCAAGTCAATGTGAAGGAAATTTCATTTTGATTAGTTTAACGATCCTCTATGCAGAGCACGATTTTGGAGATGACCCTTGATTAAGCAGTAGCTTTCATTCCAGGCTCAAGCCTAGTACTTGAGAGCAATGGCACAGCTTACAGACCATTTACTATAATAGATGTCTTGCCGCTTTCTCCTAATTGTCAGGATGGAATGGCACAATCAGAGAGCAGAGCTTAATACTTACAATCAGACTGCCAGCAGTGACACACCTCCAATATACCGCCATTATCAGAGGCTGCAGCAAATTAAGGTGTAGTGTTCAGCACTACATGAGGAAAATGACTCAAGTCATCATATGGAGAGATTGTCCTGACCTCATAAAACAGGCCAGTGTTCATTAGTAAGCCTACTGTACAATTTGGACCAACGTTTAGAGGCCCACACCAAATGAGCTGGGTTTGAGATACGAGAGACGACACATTTATCTCAAATACTTCAGGGTGCAGGCACCGTGTTATGGCTCACAAATTTGAGTTTTATTCATCGGATAATTCTACTTTTGACACATCATTAATTAAAAAGTGCTATACTTTAATTGATAGCCTTGTGCAAAATGTGAGCAACATAGATTTCAGTCTGAAAAGGTCATAGATGCCACCTGTACTGCTTGTTAAAAAAATAATTAAAAAAACAAAACAAAAAAACCCCAAAGCTTTCAAGAAAAGACCATATATCTGAATTTCAGAATCACAGTACTTTAATACCGCAGCTTGTCCTTTCCATTCAAAGCTAAAACAGCAGTAGATCCACTTAACAGGATTCTCATCGGACACCCACTATGTATACTTAACTGGCTAATACTTTTTCCATTGTCCACTCAGAAATTGTTGTTTTGTTTTTTTATGATTAAGTCAAGAACATATATTTGAAGCTTATCCAACACAATTTTACAAAATAAATAAATAAAATAAAGCAAACTATAAAAATAGCTATTTTTTTTCTAATGCATGAACTTTGATTATTTAATAGTGTCTGCTAGTTATAACGATTTTACAATATATTGTGACATAAGTATGCATCCCTCATCCCGACACACTGGGTGGTAGTGGCACTGCAGTGTTTACATTTCCCTGGCATCTGCTTCTCTCAGCAGCTGCTGGGTGGTGCCACCGCTGGGCTGCCTGATGAATGCAACCAGCAGTGATAGACACTGGATGAGGAACAGAGGGAGCAGAGGTGCGAGGTAGTCCCTCTGAGATTGGCAGCTGCTTAAAGATTACCTTTCGCCAGCTGTCCAGTGGGAGTCTGACTGGTCGCATCAGGTGTAACCGTGTAAGGGAAAGTCCAGCCTGGCACGGTCATAGACTAGTGGTATATTTTATTAGCAAGCACAATGTTAATCATTCTCCATTAAGGTAATTACATGGTACATTATAGCCTGAAAGGTTTGCCATATATCCAGCTAATGGCAGAGGAGGAGGCATAAATCTCCATTACTCACTTGGGTTCTGTGAGAATGTTAATTACACATTTTCTCTGAGGTCGCACGGTGGTCCAGTTCTTAGCAAGAGCTACCATAGCGCCAGCATCCAGGAGCCCATATCCATATGAATGGCTGACTAGAAGGCAAAAACATGTTCCCTTAGAATGAGGACACAAAACGGAGGATGTGACCCTTACAACATGAGGGTGCACATTCAGACAGACACAAACAAAAGGAAAAGAAATAAGAGGATACGGAAACTGCACGTACTCACAGAGCACAGGACGGTCTAATACATTCTATTACATGAATGTAAGCATTACCTGCTGGGCATTACAGACCTAGAGGGCAACAGGTTTCCTGATAACAACGGTTTATGTACATAAACCTTTCACATCTGTAACCTTAACAGTGTTGCAATGTTCTCTGACTTACGGTGTAATAACAGAGCCACAGTTAAGCTTCAGTGTTTCACCACTGGTCATCTAAAAGCTACCCTAAGAGCCACTGACGTAACTAATGTTTTTATCTCATTACAACCAAAGGCTCTATTTGAATTGGCTGCAAGCAAGTAGCTATAGCATATATTCAGCCTGGTCTCACAAATGCTGCCCAGAAACTAAAAGTGATGAGAAGATGACATACACAGATTTCTTTAAACAACAGTTATAGGTTACTGGATATTGTACAACATCTGTTCCAGAGATAATCTGCAGGTGTAGCTAGCGTTACCAATCCCCGAGATGTCATAGAAAACCTGCTAATCTGTATAAAATGTCTGAGATATTGCGTGACTTCTGACAGATCAGTAAACCATTATATTTTGTCTGAGAAACAATATTATTCAGGGGCGTAACTATAGGGTGGCCAGACAGGCAAATGTTCAGAAGCCCACAAGGTGAGGAAGGCCCACACAGAGTCACACCTGGCTCCTGGTGGTGGTTGTGGCATCTGAGCTCTGTATCAGTGGCCTGGATTTCCGGACACTCGCTGATCATTGTCTGCTGCGACCACACAAAATGCTGGTGCCTGCTGGGCCCACCTCACAGAGGTTTGTGTCGCCACAGGAACTGCCATGGCTGCCCATTGCCGTGTCTGTCCCCTGCGAGCGTCTCTGACTAGCATTCTGTACAGCTCCCTCCTTGTCGGACGATTCCCTGTTTGGCTCCGTTGGTACCTACACAGCTGCAGCTCACAGTGCGGACATACTTCCTTTTGTGATTTCTAATAAAACGATACGATGGCAACACAGTAAGAGTGCCAAATCTTTATAAACATACAGGTTCTGTTTACAGTGAGGTGGTACGGCAAGATAGTGTCAAAGCTTTGTAAGTGCATTGGCGCCACTTCCACTTACCCAGCTGGCACTGTTAGACGTTATCGTTGATGCTCACGAATAACTTGGCCAAATAAGAAGCCCACCTTGTGAGTTTTCCAGGGGCCTCCAAGCCTCTAGTTACACCACTGATATTAGCTAAAGCACACATTAGCAAACTACGGGATGTCCATCGTAGTAATGCCATAACATAAATGCTTAAGGCCTGTTAGAATTACCTTTGCGTCCGACGCCATTGGTTAACCAGTCATTTGCATTAAGGTGAGATGGGTTTGATGTTCGTACAACAAGATGTTGCATATCCCTCCAGGTCAGGTTATTACTAGAAGAAAAGAGATTGTGTAATTAAAATCCATTTGAAGTAGAACAAACATATTTGGCTTTCTCTACCAATTTTATTTATGAACATGAAGGTCCAAGGCATGTACTGGGATATTACACTCCTTGTGCAGCAACTTCAATGTATAGAATAATCTTTAAAGTACCGATTCAAACTTTTTTGTTGTTGTCATGGAAACAGGTTTGCTTTAGCTCTGTATCAGCTAAATGTGTAAACGGATTCTTAAATGGAATGTACCGAATAGAAGTGAATGCCACTGACAGATGGGAAAATATTTAACCTATAAATCAAGTCCAGACTCAAGACTCGTCAAAAAAAAAACCAACAACTTATTCACTGTTACTATACAGTAAAGAAAGAAAATCAATAGCGGTAAAATGTAGATTCTCTCTACATTCTGCACTCCATTGTTTGTACAATGGAGTGCAGCTACAGATGGGGCCCTTCCACTGTATAGTACAGCACTTCTACATAGGAAGATAGAAGAGTTACTTTGTGCGCTGATTCGGAGTGCAAAAATGTAGTGTGAACTTTATTTTTCTGCAGAGATCTTACTAGTGATTTATACAAGGCTATGGTTGCATTTTGTGCATCGAGTCACAGTGGAAGCAAACATTTTGGGCTGAAATGATTTTCACGACAGAAAATTATTTGACAGTAGTTCTCATCTCAGAAATCAGGTGTTTGCAGTAGTCAAAGTGGTAGATGAGAGATTAGGTAAGAGTTTTTGAATCTTGTGGGCAAGAAGGCAATGGGGTATATGCAATTGAGGTCGAATTGCCGTAAATGTCGAAAAACGGGGCATTTTCGACACAAACAAATTATTCGACAATGCAATACAGTACTCTTCGACAATAAACCTGCCGTTTCAGATTCGACTTTTTGCAATTCGACATTTACTAAAATTCGACATGTCTGCAATAGTAAAAATGCGGCATTTCAACAAAAGTATATTCAATTGAAGAATGTCGATTCGACAACAGTGCTTTTCGACAGTCATTTCGTCAATTTCAGTCCGCCTCATTTTGCTGACGGGATCTAATAAAAAATTTTAAAAACATGTTTTTTTTGGTGTTTTTTTTATTGCTATTAGCATATCTATTTATATTAGAAGTGATTATGTACTTGGTTTGTCTATTAGGAGCCACCAGTATTATTTATATATTTTTTAAAAGAATATTTTTATTTTTTTTACTGACTAAAATAATATGGAGAGATCAGTGCATGTTTTTCAGTGGGAATGGGTTAAAAATTGTGAAAAAAAATGCGTGGGGTCCCCCCTCCTAAGCATAACAAGCCTCGGCTCTTTGAGCCGGTCCTGGTTGTAAAAATACGGGGGAAAAAAAGGACAGGGAATCCCCCGTATTTTCACAACCAGCACCGGGCTGTGCGTCCGGTGCTGGTGCAAAAAATACGGGGGACTTTGCAGTCAGCGGTTGACCGCGAGTAACCTCACCGCTGACCGCAAAGTTCCCACCATTGAAGATAATGGAGCGGCATAGTGCTATGCGCCGTCTGACAGCTCAGACGCGCACAGCCAATCAGGAGAGTGCCACGACGTGGCGCTCCCTGATTGGCTGAAGGGACCCTCTGTGACAGGAGTCACGGGGGGTCCCGGCATTCAGGGAAAGGGGTCCCATGTGTAAACATGGGACCCCTTTCAGTGCGTGGTCCGGGTTTTGCGTTTTATTTTTTTGCCAAGTACGTGGATTACAAAAAAGAAGAGGACAGATCTACACTGGATTTTGGCGAGTATAATTTTATTTTCAGGTACCCCGTGGATTCTACTTGGAGAAGTGGACCGAGTCGGCGTGTGAACATAGGTAAGTATGTGTGTGTCGGCGTGCATGTATGTAATAAAGTTTTACTTTCACGGTGTGCATGTACTGTTTTTTATTTGGGTATTTTTTTTTGCAGTAGAACTACAGGTACCAGCGGGCCCGTTTCCCCCCACATGCTGGTACTTGTGGTTCTCCAAGTACCAGCTTGCGGGGGAGGCTTGCTGGGACTTGTAGTTCTGCTACAAAAAAATAAGAATTTACTCACCGGTAATTCTATTTCTCGTAGTCCGTAGTGGATGCTGGGTACTCCGTAAGGACCATGGGGAATAGACTGGCTCCGCAGGAGACTGGGCACTCTAAAAGAAAGATTAGGTACTATCTGGTGTGCACTGGCTCCTCCCTCTATGCCCCTCCTCCAGACCTCAGTTAGAGAAACTGTGCCCGGAAGAGCTGACACTACAAGGAAAGGATTTGGAATCCAGGGTAAGACTCATACCAGCACACCAATCACACCGTACAACTTGTGATAACTATACCCAGTTAACAGTATGAACAACAAATGAGCCTCATTAACAGATGGCTCATAACAAAACCCTTTAGTTAAGCAATAACTATATACACGTATTGCAGCGAGTCCGCACTTGGGACGGGCTCCCAGCATCCACTACGGACTACGAGAAATAGAATTACCGGCGAGTAAATTCTTATTTTCTCTGACGTCCTAGTGGATGCTGGGTACTCCGTAAGGACCATGGGGATTATACCAAAGCTCCCAAACGGGCGGGAGAGTGCGGATGACTCTGCAGCACCGAATGAGCAAACTCAAGGTCCTCCTCAGCCAGGGTATCAAACTTGTAGAATTTTGCAAATGTGTTTGAACCCGACCAAGTAGCAGCTCGGCAAAGTTGTAAAGCCGAGACCCCTCGGGCAGCCGCCCAAGAAGAGCCCACCTTCCTCGTGGAATGGGCTTTGACTGATTTAGGATGCGGCAGTCCAGCCGCAGAATGTGCAAGTTGAATCGTGCAACAGACCCAGCGAGCAATAGTCTGCTTAGAAGCAGGAGCACCCAGCTTGTTGGGTGCATGCAGGATAAACAGCGAGTCAGTTTTTCTGACTCTAGCCGTCCTGGAAACATAGATTTTCAGGGCCCGGACTACGTCCAGCAACTTGGAAGCCTCCAAGTCCTGAGTAGCCGCAGGCACCACAATAGATTGGTTCAAATGAAACGCTGATACCACCTTAGGGAGAAATTGGGGACGAGTCCTCAATTCTGCCCTGTCCATATGGAAGATCATATAGGGGCTTTTACATGACAAAGCCGCCAATTCTAACACACGCCTAGCCGAAGCCAAGGCCAAAAGCATGACCACTTTCCACGTGAGATATTTCAACTCCACGGTCTGAAGTGGCTCAAACCAATGTGATTTTAGGAAATCCAACACAACGTTGAGATCCCAAGGTGCCACTGGGGGCACAAAAGGGGGCTGAATATGCAGCACTCCCTTAATAAATGTCTGAACCTCAGGCAGTGAAGCCAGTTCTTTTTGAAAGAAAATAGACAGGGCCAAAATCTGGACTTTAATGGATCCCAATTTTAAGCCCATAGTCACTCCTGACTGTAGGAAGTGCAGAAATCGACCCAGCTGAAATTCTTCTGTTGGAGCCTTTATAGCCTCACACCAAGCAACATATTTTCGCCATATGCGGTGATAATGTTTTGCTGTCACATCCTTCTTAGCTTTTATCAGCGTAGGAATGACTTCAACCGGAATGCCCTTTTCCATCAGGATCCGGCGTTCAACGGCCATGCCGTCAAACGCAGCCGCGGTAAGTCTTGGAACAGACAGGGCCCCTGCTCTAGCAGGTCCTGTCTGAGAGGCAGAGGCCAAGGGTCCTCTGAGATCATTTCTTGTAGTTCCGGGTACCAAGTCCTTCTTGGTCAATCCGGAACGATGAGTATAGCTCTTACTCCTCTCTTTCTTATTATCCTCAGTACCTTTGGTATGAGAGGAAGAGGAGGGAACACATAAACCGACTGGTACACCCACGGTGTCACTAGAGCGTCCACAGCTATCGCCTGAGGGTCCCTTGACCTGGCGCAATATCTTTTTAGCTTTTTGTTGAGGCGGGACGCCATCATGTCCACCTGTGGCCTTTCCCAACGATTTACAATCAGCTGGAAGACTTCTGGATGAAGTCCCCACTCTCCCGGGTGGAGGTCGTGCCTGCTGAGGAAGTCTGCTTCCCAGTTGTCCACTCCCGGAATGAACACTGCTGACAGTGCTATCACGTGATTTTCCGCCCATCGGAGAATCCTTGTGGCTTCTGCCATCGCCATCCTGCTTCTTGTGCCACCCTGTCGGTTTACATGGGCGACCGCCGTGATGTTGTCTGACTGTATCAGCACTGGCTGGTTTTGAAGCAGGGGTCTTGCCTGACTTAGGGCATTGTAAATGGCCCTTAGTTCCAGAATATTTATGTGTAGGGAAGCTTCCTGACTCGACCATTGTCCTTGGAAGTTTCTTCCCTGAGTGACTGCCCCCCAACCTCGGAGGCTTGCATCCGTGGTCACCAGGATCCAGTCCTGTATGCCGAATCTGCGGCCCTCGAGAAGATGAACACTCTGCAGCCACCACAGCAGAGACACCCTGGCCCTCGGGGACAGGGTGATCAGCCGATGCATCTGAAGATGCGATCCGGACCACTTGTCTAACAGATCCCACTGAAAGATCCGTGCATGGAACCTGCCGAATGGAATTGCCTCGTAAGAAGCTACCATCTTTCCCAGGACTCGCGTGCAGTGATGCACCGACACCTGTTTTGGTTTTAGGAGGTCTCTGACCAGAGATGACAACTCCTTGGCCTTCTCCTCCGGGAGAAACACCTTCTTCTGTTCTGTGTCCAGAATCATACCCAGGAACAACAGACGCGTCGTAGGAACCAGCTGCGACTTCGGGATATTCAGAATCCAGCCGTGCTGTTGTAGCACTTCCTGAGATAGTGCTACTCCGACCAACAACTGCTCCCTGGACCTCGCCTTTATAAGGAGATCGTCCAAGTACGGGATAATTATAACTCCCTTCTTTCGAAGGAGTATCATCATTTCGTCCATTACTTTGGTAAATACCCTCGGTGCCGTGGACAGACCAAACGGCAACGTCTGGAATTGGTAATGGCAGTCCTGTACCACAAAACGGAGGTACACCTGGTGAGGTGGGTAAATGGGGACATGTAGGTAAGCATACCATGTAATCACCCTCGTCCAGGATTGCAATAACCGCCCTGAGCGATTCCATTTTGAACTTGAACTTCCTTATATAAGTGTTCAAGGATTTCAAGTTTAGAATGGGTCTCACCGAACCGTCTGGTTTCGGTACCACAAACATTGTGGAATAGTAACCCCGTCCCTGTTGAAGGAGGAGAACTTTGATTATCACCTGCTGGAGGTACAGCTTGTGAATTGCCGCCAGAACTACCTCCCTGTCCTGGGGAGTAGCTGGCAAGGCTGATTTGAGGTAACGGCGAGGGGGAAACGTCTCGAATTCCAGCTTGTATCCCTGAGATACCACTTGTAGAACCCAGAGATCCACCTGTGTGCGAACCCACTGGTCGCTGAAGTTCCGGAGACGGGCCCCCACCGCACCTGGCTCCACATGTGGAGCCCCAGCGTTATGCGGTGGATTTCGTGGAAGCAGGGGAGGATTTTTGTTCTTGGGAACTGGCTGTATGGTGCAGCTTTTTCCCTCTACCCCTGCCTCTTCCATGTGCCTTTTAGAATCAGCATCACCCGTCCACTGCCAAGTCCATAATACTCTCCTGGCAGAAATGGACATCGCATTAATTCTAGATGCCAGCCGGCAAATGTCCCTCTGTGCATCTCTCATATATAAGACTACGTCTTTAATATGCTCTATGGTTAGCAATATAGTGTCCCTGTCAAGGGAATCAATGTTATCAGACAGGGAATCAGACCACGCTGCTGCAGCACTGCACATCCATGCTGAAGCAATAGCAGGTCTCAGTATAGTACCTGAGTGTGTATACACAGACTTCAGGATAGCCTCCTGCTTTCTATCTGCAGGCTCCTTTAAGGCAGCCGTATCCTGAGACGGCAGTGCCACCTTTTTTGATAAGCGTGTGAGCGCTTTGTCCACCTTAGGGGATGTCTCCCAGCGTAACCTATCCGTTGGCGGGAAAGGGTACGCCATTAGTAACCGCTTAGAAATTACTAGTTTCTTATCTGGGGAACCCCACGCTTCTTCACACAATTCGTTTAACTCATCAGATGGGGGAAAAGTCACTGGCTGCTTTTTCTCCCCAAACATAATACCCTTTTTTGTGGTAACCGGGTTTATGTCAGCAATGTGTAAAACATCTTTCATAGCCGTAATCATACATCGGATGGCCCTTGTGGACTGTACATTTATCTCATCCTCGTCGACACTGGAGTCAGACTCCGTGTCGACATCTGTGTCTGCCATCTGAGTCAGCGGGCGTTTTTGAGCCCCTGATGGCCTCTGAGACGCCTGGGCAGGTGCGGACTGAGCTGCCGACTGTCCCATGGCTGTCACGTCGTCAAACCTTTTATGTAAGGAGTTGACACTGTCGGTTAAAACCTTCCACATATCCATCCACTCCGGTGTCGGCCCCACAGGGGGCGACCTCACACTTATCGGCTCCTGCTCCGCCTCCACGTAACCCTCAAACATGTCGACACAGCCGTACTGACACACCGCATACACACAGGGAATGCTCTGACTGAGGACAGGACCCCACAAAGTCCTTTGGGGAGACAGAGAGAGAGTATGCCAGCACACACCACAGCGCTATATAATCAGGGATGTACACTAACACAAAGTGATTTTTCCCTATAGCTGCTTTACATATACAATTTGCGCCTAAATTTAGTGCTCCCCCTCTCTTTTTTACCCTTTGAGCCTGGAAACTGCAGGGGAGAGCCTGGGGAGCTGTCTTCCAGCGGAGCTGTGAAGAGGAAATGGCGCCAGTGTGCTGAGGGAGATAGCCCCGCCCCCTTCTCGGCGGACTTCTCCCGCTCTTATATGTATATTATGGCGGGGGATTTTGCACATATATAGTTTATTGGACTATATTATGTGCTTTTTGCCATAGAAGGTACTCTAATTGCAGCCCAGGCCCCCCCCCCCCCCCGCCAGCGCCCTGCACCCATCAGTGACCGGAGTGTGTGGTGTGCATAGGGAGCAATGGCGCACAGCTGCAGTGCTGTGCGCTACCTTCATGAAGACCGAAGTCTTCAGCCACCGATTTTCAGGATGTTCTTCTTGCTTCTGGCTCTGCAAGGGGGACGGCGGCGCGGCTCCGGGACCGGACGATCGTGGACGGGCCCAGTGTTCGATCCCTCTGGAGCTAATGGTGTCCAGTAGCCTTAGAAGCCCAAGCTAGCTGCAAGCAGGTAGGTTCGCTTCTCTCCCCTCAGTCCCTCGTAGTAGTGAGTCTGTTGCCAGCAGATCTCACTGAAAATAAAAAACCTAACAAATACTTTCTTTACTAGAAGCTCAGGAGAGCCCCTAGTGTGCAACCAGCTTGGGCCGGGCACAGATTCTAACTGAGGTCTGGAGGAGGGGCATAGAGGGAGGAGCCAGTGCACACCAGATAGTACCTAATCTTTCTTTTAGAGTGCCCAGTCTCCTGTGGAGCCCGTCTATTCCCCATGGTCCTTACGGAGTACCCAGCATCCACTAGGACGTCAGAGAAACCATATTCTTTATTTTTGTCACTTGGCTATCAGCCTCCCATCCACAGCCCTTGGATGGGGGGGGACACACAGCCCGACAGCCTCGGGCTTCACCCCTGGCCCTTGGGTGGCTGGAGGGGGGGGGGCCCTTGATTTAAGGGGTCCCCACTCCTCCAGGGTACCCCGGCCAGGGGTGACTAGTTAGTGATTTAATGCCACGGCCGCAGGGACCGATATAAAAGTGTCCCCCGGCTGTGGCATTATCTCTCTGACTAGTGGAGCCCGGTGCTGGTGTTAAAAATACGGGGGACCCCTACGTTTTTTGTCCCCCGTATTTTTGGCATCAGGACCGGCTCAAAGAGCCCGAGGCTGGTTATGCTTACGAGGGGGGACCCCACGCATTTTTTTTCCACAATTTTTTACACACTTTTTTGCAGTCCATGAAGTTGAATCCAGGACGCACACTATCGTCAATTGGTCTGTTTTTCGACAGCGGGACTGTCGAATCCGTTTTTTATTGAATATGTCGAATTCGGGTCCCGGCGGGAGGGTATGTGACTGTCGAATTGTGTCGAATTTAAAAACGGTCGAATTCCGGCATCTCTAAGGTGGAGCAACAGCTGGAAAAGAGACCGTATGAGAAATTAAGGAGCGGGCAGAGTCCTTGTGAAGTCAAGTGGGCTTGAGAGATGGAATTTTGGGTTTATTGACTTTGAGAGATATTTGAAAGGAGGAAATGACTCTGGGAGGTGGGAAGATGATCATTCTGTTTTTGACACCAACATTTAGATCACAGAAGCTTAAAAGTGAGAGTGTGTGCATGTGTGTGGGTTGGGAGGAGTTCCAGAAGTAGAGACACTACAGTAGCAGTGAACCAGGAAGGAACTGTGTCACAAAGGCCAATCAAATCCAATCAGAGACATCAGAAAGTTCCAGGAGGAGGAGGTGTGTAGAGACATTACCTTTAGCGTTTGCTAAAATTAGATTAATTAAATTCTTATGTGTGCAGCCTCAGTGGAATGTTGGGGGCGGAAGCCTTATTGCAGACATTCCAAAATTAAGTTAGAGGAGAAAACGGAGATAGGAAGCAGTTTGGCGGCAAAGGGGAGAAAAATAAATTGGCAGCTGGAGACTGGATGGAGAAATTGTTTATTTAGTATTAGCAAAACTAATTTATAGAAATGTTCCAGTGGAGAGGGGACAACTTGAAGAAGCGAGATGAATGTGGGCATGCAGTGAGGGAGCAGTGAACATGGAGGTGGTAGGATTAAAGGGGCGTACTGTAGGTTAAAATGATGAGTGCACATACTTTGTCTAGGAGTACACAAAGGGGGGACTGTAAGAGTGTGTGCAAGATGTAGTTTGAGGAATATATTGTAAGTTGGTGTGATTTGCCTTTTGATGTAGGTAGCAAAACCATGGGCTGTGAAGAAGGGGTACGAGGCACAGATGGGCCAAGAATAGAGTTGAAGGTTGAAAATGAAGTGACGACGTACTTGGCATTATATTGTTGAAATTATTTTTAAAAGTAGTCTATCAATTCCCAAGGAACCAGTGACATCACAGACACAATTACAGCCTATAAGCTCTTACTGATATCACAGATTCCATGAGAATGGGTATGGTGCATTTTCATGTACATGCTGTGGATAGGTGCCAGACGCACTTTAGGAAGCACTTCTACTAATGTGCATTTATCATCGATAAAATCTAAGTTAGGTTCAGAACATGTATGGCATACTTTGCTTCCAGAGCGAGAGCGATAACTCCTGCAGCGAGAGGAGCCGATGCAGACGTCCCCGTGTGAGTGTCTGTACATTTCTGCCTTAAATCAGTTGTTACCTGATGGGAAAAACAAAAAACAAAAACACCTTCAGATCATAAAAGCTGAACCTCTCTCAAAGTGTAATGCATGCATATTACAGATCACAACACAGAGGTCTCTGCTACTCTCTTCCTACGGATTTCTATTGATCAAGCTTGGACTCTAGGCCTCTCTAAATATTAAGGTACCACAATCCCCAGCATATTCTGACAACACTGGGGTGACAGGATGTGTACATACATACACACATTCATTGTAACAACAATTCCGGGTGTTATTAGACATCCTTTTCTCAGGTATAAGTCTCAAAGTCCTGGAATATTAATGAGTCTGTGACCATAAATCAGAGCAGTGAGTAGCGCCCAGCTACTGGGTGTATTTGTGGTCAGCTGACACACTGAAAGGGAGTAGGCACAGCTGGTACAAACACACACTCTGCAAGAGAAGGCACCAGGTATTATATTCATTTAATCAGGAGTGCCGACCACTTGGACATCTATATATATATATATATATATATATATATATATATATATATATATAGTCTTTTGAAAAAAGAGGGCACTCACCAACAATTTCTTAAAAGAAGGTCAGAAGGTCATTTATTGATACATTCGTAGGTCGACGTTTCGATCACATCCCAGTGATCTTTGTCAAGACAACAAAGCAGTGTTGTGTGGTGACAGGGCACCAGAAGCAGTGTGTCAGACATGGTCACATACACAGGTATTTGTACCATCATCAATTTGAGTGAACCAGCCCCACCCACACTAAAATGTTGAAATACACCATGACTATAGAACATCACAAAAAGATCCCATATGGGTTAGCTTCATTGTGATGTTCTATAGTCATGGTGTATTTCAACATTTTATTCAGATGTATTTGATATATGTGTGGCCATATGTTTTGAGTACATTGTGGCTCTCCTGACGCCAGCCATAATTATGGCGGCCTCATAGAAGCCCTATGTCTCCGGGGCCCGAGATATATATCATTTTATTATTACTATGTTTGTAATGTTTTAATGGTATTATTAAAAGTTATGTTTTATTTTTATTTTTATTTTTGGAGGATATTGTGCACCATCATCTATTTGCCATTCCAGCTGACCTAATGTTATGTGTTATCCCCATGACAACGATTAGGTAATATTGCCCCTCTGATGCGATTCTGTGTTGTCACGACAACGCGCATCACTTCTTTAATCTAATGTTAATATCCCTCCGGCTGTGATGGTTAAGGCGTCATTTCCGGTAGACGCGAGTCACTTCCGGTACATGTGTGCGTTCCATGTGTTGCTGGAACGCACTGACACTTCCTGTTTTCATGTGTTCGGCCCTTTAAACAACACTTCCGGTACACGCGAGTCACTTCCGGTTAGCGCGTGCGTTCCAAGAGCCGTTGGAACGCACGGACACTTCCTGTTTCATGTGTCCGGCGCTTTTGAACAATATTATCACATTTGAAAGTACATGTTATCTTTGTTTTGAGGTGCTATACTCAGGACTAGTACTTATTTCTTTTATACAAACATTGAACTATATTAAATGGCTTTAATGCCTGATTACAGCTGACTACCTGACAGGAAGTGACACATGTGGGTGGGGCTGGTTCACTCAAATTGATGATGGTACAAATACCTGTGTATGTGAACATGTCTGACACACTGCTTCTGGTGCCCTGTCACCACACAACACTGCTTTGTTGTCTTGACAAAGATCACTGGGATGTGATCGAAACGTCGACCTATGAATGTATCAATAAATGACCTTCTGACCTTCTTTTAAGAAATTGTTGGTGAGTGCCCTCTTTTTTCAAAAGACTATTATCAGGAACCCGAAATTCCTTGGAGTTGAGCACCACCGTGTTGTCTTCTAGTGATACAGTTCTGTGCGGATGCCCGTATATTATATATATATATATATATATATATATATATATATATATATATATATATATATATACACACACATACACACATACATATACACACACATTATATATATATATATATATATATATATATATATATATATATATATATATATTCCAAAAGAAGGCGGCACTCAGAGACTTGTTAAATCACACAAAATTCTTTAGTGAACAAACTGCATGGATTACATCATTACATGTAATCCATGCAGTTTGTTCACTAAAGAATTTTGTGTGATTTAACAAGTCTCTGAGTGCCGCCTTCTTTTGGAATATGGATGGAGGTGCAACCTCATAGGATGGCACCTGAGCCAGATAGCCCATGGAGGTGTTCTGAGTGCCGGCCACTACATGGATATTTATATATATATATATATATATATATATATATATATATATATATACACACACACACACACACACACACACACATGCATATACACACACACACACACACATATATATATATATATAAACACATACACACACACACACACATGCATACATATATATATACATATATATATATATATATATATAAATAAAACAATACAGGTCTAAGTGCGCTTATAGATAGTACTGTATATCACTTCAACACAAATTTTTATTTTTTTATTTTTTTCAATTTTAGTGTTTAATACATAAAAGCCATAACAACAACAAAATAACAACAAAATATTTGTGAGCATATCAACACCTTTTTACAGAATGTATAAGTAATGCATACAAAACAATTTTTGTCAGATGAAAAGTCCAGTTGACGCTTAAAGTTTGTGACAAATCTTCATTGGTAGCATAGGATACAGATGGAATCAGTGGCGGAAGTACCGGAGACAATGGAGTCGGATGCTGCCGGGCGCCTGCTCTGGAGGGGCACGCTGACCTCTCCATTGCCTCCGGTGCTCTGCCCAGCTGCTATATTTATACATTCAGCGCCAGCACCCGTTAGCTCAGCGGTAGCGGAGGAGGCGGGGCTACCCGGCGCTGACAAGCGGTGCACCCGCCTGCTCACAACCCTGCTGTCCGTCTCCAGCGCAGATCCCCCTTCCCCTCTCACCTGCCGCTGCTGCAGCTCAAGTTAGCAGTGCCTCGGGGATGAACATGTAAGATTGGGAGAGGGGACTGACGGGGAAAAGCGCCGGGGCAGTGATAGTACATACAGGAGGGCACGCACCGGACTCAGGCATGGCGCTTAGATTAGTGTTGTGTGTGATGTGTGTTTATACTGTGGGGAGCAATGTGTGTGTGTATATGTGGCTGTGTGTGTATATCTGCATATGTGTGTGTATCTGCATGTGTGTGTGTGTGCGCGTATGGCAATATGTGAGGGGCTTTATGTGTGTGTGTGTATGTATGTATGTATGTATGTATGTATGTATGTATGTATGTATGTATATATATATGTATATATGTGGCTGTGTGCGTGTATGTGCATATGAGTGTGTGTATATAGCAAAATGTGTGTGGCTGTGTGTGTATTCTGTATGTTACAATGTGTGTGTGTATATATGTGGCTGTTTGTGGATGTGCCTTCAGGCCCCTGTTACCCTTAAATCGTCCCTGCCTGTTGTGGTGTGGGGTGTTGCTGGTGAAAGCAAGGAGTGTGTGTGTGGGGAAGGGTGGGGGGGGGGGGGGGCACCATTGTTATTTGCCTCCGGGCGCCTGGTATTAACTTACGCCCCTGGATGGAATACAGTACTTGAACACAACCCAAGGCGTTTCGTCCCTAACTGGGACTTCCTCAGAGGTAATCTCAAGTGCCAGATGTTTATAAAGATAATCCAAAAGTATATGGAAAGCTCACGAATATATCAATAAAAGCAGGTATAAAACCAATATGACTGGGGGAAGGATTCAATGCTAAAAAAAACCTGGTCACAAGAGATCCGGAAAGCAATTAATGGTCAACCGAGTGACCCAAATACAACGTGGTTTATAGTTAATCACTGACTATGAACCAATCCACAAAAAGAGAGACCGCTCAGCAGTGGGTTAACAGCTAGCTGGTGCAATGATCCTCTCAGAGTTCAAAGTGATAATCATACAATAATATACATATATACACACATACTTACACACACACACACATGCACACACACATATACATATATATATATATATATATTACATACATACATAAACACACAGAGGTTGAGTGTCACTTTTCCAAAATGCTTGGGACCAGAAGTATTTTGGATATCAGATTTTTCCGTATTTTAGAATAATTGCATACCATAATGAGATATCATTGAGATGGGACCAAAGTCTAAGCACAGGATGCATTTATGTTACATATACACCTTATACACACAGCCTGAAGGTCATTTTAGCCAATATTTTTAATAACTTTGTGCATTAAACAAAGTGTGTGTACATTCACACAATTCATTTATGTTCCATATACTCCTTATACACACAGCCTGAAGGTCATTTAATACAATATTTTTAATATCTATGTGTATTAAACAAAGTTTGTGTACATTGAGCCATCAGAAAACAAAGGTTTCACTATCTCACTCCAAAAATTCTGTATTTCGGAATATTCTATATTTCGGGAATATTTGGATAAGGGATACTCAACCTGTATATATATCTACCATATAAAAGTTAAAATTTGTCTGTCTTGCTATACAAATCCACAGTTTACAAGCAAAGATCGTGAAATTTGACATACAAGCGTATTAAAACACCACAGAGGCAACTAAAAAAAAAAAAAAAAGTAGAAATCCCTAGCACCCCTAGGGGGAGACAGCAGCACAGAGTGTATCAGAGAGAGCATAACTCCGGAATTGCTGGAGCCATGTACTCAAAAATTGGTACACATATGCCTCACAGTCTGGGAACAAACACTGTGTGGTGAAAACACCCCTAGCACCCCTAGGGTTGAGGCAGCAGCACTGAGTATTTCAGCAGACAGCATAACTCTGGAATGTCTGCAGCAGTTTACAACAAACTTGGTACACATATGACTTACACTCTGGGAACAAACACTGTGGGGGTCAAACACCCCTGGGGGGGAGGAACAGCAGCACAGAGTATGTCAGCAGATAGCATAACTGTGGAGGCCTGGAACACTTTACCCCAAACTTGGGACACATCTGACTTACAAACTCTGTGGGGGTTAGACACCCCTAGCACCCCTAGGGGTGGGACAGCAGCACAGATTATTTCAGGAGACAGAATAACTCCCGAATGCCTGGACCAATGTAAAACAAACTTGGTACACATATGAATTATAATCTGGAAACAAACACTGTGGGGGTAAGACACCCCAAGCATCCCCAGGGGTGAGGCAGCAGCACAGAGTTTTACAGCTGACAGCATAACTCTGGAATGCCTGGAGCAATTTACACCAAAAGCAGCTATTTACAATAAACTTGGTACACATATGACTTACACTCTGGGAACAAACACTGTGGGGGTCAGACACCCCTAGGGATGGGAAAGCAGCACAGAGTATGTCAGCAGACAGCATAACTGTGGAAGGCCTGGAGCACTTAACACAAAACTTGGGACACATCTGACTTACAATCTATCAACAAACTCTGTGGGGGTTGGACACCCCTAGCACCCCTATGGGTGGGCCTGCAGCACAGGGTATTTCAGGATACAGCATAACTCACAAACGCCGAGACCAATTTTAAACAAACTTGTTACACATATGAATTACAATCTGGGAACAAACACTGTGAGGGTAACACACCCCTAGCAACCCTAGGGGTGAGGCAGCAGCACAGAGTTTTTCCGCAGACAGCATAACTCTGGAATGCCTGGAGCAATTTACACCAAACTTGGTACACATATGACTTGCACTCTGGGAACAAACACTGTGGGGGGTAACACACCACTAGCACCCCTAGGGGTGGCCCAGCAGCACACACTATTTCAGGACATGCATAATATGTCAGTGATGATTTACAAAATGTTCTATTGTTTTGAAGTAAAAATAAATAAATAAAATGCCACCAAAGAAAACAGCTACAAATGGTGGAAATAAAAACAATTCCACAAGGAATAAAATGTTAGCAGCAACCTGTGTGTTTAATCTTTACACTAATTTTTGTAAACAAACATTCTTACAATCCCGGGCAGCGCTGGGTACTCCAGCTAGTGTGTGTGTGTATGTATGTATGTGTGTGTGTATATATATATATATATATATATATATATATATATGTATATTACATACATACACACACTCGTGGTGTGACCAAAATTAATTAGTGGAATTGCCAGTTTCTTATTGCTATTTGTACAGTGTACGTGGTTACTGTGGTCTCCATTAGGAGACAACTGTTCAGTAAGTGTTTGGCTACAGTATTGGTGAGAAAAGCAGGGTTCCATGATCTTGTCTGCTCGTTAGCTAAATAAGGATTGCAAATATGTCAACTGTACATAAGGGCATTGTTGATGGACTACAAGTAGAAATAATGAAGGAAGTATGTTCCACAGTAAATACATTTATCTATTAACTGCTGTTTATACTGTGCAGACATATTCCGCAGTATTTTATGGAGAATATTTCAGTCACATCAACCTTGCACTAGTGCAGCTACCCCACAATCTATGGGGTAGATTTACTATATCGTCACATATCATGCCACTATAGCTCTTCATGCTTCGCATCCTTACCGTGAGGATGCAGGTAGGGACCTTTCCTTTGCCTGGAAAGTGAAATTTCCCCCTGCACGAGAGCACAGTGCATCAGCTTAGTGCTGACGCGCTATGTCTCTCACTCACTCCTCCCCAGCTCCAGGGCACATGCGCAAGATCTCGTTACTCTCATGAGATCTCACATGCAGCCAGGGGCCAGCACCCACCACAGCCAGGAACAGAACTGTCCCTGCTGTGGAGATAGGGCAATAACAACTGCAGTTGTCAAAATCGATAGCTGCAGGTGTTGTAACAGTCAGTGCAACTGACCGTTCATACATTGCCCTTCACACAGGCGTGATAGCTTAAAGATAGCAGCGCTGATAAGAACATGTGCCCCTGTAACGGAGCACACACCACCGCATTAATACATGTGGGGGAAGCGGCATCAGCGCACATAGTATGTGCCGATAGCTCTTCTCCCCCATACCAACCGTCAGGGGCAGATTGGGATCGAAAACCAGCCCGGGAAATATATGGAAGCAGCCCTAATAGAAGTGGGGTCTGTTGGGGGGGTGGGGTGGAGTGTCAAGTGGGCTGGATTACTGCTCAGAAGGCCTGATTAAATGTAGGGATGAAAATTGCATGCCGAAGTCGCGCAGCAAAATGTTAGGGGCGTGGCTTCATGTGGAAGGGGCGGGGCCAAATAGTGCCAATTCACATTACACCACACAGTAATGCCGCTTATACACATTGCATCAGGTAGAACCTCCTATACACACTGTGACAGGTAGAGCATGTTATACATATTGCGCCAGATAGAGCAAATTATACACTTTGCGCCAGGTAGAACACATTATACACATTGCGCCAGGTAGAACACATTATACACATTGCACCAGGTAAAGCACATTATACACATTGCACCATGTAAAGCACATTATACACATTGCACCATGTAAAGCACATTATACATATTGCACCAGGCAGAGCACGTTATACACATCGCCAATCTGCCGCTGCACAGGCAGATAAAATGCCTATAAGACTGACAGGCATTTAATCTGACGTTGCAGGGTGAGGGCTAGGGTTAGGCTCCGGGAAGGGTGAGGGTTAGGCTGAGGGGGGGAGGTTAGCATTAGGCTAAGGGAGGGGGGGGGAGGTCAGCGTTGGGCTAAGGGTGAAGAGGTCAGTGTTAGACTGAGGGGATGGGGGAGGTTAGGGTTAGGCTGAGGGGGGGAGGTTAGGGTTAGGCTGAGGGGGGAGGGTTAGGCTGTGGGTGGGGACGGTTAGGGTAAGGGACTAGACTAGGCTAAATTGCACACACAGTAGTAATAATGCCTTTTAGATACAGTAGTAACATCCCATGCACATTTAGCAGCACTGCCACTGTGCCACACAGTAGTGCCCTGTCACTGCCTCCTCCTCCCTGTCAACCCATATGCATGCTGCAGCAGCAGCACTCACCTGCGGAGTTGTCAGTAATGTTGCTTGTTGCCCCTCATTGGCTGGCTGTCACCCCCCCCCCCCCCCCCTATGCAGGCCGCTGGCACCATCCTCGATTGCGGCAACGTTAACTGAAGCTTCTGCGCATGCGCAAAAGCTTCAGTTAATGCTGCTGCGATCGCAGTGGCGGCTGCATAGGGGGTGACGGCCAGCCAATGAGGGGACAACCGGACCGGCCAAACGGAATCCGGTCTGGTGTCCCGGCATACTAATCCGCCCCTGCCAACCGTTCATACATCTACCCCAATGTTCCCTATGGCATGCACACACTCACACATATACACTAGGGTTGCATTTGTCAGAATAACCTACCTGTGTGTATTTAGAAAATGTTGTCCTGATTACTACACTTGATAGGGGAATAAACAACAGACAAATACATTCACTCATACCCTCAATTTTCCTGGAAAACCCTGGAATGGGAGTACAGCAAACAAATACAATCTGTCCAGGCTGTATGTAGAAGTTACAAATTCATTGGAAGCCACAAGGCAAACATAAAAGAATACACTTGGTACAGTGTGAATGTCCAGCTGGCAGCAGGGGGGGATGAATGCTGTCACACAGATACTGCTGGTGACTTCAAATGACAGGACAAATGCAGACAGCTTTTAAAAGGAATCACAGAAACATGGAAAACTAATGCAGCAATTACAAGGTGAGAACTATGCAGAAATTTGTACAAGAATTAATAAATGTCACTCACTGGAACGAGAAGTTTGTGCTCCCTGTTATTCAAATAAATTAACGGGCAGAGATAATCGTTTCCTGTCCTTGCACTGAGAAGGGAGTAAAGGGACACAATACAGTACTTACGATCTGCTTTTCATTCTGGCTCCCACTGCTGTATGTGGTTGCCAGTGTAGATGAGCAGGCCTCGCTGTACCATGGCACATTGCCAAGCTGGGTAGTGCTGCTGATGGACAGTGTGTAGATGCTGTTTGTGTATCCATCACAGTTGCAGCTGTCACGTTCTCTTCCTCCATTCCCAGACGCCCAAACGTATATAGAGCCCAAACCATTACGACCCTGAAAGAAAGGCATGTAGATGTAAACAAACAGGCATTTAGCTGGCCAAACACATTTTGGAAGGTGTGTAAGCCTATGCTGCTGGCAGAATGGTCTCCGGGTCTAAGTAGAATGCAAGAAGAGCACTGCTGATGGTGTATTGTTTGAGAGGATGCTTCACACAAATGAGAACCTCATTTACTAGATAAAAGACAAATATTCACCTGTATAGTGTATTTTATGTCATAAATGGAGACCTGATCTTACAACCTACCTGGCTGACCCCTCTTAAGAATGCCTCTTCTGCCAGATGGGCTGGACCATCCACCGTCTTCCCATCATCTTCCGGTCCCCAGCTGGCACTATAGATGTGGATGTGGTTAGGGTTGAGTCCAAGTGATCTTGCTTCAACTGCATCTGTCACTTCCCCATCCAGCATCCTAACACCTATCCCACAAGGTATTTAAGAGAGAACAATAAAGGTTATATTAAGGCAGATTTACCAATTATTTCATAACAGAATCCCAATATCTACGAATGCATTAGAAAATAAACTTTTGTAGAGAAAGCTCTATAGGGTCAGCAAATCCAAAATACAAGTTGATCCTATATAAAGTAGGGGATTGGGATGGGTGAACGGGAAGGGGGGGGGGGGTGACCTTCACGTCATCGACTGCCTAAACCGAGGAGCCCACTGTTATTTATGCAGGACAACCACTGTACTACTCAGAGAAGCAGCCCTCCATCCGTCCAGGACAGGCAGAAAGGAATAGTACGGCACATGACAACGCAGGAGATGTGCCCATACAATAAGGTGCCATATACACTTACACATTCTGTTACGGCAGACGGAAAGGGCATGGACTGCTCCTGCACTGAAAAGTACAGGGTGGTCCATAAATGTGGAAACCCCCTCATAAAAAGGAAATGAGTAAGGAAATATTAATCCAGTGTCTAAACATATTATAGGGAGTGGGGGGAAACTTTTTAGGGTATGCCACCAGTATGTCGGCCATCCTGGATGCAACTCTAATTTCTTAATTGGGAAGGTAGTCATGTGACATCAAACAGATACAAAATTTCCTACCACACAATATTGTTCTTCATTTTAACATATCTTTATTCATTCTGGAGTTTTAACCGAGTTTTCTTTTGTAGGTAGTGACACGAATTACAATGGCACAACATAAAACAGAACGTTTCCACACTTATGGACCACTCTGTATAGCTATGCCTGGCTTTTACATTCAAGAAACTATTTCTAATTGAGCTAGCAATACCAAAAAGGGAATATCCAGCTGATTTAAGAACATGTCCTCCTTTTGGACATATTGTTTTTCTAGTTAAATGTACAAAAAAACCTTCCAACAGAATTCCTGCAAATGACCAGCAGCTGTAACCGCTTTCCTCACTAGGCCAAGCATCAGTGTTACATATTAAAGTCCACATATATTTATCCTCATATCACTCCATATAGCCATGGACTATGCTACTTACCCGTGACAAAGCCCTAATCCTAAACACTCATTTTACTATAAGCGAATTAAGATGCCAAAATGTGGGAAAATGCAGCACAAGGAAAAATTGCACAGCAAAGGAAGCGCTCCATATGGCGTAAAAGGATAGTTGTATGGAGGACACATCTGTGAAATTATATATATATATATATATATATATATATATATACATACATACACACACACACACACACACACACACACACACACACACACACACACACACACACACACCACAAAAAAAATACAACCCGGAGGGCCCTAAAACATAAAAAAACAATTGTCCATATACAAGTCCATATAATTTTATGGTTTTAGATGTCTGAATGCTTTCAGCCGTATTTCAATTGGACTTGATTAAAATCCCAGCCTGGAATGAATATTTTGGATCCGATGCTTGATTGTACTCAGCCAGGTATTTTACCTACAAGATACCCTCTCACCAAAACAATGTAGACACCCAAAATAACCTTTGATTAGTAAAAATCTGATGTTTATTTGTAACATCCAACATAAAATATATAATGTATATTAGTCTTTACATTATACAAGGTGTATTATAGGAACACCCAGGTTACATCAAGACAGGTGTAAACATGAGTGCCACCAACCACCCCAGGATGTGAGCTCAGTGGTGGGGACCCTCCAATGTATACTGGATATCCTAATCGCCTTATTTTTTTAAAATCCTACACGTTTCGTCCTTTAACAGGACTTCCTCAGGGGTATATATGATCTTTAAGAAATAAAACAGAGGGTGTCATACAGGTTTACTTAATAAATGTTTTAGCGCCCTCCGGGTTGTATTTTTGTCCACACTGCTTCTGTTCCCACTAGCAGGGGTTCTACCGTGAGGTGCTGCTCTTTGAAGCGCGTGATAAGGGTAATTCGCTTTGAGCTATATTATAGATAGAGATATAGATATCCATCTCTCTATTTATTTATACACATACGCACTAGTTGACATCTATGGTGAATTAATATTGGTCAACTACAAAACAATTCTGGCTCTTCAATATAGTACCAGTTCCAAAGAAAAAAAGAGATTGCCCCAGGCAGAAATATACAGACTGAACACATGATCAATATACTCATTAAAAGGGAATATGATCATCACAAAATCAAATACAGGGGGTAAGGAAAATGGAATTTGTGCACTGGAAATTATGAATTATACAAGCTAAACAAAAAGGATGGGGAGGAAAACACACACACACACGTACAAAATCAAGAATGATTATGGAGAAAACTCTGTATTCTGCTGCACAAAAAAACCATTGACCACATGGTAAAGTTACATACTGGACAAGCTATGCGTCGCAGAACAAGGCTAAAGACCTTAGCTCATACCTTGCCCTGTGATTCCCTGCCACAAGTGCAAACGCTGGCACAGAACAGAGATTGGAACACTCCAGGTTATTCCATCTACATATATGTAAAATAAACATGGCATCTCCTATATAATAGCCTAGATTTGTGACACTGTGCCTGTGTGTCTAACGCTGGGCGTGGCTAGGAGCTCTCATTGGGTTAGCAGCAGGTCTATCACACCCAGTCCACAGCTGATTGGGTGAGAAACGCCCTCTCACACAGGTTACATCCAATGGGAGGCTCTGCCCTTTGGCTGCTGTGTGTTCCCAGAGCAGGATTAACAATGGGGCTGATGGAGCTGCAGCTCCAGGCCCACACTCCAAAATAGGCCCACTGCATCTGCAGCAACATACCCTCCAACAATTTACACATAAAAATCACTACAAATTCGAAAAGGGGGCGTGGCCACGGGTAAAGTGGTGTGGCAATGTCCCTTTTCCTATATGTTCAATGGACGTTTGGAGAGACACAAATCGGTACAGACCATAACAAAAAAAAAAAAAAGGTACTGTACCTGCCAAAAAGGTACAGCTGGAGGGTATGTCACTGCATCTGCAGCAAGTCTCTGTGCTGTAGATAGGGGGAAAAAAATCCTTTTACTGCAGCGTCCTATGTCCTGCTGCCAGTCCGCCTGCCCCATCCGGCATCAACAATACCCTCTCCCTAGCCGCGGTGCAGGTGGAACAAAAGCTGCTGTGGCCACCGGCATAGATGTGTATGATAGCGGCACAGCGGAAGGCTTTCATAGCCCTCCCTGCACCGCATACTCTGAGCCCTGGAGCCTCCTCTGCGCGTGATGTCACAGGAGTGTCTCCCCGCCACAGCCACGCCCAGATCCCCAGAGGCCCCGACTCCGCAACAGAGCACCTGGGCTGCTGGCCTGGAAGCCCCGAGATGGCTAATGTAACGGATAGAGTGGCTGATATTGTGGAGGGTAATGTCTGGACGCTGAATCTTTTCACCTTTTACACTGATTAAGCCAGTCAGTCCGTTCTGCCAGCCAGTCACTATCGTTAGCGCCGGTGTCCAAACGCGTCGCATTACAGGGAAGTACTAAATAAACTACAGCTCCCAGCAGCCCTTAGCGCCGCGGGGAGCTGTAGTTTATTGAGTGCATCTTCTTCCCTGTAATGCAGCGCGTTGAGATACCGGCGCTAACAATAGTGGCTGGCTGCTTGGCTGCAGTGCGAGTCTCCGGGAGAGCCACTGCCAAAAGGAGAACAGCAGCTTAGCTGCTTCCAGGAGGAGAAGCATTACTCGCCCCTCCCCCACTTGCAGTACCTCCAGGCCCCATCCGCTGCACCCCCACTCCAGCAACCGCGGTGGCGCTACACCCCCTCTCCCACCCGCAGCACCCCTGGCACCCCTACAACCACTCCTCCCCCACCTGCAGTGACTCCGGACCCCCATCTGCGGCACCCATCCCGACCCACAGCACCACCACCTCCCCCACCCGCGGCACCCCCGGACCCCATCTGTCTCCCCCGCACACGCCACTCCCCCAACCACAGCACCTACTAGGTGATTCATCAAGCCCTGCGTGCGCTGTTCACGCCGTTGCAAGGGGCTTCGACCCCTTATCCATCGCAATATTTAACCACTCACACAATTATGATTGGAGGTAATACTCCATATACTAAAAATATTGCACGCCACAAGGGTTTGCAAAGGTTAAGGGGGCGTAGCCCCTTACGACGGTGTGAAGAGCGCCCGTAGGGTGAGATGAATCACCTAGTGATATCATCCTTCAAAACTTGGAAGACTTACAAAAATATACATTATGGTAAGAACTTACCGTTGATAACGGTATAATAAAAAAACAGAATAGTTTAAACCAGCCAACCCTGGTTTATTGTATTGTTTCGTGTTGTATTCCTGTTTGCCATTTAATCATCTCTCCACAAGGTTATGTCTGTACTGACAGTGTCTGGTGCTATTGTTCCATATTTTGTGAATTCGATTTGTATCAAGTTGCAATAGTAGTCTTTTGATGTCCCTTTTTCTCTTTTCAGCCTACGTTTTACATCAGTTTACATAAATCTGTAATTTGGGATTCTAATGTCCTGCTCATCTTCATCTAGGCATGATTGGTCAACAAACAATTTGGTGTGTTTAATCCTTTATATGTTTCTTATATGTTCAACGATTTTGACCTTCAGTGGTCTAATGGTTCGGTCTACATTATCCCTTGCCACATGGAAACACAATGACACAGATGACATTGCTTTTATGGCAGGTTATGTTGCATTATTATTATGGCAGGGTCCAAAGGTTATCCACAGGAAAACAATGGGATATGATGGAGCATCAGCGGATTGGCACCAATTGATCAAAGCTTTCTGGCCTCCAAGGATGCAACGGGCCCATCCATATAGCCCCGCCCACTGGCTCAGGCAAACTCTGTGGAGAGTGTATTTTCCTCACCCTTGCCTCTCTTAGATGTGGTAAACAAATCACACACCTGCATAGTGTTAAACCAGAGCCGCAACTAGGGGGGGGGGCTAGGGGGGCAGGCGACCTGGGCGCTGGATTGGAGGGGGCGCCGAGACCCCCAGACATGCTCTCCCTATCATGCGGCAATGGTATCAGTTCAGAGCCGTCTCGTCTGTGAGTAAACTGAAAATAAACTACAGCTCCCAGCAGCCATCGGGAGCTGTAGTTTACTTTCAATTTCCTCTCTGCAGTCAGTGGCGGACAATCTGTGCTTCCGCCTCCTCACAGTCCCGCTGCCCGTCACCCACCCGAACGCCTCTCATTTCTCCCCACCCCCGCTGCCCGACTCCCGCCTGAACATATTTCTTTTCAACCACCCGCTGCCCTTCTCCCGCCCGGAAACCTCTGATCTCTCCCCAGCTCCGCTGCCCGTCTCCTGCCTGAAGGCTTCTCCTCCCGCCTGTCTCCTGCCCGTGATGAGCAGGGTGCGAGGAGCATACAATAGGTGAGCTTTCTGGCAGAGGATATTGACGGGGCGAGCAGTCTGGATCAGGACAGGTGGGCAAGAAGAGAACTTAAAAGTTTCTTAGTATGTGTGTGTGCATATGGGCCTGGCTGTGTACGTATGTGGCTGTGTGTGTATGCGCGCGCATGTGTGGCTCTGTATATATGGCTGTGTATATATGTGGCTTTGTGTGTGCATGTGTGGATTTGTATATGTGGCTGTATGTGTGCATGTGTGGATTTGTATATGTGGCTGTGTGTGTGTGTGTGTGTGTGTGTGTGTGTGTGTGTGTGCGCACTTGTGTGTCTTTGCATATGTGGCTGTGTGTGCATATGGCTGTGTGTATGTGAGAATTTACATGTGTGACTGTGCATCTGCATATGCCGCTAAATTTAATATGGATCCAGCTTGCGAACCCACACCCACTATATAGTACTGTCCACTATTAAATCCACACTGTGCATTACAACATTTAGGGATAGTTATCATATTTATCAAAACTGGCGCACAGGTTTAAGTAGAGTTGCCCTTAACAACAATGGAGAAAATGGTGTAATGTACTGTTTGCCTAATACAGACCTGATCGCTGTTGTGCAGCGGCCGATTACTAAATGACTGCGCATGCGTATGGATCGCAATGTGGAGACGTGACGCCAAACAGCTAAAAAAAAATCCTGCGTCCTTTTTAATCACTAGGTGAATGCATGCTGATTGACAGAAAGTGGTGGTAGTAACTGGACTTTTTCTGAGAGTGTCAGGAATAACGCAGGCGTTCCCAAGCGTTTTCAGGGAGGGTGTATGACGTCAGCTCCGGCATGATCAGCCTGTTTGTATCGCACTCTAGGAGTAAGTCCTGGGCTGCACAGACTGGAAAAATCATTCGATGGTGAGTGAGTTGCGAACGGATTTGCAGATGTCCGCTGTGTGGCGAAGTTTTTGCAGAGCCAAGGATGCACCTGCCACCAACAGGAAAGCCGGAGAGCCGGACGGGAGGAGAGAGATCCTGCAGAATGGGAGGTATGTGTGCACCTACCACACACACATGCAGGTCCCTGCTAAAATTGCTAAGGCAATTTTTCATGTCAAAAAGTTCTGAAATATATATATATATTTTTTATTTATATATATATATATATATATATATATATATATATATATATATATATATATATATATATATATTTATTATTTTTTTTTTTTTTATTTCACTTTTTTGGGGAGGGGCGGGGTGGGGGTGGGGCGCCAAATGACTACCTTGCCCCGGGTGACAAAAATCCTAGTTTCGGCCCTGGTTAAACTACAACATTTGTGACCATATTCACTTTAAGCTTGCTAAAGTGATATACAATCCGATCCCCCCCTGCTTTGCACCAACATTGATGATCGGATATACAAAGACTGAAAAACTGACAGAAATATACGTTATGGTAAGAACTTACAGTTGATAACGATATTTCTCTTAAGTCTACAGGTTCCACAGGATAACAATGGGATATGATGGAGCATCAGCGGATTGGCACCAATCGATCAAAGCTTTCCGGCGCCTTTGTGCGCTTGCGGCACGACCGACGGCCGTGGCAGGACAGCGACTGCCTCTGCCTGATTGACAGGCAGATGCGATCGATGGGCAGGAGGGGGAAAAACGGCGGCGTTTGGCCGCAATTTCGCAGGCGTGGCCGGACCGAACGAGGGGCGGGCTGCAGCGGCTGTGTGACGTCATACGCAGCCACTGCGGGCCAGGGAGCAAGGAGTAGCTCGCGGCCAGCTCGCTAAAGCTGCGCTGGCCGGGAGTTACTCCTGAAGTGCAAAGGCATCGCCGCTGTGCGATGCCTTTGCACTTCTGCAAGGGGGGCCGGACTGACATGCGGGGCGGACTAGCCCCGTGCTGGGTGTCCCCCCGCATGTCAGGAAAGTTGATCGTAGTTGTGCAAAATTTTGCACAGCTACGATCAACTCGGAATGACCCCCACTGACAAGGCGTCCACAATGATTGCTCTGGAATCCTTTGTTCTTGACCCATATGCGGCCACTTTGTTGTTCAGACGGGACGCCATGAGATCTCTCTCTGGCAACCCCCATTTGTCTACTAGAGTCAGGAAGACCTCCGGATGTAGAGCCCATTCTCCTGCTTGAATGGTGTGTCGACTGAGAAAGTCTGCTTCCCAGTTTAGGACTCCCGGAATGAACACTGCGGACAAGGCTGGATGATGAAGTTCTGCCCACTTTATTATGCGACTTACCTCCTTCATTGCTTTTTGGTTGCGAGTTCCTCCCCTGATACCCAACCTTGGAGACTGGCATCTGTTGTCAGAATCTCCCAATCTGATATCCAAAAGGGTCTCCCCTTGTCAAGATGGGATGTCTGTAGCCACCAGGCTTTTTACTATTACCGAAAGTATCCTGGTCTGTGTTTTTATTGTCTGATGTAACCCATACCATTGGCAAGAATCAGACACTGCAGAGGCCTCGAGTGAAATTGAGCATACTACACCAAGTCGAATGTTGACACCATCATATCGATCACTCGCATTGCTGCGTGAATGGATACCGTTTGACTGTGTAGCAAGTCTTGAATCCTTGACTGCACCTTGGATATCTTGTTCAGAGGTAAAAATACTCTGCAGACCTGAATCCAGTACCGCCCCAAGTGAGTCATCCGTTGTTCCATCACAAGAGACTATTTTGCCCAATTTATGAGCCACCCATGTCTCTGTAGACATATTATGACATAGGAGCAATTCCTGTGACTGTGCCAGGATTAAAAGATCATCGAGGTATGGGAAAATTCTTATCCCCTGCTAGCGGAAATAAGCTGCCATAACCACCATAATCTTGGTAAATACTCTGGGGGCTCTGGCCAACCCAAAGGTTAGAGCCTGGAACCGAAAATGCTGTTGGAGGATAGCGAACCTGAGATAACACTGATGGGACAGTGCTATAGGAACATGTAGGTAAGCATCCTGTATATCCAAGCATACCATATAATCTCCTGGCTCCATGGCCAAGATAATGGACCGCAACGTCTCCACGTGAAACAGAGGTACCCAAATGTATTTGTTCAGCATTTTGAGATTGAGAATGGGCCGAAAGGATCCATTTGGCTTCTGAACCAAAAATAGGTTGGAGTAAAAACCCTGTCCTCGTTGTGCAGGGTAAACTGGAATAATTACTCCTGACTAAAGCAATTTCTGAACTGCTTCTTGCAAAGCCCTGGCCTTTGCCTCTACCCGAGACGGGCTGGTAAAGAAAAACCTTCGAGGAGGATGCTTCTTGAAGGGAAAAGCATAACCTAGAGATACTGCTTCCTGCACCCAAGCATCTGTCGTAGACTGCTGCCAAATCTGTGCAAACTGAAGAAGTCGGCCTCCCAAGTGGAGGTCCGCACCATCAGGCTGATGGCTTGTCTTCCAATTTGGAAGCCGGTCCTCTGATAGACCAATGTTTTTTGATCTTACCAGATTTGTTGTATTTGGGCTTGCAATCACTTTTTCTCTTAACTTTTCTTTGAGTTTGAAAGGGCCGGAACACCGGAACTTTAAGTTTGTGTTTGTATGTGGAAGGAAACTTGACCTTTTTGGAGTCTGCTTCTGAATCCAGAATATCTGTTAATTCCTTACCAAAAAGAATATTTCCAGAGATAGGTAAAGATTCCAAAACCTTTTTGGATTCTGAATCCGCCTTCCACGTACAAAAACCATATTGCTCTACGAGCAGCTATTGTTGAAGCGGATGCCCTGGAGGCTATAGTACCCATATCTAATGCTGCTTCTTCCAAGAATATTGCAGCCTTCTTTATATGAGCTATATGGGATTTTTGTTCTCTAGTAGATGCTGGAAAATCAGCCTCCAATGTATCAGCCCAGGCTGCTACTGCCTTTGCCATCCAAGCAGAAGCCATGGCTGGCCTTCTGACTGCCCCAGACAGGGAAAATATGTTTTTTAGAAACCCTATCCACTCTCCTATCCGTGACATCATTTAACGATGTTGAAGGCAAAAGGTAATGTAAATTTTTGCACTAATCGAATCACATGCGTATCTACTTTTGGAGCCACCTCCCTTTTTAAACAATCCGCAGCTGAAAGAGGATAACTTGAATCCCATTTCTTTGGAATTCTAAACCTCTTGGGTGTAGCCCAAGCCTCTGCCATGATTTCAGTCAGCTGTTCTGACCCTTGAAACTCAGTCTTAACTGTTTTAGGACATTTAAACCAAGGTGTCTTGGATTTCAACACAGGTTCTGCTGAAGGAAAGAATGGCTTTCATAGCTCTAATTAACTCAGCTATTTCCATTGAGCTGAGACCTCTTCTTCCTCCTCTTCGTATGCCGAAGTAGAATTAATTGAGCTTTCATCTTCTGATGAATACTCCTCTGCCTCATGTGTAGCCTGTGAAGGTGAGGATTTACTTACCCTTGGTTTATCAGCCTGCTTTCGAGAAGGTGCTGGAATTTATATACCATAGGTAGGGAGCTGCATGTAAGGGTTAATAATAGTGTAACCTATACCTGGTACAGATGGAGTAGGAATTATCCATTCAGCTATACTGGATAATGTCTGTGCAAACATACCCCCCCAGGTGGATACTCTGTCCCTGACATTGTACAGGGATCTGCCTTGTATTTTGCTGAAAACTAAAACAATTTGCACACAAACCATCTTGAACCAGATCCTGAGAGGATAATATAATTTTGCAAGAAAAACATAAAAGAGTGTTGGTGTTGCTGTGAGTGTACCTTCCTCACCTTTGCCGCTCTTAGACATGATAAATAATCAGCACTTTCACAGTGTACTACACAATTAGCGACTGTAATCACTTTCAAGTTTTTAAAGTGACATACAATCTGACCCTACCCATGCACCAGCATTGAGGATCAGAAAGGACAATTGACAGACATATAATAAAGTCAGCAATCACACTAGCAGTCAGTCACATGTTATACATTAGTATAAGTAGCAATATGAGCACCTCATCAAATACAAACATATATCTTTAAGTATGTAGGTGAATATATTACTGATTAAAACCGTTACCGTATTCAGAAGCAATGCGAGAGAAACAGTAAATGTACACAGACTCATATGCAATAGGCACTTATCTAACTATTCGTACTCAAAAGGTAGATAGAGATTTAGTGCTGTATAGCCCGTACTCAGTAGAGTGGGACACAGGGAGACTCACCTCGGTTCCAAGATCAATCAATACGTTAGGATACACTGAGTGGATCCAGACGCTACTAGTGTTCTCTATAGTTGCATGGAGTGGCAGTGAACACAGACGCATGGGTCACACGCGTTCAGTGAAAACAGATGCACCGGTCACACAACTGCCTATATTGAGATGGAAGCGAGGAAACAGTTCATGGCGGGAGACTCGGCGGAAACTGGTCATGAACAGGGGGGAGTGGCGACCAGGAGAGCGTCTGACTACCCCTGCTGACATCAACCTTAGGGATCGCGGCCTCATGCTACTCCTGGAACCTATGATCCCTAAAGCCTAGCACTGGTGCACCCGCTTCAGCAACTGTTTGGTAGTCTCCTCCCAAAACAGTGCGGTTGTGTCCGTATTCCATCTTCCCGGTGCTCTGGCCACAGCCTGTTAATGTCTGATGGACCTGCTAGTATATCCGACACATACGCCCGGCGAAACAGCACTGTACTCATGGGCAAGCGTTGTCGTGACCCGGCAGAGAGTTGTTGGAGCGACTCTTTCTAAGGTGCGTATAGGACGCTGTTTAGAAAGATCACACAAAAATCAGACTAAAGAAAAATAAAATAAGAAAGCTTAGGGCTGCTAAGAAACCGCAGCCCTCTGACCATGGTCCGGCTCCTGCCGCACCAAATAAAAAACTGATTTGCCTGAGCCAGTGGGCAGGGATATATGGACCGGCCCGTTGCATCCTGGGAGGCCAGAAAGCTTTGATAGATTGGTGCCAAACCGCTGATGCTCCATCATATCCCATTGTTATCATGTGGATAACCTGTGGACCCTGCCGGAGAAATAATAATGCAACATAACCTGCCATAAAAGCAATGTCATCTGTGTCATTGTGTTTCCATGTGGCAAGGGATAATGTAGACCGAACCATTAGACCACTGAAGGTCAAAATCGTTGAACATATAAGAAACATATAAAGGATTAAACACACCAAATTGTTTGTTGACCAATCATGCCTAGATGAAGATGAGCAGGACATTAGAATCCCAAATTACAGATTTATGTAAACAGATGTAAAACGTAGGCTGAAAAGAGAAAAAGGGACATCAAAAGACTACTATTGCAACTTGATACAAATCGAATTCACAAAATATGGAACAATAGCACCAGACACTGTCAGTACAGACATAACCTTGTGGAGAGATGATTAAATGGCAAACAGGAATACAACACGAAACAATACAATAAACCAGGGTTGGCTGGTTTAAACTATTCTGTTTTTTTATTATTGTCACATCGCAGTGACATAAAAAAAGCCTATTAGACTAACAAAAATAGTGTTTTTATTCAAAAGGTTTAATACCAGTGACATGCCCACTGCTTATGCTTAATTTCGCCTTTTTGTGTGTGTGTTTCTCTGAAAAAGTGCTTTTGCATTTTCCATGTTGTATTACTATTCAAATTTATTTCATTATAATAAGCAAGACTAAAGCGTAAAGAGTGTACTTTGTATGTATTAATATGTTTAGTCTAGCTACATATATTCAGATGTTATAGGAATAATTAGCTGTAAAAAATTAGTTTTATTGAAATATGTATAAAAAAAAATCAAAGCCTAATAAAATTAATGTCAGAAAACATTAAAACATGGTTGATCGAGGTTTCTAATACATGATTAAAAATTTTTTGTCCATTAAAATATTAATTCCAAAAAATGGTTTATACCAAAAAAAATTTTTTATTTTTTTTTAAAACCTGGTTTTCCAACCCTGCAATAAATAATATTCAAAATAACACACAGATATGTATAAGCAGAACAAATACATTGATTAATATAATAAAAAAAAAAAAACGATACATACATCATAAGTGCACTAAGGCTAAAATAAAATGGACAGTTTGTATGTATGTTCAATAACGAACGAGAGTCAAACCAGTAATGCACAAATAAGGATATTGTCCAGGCCACTGAAATGGAATCTACCATTGACGTCACCTCTGTGAAGTATAAGCAATGATGCAAATAGATGGATCCATGGGTAGCTCCCAGGAACCATAGAATGGGGTTTACAAAATGCTGGTTAGGACGGGATAAATTAATAACTGTCCAAAAGTTGTGACCCTCCAGTTAGTTAACGGTCTAGGAAACCACACTTTTGGACAGTTATTTATCTATTCCACCCTAACAAGCAAGAAGTGAACTCTATTCCATGGTTCCTGGAGCTACCTGTGGATCCTTCTATTTACATTCTATGGGACAAACTCACTGAAAAAAGTAGAATGATCAGCAAAACCCAGAACTCAAGCTGTTGGAGCAGACGGGCTGGACAAGGGGGAGGCTACCTAAATGTCCTGCATGGACAGAGGGAGCAAGGATAAGATCAGTTCTTTCCCCATCATTGACAAATTTGTGTCCCTTAAAACAAACTGATGAAAAAAAACAACAACAAAAAAAACAACACAGGTGGAGTAGGGAAGACCAACGGTTTTCATTTCATAGCAAAATATATTTTACTTATGAACTTGCCAATGAAGGGGGGAGGTGTACACATAGGCTCTAGCAATATTGGGCAGTGGCACTTTTAGTATCCACTAAAATGTATCTGCCATGTTTAGGAAAGTCAGGGGGCATACAAATGGTTATAGTAGGTTAGCCTGCGATTTAAAACATTAAAGATACGGTCTGAGACTTTCCACCAAAGTGCCTGAACCTGTGGGCAGTCCCAGAAAATATTTAGTAAGTACCACAGAGTTTGGATGGGAAGGCAAAATTTTGTGCAACTTTGTCAGTTTGTAAACAGGCTTACCAAAAGCTAATACCACCTCTAGTATCGCCCCAAGTAAGCCTTGTCAAAACTTCAGGCTCTATTTTTTTATCAGCATCAGTGTAATAGTAATATTTTACCTATTGAAAACATCTTATTTTTCCCATCACTGTCTTTATCACATTGTTTAGGCCACCAGCATTCCCAAGTTATACTTTTCATAAGCTCTCACTTTTTCAATTAAAGGGGCAATAAACAACATACAGATACATATGCAGATACCCTCATTTTGCCAGAAAAGACCTGGAATGGGACTACAGCAAACCAATATAATTTGTCCAGGCTGTATGTAGAAGCATTACACTTAGTAGAGTGGTACACAAAGTTGTATTATTTTGTTGGAAAAAGAGCAGGAATTGTGTGAATGAGGCCTAGCCAAATTAACAGATGTACACTTAAGTATAAGAAAAATGGTCAAAATAAACACTGAGGACATCACATAACGCACAATAAATAAGAATCATTGCTACAGCAACCAATAAGAACATATAGATAGAGGAGATAAAAATAGGATTTTAAATTACCTACCGGTAAAACCTTTTCTTGTAGTCCATAGATGATACAGGGGTTCCATTTAGTACCATGGGGTATAGACAGGTCCACTAGGAGCCATGGGCACTTTAAGAATTTGATATTGTGGGTTGGCTCCTCCTCTATGCCCCTCCTACCAGACTCAGTCTAGGAAACTGTGCCCGAGTAGACGGACAAACTTTGAGAGAAGGCTAGATAAAGATAAAGATAAAGATAGTGGTGAGATTCCGAACCAGCACACACAAACCAGACTAAACTATGCTAACCCAACTTTAAAACAGGAACAGCAACAGTTGAACCAACAATACTTAACCAAGTAACCGTGCAGGAAGAACAAAGCACCAGGTAAGCGCCCAGTTTCCTCTACGGACTACGAGAAAAGGATTTACCGGTAGGTAGTTAAAATCCTATTTTCTCTTACGTCCTAGAGGATACTGGGGTTCCATTTAGTGCCATAGGGATGTACCAAAGCTCCCAAACCGGGTGGGAGAGTGCTGAGGTTCCTGCAGAACTGTTTGACCAAACTGAAGGTCCTCAGAGGCCAAAGTATCGAACTTGTAGAACTTAGCAAACGTGTTCGAACCTGACCAAGTAGCTGCTTGGCAGAGCTGTAAAGCAGAGACACCCCGGGCAGCCGCCCAGGAAGAACCCACCGACCTAGTAGAGTGGGCCTGTACAGATTTTGGAACCGGCAAACTTGCCGTGGAATAAGCATGCTGGATAGTGAGCCTGATTGAGCGTGCAATTGTCTGCTTTGAAGCAGGACACCCAATTTTATTGGGATTATATAGGACGAGCTGTCCTCTTTACATATACCTTCAAAGACCTCACAGCATCCAAAGACTTTTAAGTAGTGGAAGTGTCGGTGATAACCGAAACCACAATAGGTTGTGGATGTGAAATGCAGACACCACTTTCGGAAGAAATTGCTGACGAGTTCAGAGTTCAGCTCTGTCCTCATGGAAAATTAAATAGGGGCTCTTGTGAGACAAAGCCCCCAGTTCCGACACACGTGTTGCTGAAGCCAAGGCCAACAGTGTGACGGTCTTACACGTAAGATATTTTACATCCACCTCCTGTAATGGTTCAAACCAGTCCGATCGGAGGAACTGCAGCACCAAATTGAGATCCCAAGGTGCCGTGGTAGGCACGGAGGGAGGTTGGATGCGCAGAACACCTTTCAAAAACGTCTGGACCTCAGGGAGAGAAGCCAATTGTTTTTTTAAAGAAAATGGACAAAGGCGCAATCTGGACTTTTATGGAGCCCAGACGTAGGCCCACATCCACACCTGCCTGCAGAAAAAGCAGGAAACTTCCCAGGTGAAATTCCACCGCAGAATAAGTTCTGCTCTCACACCAAGAGACTTACTTCTTCCAAATACGGTGGTAAATGTTTAGACGTTACCCCCTTCCTGGCTTGGATCATAGTCAGGATAACTTTATTAGGGATCCCTCTTCTGGCTAGAATCAGCCGTTCAACTTCCATGCCGTCAAACGTAGCCGCAGTAAGTCCTGATAGACGAACGGGCCCTGTTGCAGAAGATCCTCGAGGAGCATCTACAGAAGGTCCGCGTACCAGGCCCTTCTTGGCCAGTCCGGGGCAATGAGTATTGCTTGAACCTTTTCCCTTTTTATTCTTTTGAGAATTCTTAGGATCAGAGGAAGTGGAGGAAACATGTACACCATCTGATAGAACCATGGAGTCGTCAGAGCGTCTACCACCACAGCCTGTGGGTCTCTCGACCTGGAATACAGCTTGAGCTTCTTGTTGAGACGAGAGGCCAGCATGTCGATTTGTGGATATCCCCACCGACGTGTCAAGTACCTGAACACTTCCAGGTGAAGGCCCCACTCCCCTGGGTGCAGGTCGTGTCTGCTGAGGAAGTCTGCTTTCCAGTTGTCTACTCCCGGAATGAAGACTGCGGACAACGCCACAGCGTTTATTTATGCCCAGAGGATAATTCTTGACACCTCTGACATTGCTGCTCTGCTTTTCGTTCCGCCCTGTCGGTTTATGTACGTCACTGCCATCACATTGTCCGACTGGACTTGAATGGCCCAAACCTGAAGATAAGAGGCCTGCAGAAAGGCGTTGTATATAGCCCTGAGTTCCAGAATGTTGACTGGAAGGATGATTTCCTGACTTGACCATCTTCCTTGAAACTGCACCCCCTGGGTGACTGCTCCCCAACCTCTGATGCTTGCGTCCGTGGTTAACATGATCCAGTCCTGAAATTCGAACCTCCGACCCTCAACAAGGTGAGAGGTTTGTAGCCACCACAGAAGGGAGATCCTGGCTTTTGGAGACAGACAAATACTCTGGTGCATGTGAAGATGCGATCCGGACCATTTGTCCAACAGATCGAGCTGGAAGGGTCTTGCGTGAAACCTTCCGTATTGAAGCACCTCGTTTCCACCTCGAGGCCACCATTTTCCCCAGAAGGCGAATGCACAGATGCACCGGATACCGGGTTAGCTTCAGGACATCCTGAACCATCGACTGGATTACCAATGCCTTTTCCAACGGAAGGAACACTTTCTGCGACTCAGTGTCCAGTATCATTCCCAGGTATGGGAGCCTCCGTGTTGGCTCTAGGTGAGATTTCGGAAGGTTCAGAATCCACCCGTGATCCTGGAGAAGTTTGGTTGAGAGGCCAATGCTGTCCAGCAACCTCTCCCTGGACGGCGCCTTTATCAGAAGATCGTCCAGGTACGGAATTATGTTCACTCCCTGTTTGCGGAGTAGAAACAGCTCTGCCATCACTTTGGTGAACACCCTCGGTGCCGTGGAGAGACCATATGGCAGGGCCTGGGACTGGTAGTGACAGTCCTGTAGTGCAAATCGTGGATAAGCCTGATGAGGCGGCCAGATTGGAATGTGAAGTTACGCATCCTTGTGATCCAGCGACACTAGAGATTCCCCTTCCTCCAGACCAGAGACGACCACTCTCCGAGACTCCATCTCGAACCTGTACACTCTTAAGAACGGGTTCAAGGATTTGAGGTTCAGAATTGGCCGTACCAAACAGTCCGGTTTCGGTACTACAAACAAGTTGGAATAGTACCCCTTGTTGTGTAGATGAGGTGGAACTGGAACAATGACTTGAGTCTGTACCAGTTTTTGGATGGCCTGCTGTAAAGTTATACGTGCCTCTTGTGAAGCTGGTAAGCCTGATTTGAAGAATCTGTGAGGTGGGAGCTTTTGGAACTCCAGTCTGTAGCCCTGGGAAATAAGATCTATTACCCAGGGATCCCGGCACGAACTTGACCAGATGTGACTGAAGAACTTTAGTCGGGCTCCCACCTAACATTCCTCCAGGCCTCGCGGTCCACCGTCATGCTGAAGGCTTTGAGGAAGCAGAGCCTGAGGTCTGTTCCTGAGCACCTGCAGTTGCTGGTTTGCGTGGTTTACCTCTTGCGCCTCTGGAGGCCGTAGAAGCACCTCTGGACTTTCCCTTAAACTTGGCTCTCCGAAAGGACTGTAAATTTGAAGCTGAATAACCTTTCCTGGCTGGGGGAGCTGCGGAAGGAAGATACGTAGACTTACCCGCAGTAGCTTTGGAGATCCATTTGTCTAGTTCATCTCCAAACAAGGCCTCTCCTGTGAATGGTAGGCCTTCCATGCCTTTCCTGGAGTCTGCAACAGCAGTCTACTGGCTTAGCCACAAGCTCCTGTGTGCTGACACGGCCATAGAGGTGGTGCGTGCATTAAGCAAACCAATCTCTTTTATGGCTTCCACCATAAAGTTCGCAGAGTCCTGTATATGCTGCAGGAGTGGAACAACATCCCCCCCTAGACAAGGAATCTAACCCCTCAATTAGGTTACCTGACCATTTAGCAATGGCTTTTGTGATCCACACACATGCAATAGTAGGTCTCTGGGCCACCCCAGCAGCTGTGTACAATGATTTGAGTGTAGTCTCAATTATACGATCAGCCATATCTTTTAGGGAGGCTGCACCAGGGACAGGCAATTCAATTTTTTTTGACAGCCTAGAGCAGGCATTCCCAACCGCAGTCCTCAAGGCACACCAACAGTGCAGGTTTTAGAGATATCCAGGCTTCAGCACAGATTGTTAAATCAAAATAACTGAGGTACTAATTAAGTCACCTGTGTTCAAGCCTGGATATCACTAAAACCAGGACTGTTAGTGTGCCTTGAGGACCGCGTTTGGGAAACACTGGCCTAGAGACCGATGTGTCCACTATCGGTGGATTTTCCCATTTTTTCCTATCCTCCAGAGAAAAAGGAAAAAGATGAGAGCAACCTTTTAGGTATTTTACATTTCTTATCAGGATTAACCCACGGTTCTTCAAACAGGGTATTCAATACCTTTGACGCAGGAAAAGGGACTGAGGACTTCTTTTTTACATGAAAATAAGATTCCTCACACACCTCTGACACCTTATCAGGAACTTGCAGAACATATCTGATAGCCTCTATAAGAGCCTCTACTCCCTGTGACACAGTAGCATCTCCCCCTTCCAAATCCACCTCGCCCTCCTCCATGTCTGACCAGTCAGCGTCATACTGCAGGATATGGGCCAGAGATTGTTTTTGCAGACAAATGGGAGGGGATTGAGACGCTGGTTTGGGGACGGAGTCTCTACTCAAACTCATCCACAGTGTCTTAAGTATTCATCTTTCTCATTGCGGGATAGTTTTGTAGAAATATTTGTGATCATTCCCTTAATGGAATTAACCCATTCTGGTTCAGCCCCGCTATTCTGGAAAGGTACACTGCCCTGAGTACCCAGTAGTGAGCCCCCTGGTGAAGAGGAACACTCCGCTGTACAAGAAACACACTCTTTGCCTGACATAACGTAAATGTGACAGCACACACACACACACACAGGAAAAGGTTAAGCACAATTAACCCACAAAGAGCCCTTCAGGGAGACACAGTTATTTGGAGCCAGCCCCTCAGAGAGAAAATGGTGCTGGTGAGCTGCTGGATCCTCTCATAGTGAAGCCCCGCCCCTTCAATGGCGCACGGTCTTCCCACTTTTTTTATACTGGCTGAGGTAATCTGGTACTTAAAATGCAGAGAAAACCGTTTTGAGGCTGTTTTTGCCAGTGTGGGTACTGTGTACAGTGTACGGAGACGCAGCTATGTACTGTGTCTGGAGACCATTCCGCCCCGGTTAGAAGCAGTGCGTCTCCGTACCCTCACGCTGCCATAAGCATGCCGGCTTAGTACTCACCACTCTTCAGTTTTCTGGCTCTGTTAGGGGTGGCGGTGTACAGCGGGAATGTACACTTGCTGTGGTGGAGCTTGCGAATAGTTCCCTCAGGAGCTCAATGTCCTGTCAGTGGGGAAAGGGACCATTAACCCTTCAAGAGATTGGGCCGTGTTCCCCCCTTAAGTCCCACGAAGCAGGAAGGCTGGTGCCAACCAGCCCTGCCTGAAAATAACAAACATATAAAATAAATGCAGAAAACTCTTCAGGAGCTTCCATAAGCGTGACCGGCTCCTCCAGGCACATTTTCTAAACTGAGTCTGGTAGGAGGGGCATAGAAGGAGGAGACAGCCCACACTATAAAATTCTTAAAGTGCCCATGGCTGCTAGTGGACACATCTATAACCCATGGTACTAAATGGAACCCCAGTATCCTCTAGGACGTAAGAGAAATAAGTTTTAATGAACCTTCATTATTGGGGAGCACTTGCCAGACAACACTAAAGATAACCACATGATTAGCAGGTTCTAGAAAAGAAAAAGAAAAAAGTAAATCTGCAATTTATAGTAGGTCTGGAAATCTATCCTTACCTCCAATCTTGGCATTGTAAGCTATTCCAACACCACAAATTCCATTATTTGCTACTGCTGCAACTTCTCCCGCACACCGAGTACCATGCCTAGAAAATAAAAAGACATGATGATTCAAAAATACTATTTATTAATAGTGAAGAAAAGCCATTAATAGAACCTAAATTAAAAAGGTTAAAACACTGTTTAGCATTCACATGTTGATAAGCCCAATCTCCTAAATAATAGGATTTTAATACCTACCGGTAAATCCTTTTCTCTTAGTCCATAGAGGATGCTGGGGATGCTTCAAGAACCATGGGGTATAGACGGGATCCGCAGGAGACATGGGCACTTTAAGACTTTAAAAAGGGTGTGAACTGGCTCCTCCCTCTATGCCCCTCCTCCAGACTCCAGTTATAGGAACTGTACCCAGGGAGACGGACATTTTGAGGAAAAGGATTTATTGTTAAACTAAAGGCCCATACACATTAGACGATGTCGCTCTGTGAGCGACATCGTCTAACGTTTCCCCCTCCCGGGCCGGCCGGTCGGCGGCCGCCTGTACGCACTGAGCGATATGACCGCTCATATCGCTCAGTGATGTCACGCCCCCGCCAGCCCTGCATGAAGGTCGTGGACGACAGTCCACATCCTTCATGCATGCCCTACCGACAGCGACGATCGTTGCCGACCCGCGGGGCCGCGCATCGGTCGTCGCTGGCGGCATACACACTTGACGATAAATTGAGCGACGTCGCTCAAGGAGGGGGGAAATGAGCGACGTCGCTCATTTTATCGTTAAGTGTGTATGGACCTTAAGCGTGAGATACACACCAGCTCACACCACAAACACGCCGTACAACATGGCATTAGCAAAAGTCCAGTCAACGGCATGAACAAAATCAGCAACAGGCTGACCATAACTGAAACACAACCTTTGTGTAACACAAGCAATAACTATTAAACAAGTACTGCAGATAGCGTCCGCACAAGGACGGGCACCCAGCATCCTCTACAGACTAAGAGAAAAGGATTTACCGGTAGGTACTAAAATCCTATTTTCTCATACGTCCTAGAGGATGCTGGGGATGCTTCAAGAACCATGGGGTTTATACCAAAGCTCTAGAATGGGCGGGAGAGTGCGGATGACTGCAGCACCGATTGACCAAACAAGAGGTCCTCCTCAACCAGGGTATCAAACTTGTAAAACTTCGCAAAGGTGTTTGATCCCGACCAAGTAGCAGCTCTGCAAAGCTGTAATGCAGAGACCCCTCGGGCACCCGCCCAGGATGAGCCCACCTTTCTGGTAGAATGAACTTTCACCGATTACGGTAACGGCAATCCTGCCGTAGAATGAGCCTGCTGAATCGTATTACAGATCCAGCGTGCAATAGTCTGCTTGGAAGCAGGAGCCCCAATCTTGTTGGGAGCCCACAGGACAAACAGAGCCTCTGTTTTCCTAATCTGAGGTTTCTTGTTGAGGCGAGACGCCATCCTGTCTATTTGAGGAATTCCCCAACGACTTGTCACTTCTGCAAAGACCTCTTGATGAAGACCCCACTCTCCTGGATGGAGATCGTGTCTGCTGAGGAAGTCTGCTTCCCAGTTGTCCACTCCTGGAATGAAGACTGCTCACAGAGCGCTTGCATGTTTCTCTGCCCAGCGAAGAACTTTTGTGGCCTCCACCATCGCCGCTCTTTGTTCCGCCCTGGCGGTTTATGTACACCACTGCTGTTATGTTGTCTGACTGAATCAAGACGGGCAGACCGCGAAGATGTTCCGCTTGCCGAAGGTCGTTGTAAATGGCCTTTAATTCCAGAATGTTGATGTGCAGACAAGCTTCCTGGCTTGACCATTTTCCCTGGAAATTTCCCCCCTGTATGACAGCTCTCCAGCCTCGGAGACTTGCATTCGTGGTCCCCAGGATCCAATCCTGGATCCCGAACCTGCGTCCCTCTAGGAGGTGAGAACTGTGCAGTCACCACAGGAGAGAGATTCTGGTCCTGGAAGATAGGATTATTTTTCGGTGCATGTGGAGGGGAGAACCGGACCACTTGTCCAACAGGTCCCACTGAAACACCCTGGCATGGAACCTGCCAAACTGAATGGCCTCGTAGGCCGCCACCATCTTCCCCAGCAACCGTGTGCATTGAAGAATCGACACTCTTGCCGGTTTCAGAATCTGTTTTACCATGTTCTGTATTTCCAGAGCCTTTTCCACTGGAAGAAAAACTCTCTGTAATTCTGTATCCAGAATCATACCCAAGAACGACAGCTGTGTTGTCAGAACCAACTGTGATTTTGGCAAGTTTAGGAGCCAACCCTATTGTTGCAGAATTGTCAGGGAGAGCGTAACGTTGTTCAGTAATTGCTCCTTGGATCTCGCCTTTATCAGGAGATCGGCCAAGTACGGGATTATTGTGATTCCCTGCTTGCGCAGGAGAACCATCATTTCCGCCATAACCTTGGTGAAAATCCTCAGAGCCATGGACAGACCAAACGGCAACATCTGAAATTGGTAATGACAATCCTGAACAGCAAACCTCAGATAAGCCTGATGTGGAGGATATACGGGGACGTGCAAGTAGGCATCCTTTATGTCGACTGACACCCTAAAATCCCCCTCCTCCAGAGTGGAGATCACTGCTCGGAGAAATTCCATCTTGAATTTTAATTTTTTTCAGATAGAAATTGAGGGATTTTAGGTTCAGAATCGGTCTGACTGAGCCATCCGGCTTCGGGACCACAAACTGGCTCGAATAAAAGCCTTCCCCCAGTTGTGACGGGGGTACCGTGACAATGACTTGATTTTGACACCGCTTTAGTATTGCAGCGCAAACTACCTCTCTTTCTGGAAGAGAAGCTGGCAAGGCCGATTTGAAAAATCGGTGAGGGGGCACGTCTTGAAACTCCAATTTGTAACCTTGGGTTACTATTTCTAATACCCAAGGATCCAGGGCCGAGCGAACCCAGACCTGACTGAAGAGTTTGAGACGTGCCCCCACCGGTGCGGACTCCCGCAGAGGAGCCCCAGCGTCATGCGGTGGATTTGGTGGAAGCCGGGGAGGACTTCTGCTCTTGGGAACTTGCCACAGCCTGTGACCTTTTTCCCCTTCCTCTTCTGCTCGTAGCAAGGAAGGAAGACCCTCGACTTTTTTTGTATTTATTGGGCCGAAAGGACTGCATCTGATAGTGGGCAGTTTTCTTTTTTGTTGTGCAGGAACATAAGGTAGAAACGATGACTTACCCGCGTTAGCCGTAGATACCAGGTCAGTGAGGCCGTCACCAAACAAGACACTACCGTTGAACGGCAGAGACTCCATAGTCTTCTTAGAGTCAGCATCAGCATTCCATTGATGAATCCATAATGCCCTCCTAGCCGAGACCGCCATGGCATTGGCCCTTGATCCCAAAAGGCCAATATCCCTCACAGCTTCCTTTAGATAGGCTGCAGCGTCCCTAATATGACCCAGTGTCAAAAGCACGCTATCCCTGTCCAGGGAATCCATATCAGATGACAAGTTATCTGCCCACTTTTCAATGGCGCTACTCACCCATGCCGATGCCATGGCAGGCCTCAGCAGCGTACCTGTAGTGACATAACCAGAGGGGAACGGATATGCTACTGGAATTCTCTTGGGAACCTGTGACTTCTTGTCAGGATTTTCCCAAGCTTTTTCAAAAAGTGCGTTCAGTTCATGAGAGGGAGGAAACGTCACCCCAGGTTTCTTTCCCTTAAACATGCAGACCCTAGTATCAGGAACAGCAGGGTCTTCCGTGATATGTAATACGTCTTTTAATCGCCACAATCATGCACTGAATGCTCTTAGCCAGTTTAGGATTCATTCTGGCATCACTATAGTCGACACTGGAATCAGAGTCCGTGTCGGTATCTGTATTCGCTATCTGGGTAAATGAACGCTTCTGTGACCCCGAGGGGGTCTGAACTTGTGATAATGCATTCTACATGGATTTTCTCCATGTCTGGTTCTGAGACTCAGATTTATCCAATAAAAACATTTACCCAATCAGCTGTCGGCGGTGCCGACACGGTCACTCCCACAGCCTTTTCTGTCCCCACTGCAGCCTCCTCCTGGGAAGAACACTCAGCCTCAGACATGTCGACACACGCGTACCGACACCCACAACACACTGGGGCTATAGGGGACAGACCCACAGCAAATCCTGTTGGAGAAACACACAGGGAGTTCTGCCAGCTCACAACCCAGCGCCTATCCCGGTTCTGAAGCGTGTAATATACTGCCCAGACCTGTTAGCGCTTTTAACATCAATAAAATAGCACCAAATCAACTGTACCCCCCCCCCCCCCCCCCCCTGTTTTGCACCCTGTTACTTGTACAGCAGTGTGGGAGGCCAGGCTCAGCATCTCTGCAGCTGTGAAGAGAAAATGGCGCTGGTTAGAGCTGTTCGGGCTAAGGCACGCCCACCTTAATGGCGCGCTTCAGTCCCGCTTATTTTTATATATTTATACTGGCGGGGGTCTGTATTTAGTGCCCAGGCACTGTATACTCTTATGCCAGTTGCTATTGAGGTTTTATGCTGCCCAGGGTGCCCTGCAGTGCCGCTTTGCATGTGGGAGCATGGCGCGCAGCGCGGTACCTCAAAGCAGTCACTGAAATGTTCTGCCGTCACTGAAGTCTTCTGATCTTCTTCTACTCATCCGGCTTCTGACTTCTGGCTCTGCAAGGGGGGTGACAGCGCGGCTCTGGGAACGAGCATCTAGGCGTACCTAGCGATTAGACCCTCTGGAGCTAATGGTGTCCAGTAGCCTAAGAAGCAGAGCCTTGAAACTCACAGAAGTAGGTCTGCTTCTCTCTCCTCAGTCCCACGATGCAGGGAGCCTGTTGCCAGCAGGTCTCCCTGAAAATAATAAACCTAACAAAAGTCTTTTTTCTGAGAAACTCTGGAGAGCTCCTCAGTGTGCATACAGTCTCACTGGGCACAGAATCTAACTGGAGTCTGGAGGAGGGGCATAGAGGGAGGAACCAGTTCACACCCATTTAAAGTCTTAAAGTGCCCATGTCTCCTGCGGATCCGGTCTATACCCCATAGTTCTTGAAGCATCCCCAGCATCCTCTAGAACATATGAGAAAACACAAATAATGATGATTATTATTAGCCACAAAAGCAATTGTTCCTTTTCATAGTAAAGGGAGAAAGAGTATAAGATGGGTGTGGTTCGTTTTATCGACAGTATCTAGGTCGACAATGTTTAGGTCGACCACTATAGGTCGACAGTCACTAGGTCGACATGGATGGAAGGTCGACAGGGTTTCTAGGTCGACATGTGCTAGGTCGACAGGTCTAAAGGTCGACATGAGGAATTTTTTTTTTTTTTTGGGTGTCGTTTTCTTCGTAGAGTGACCGGGATCCCAAATTAGTGCACCGCGTCCCCTCGCATGGCTTGCTTCGCTCGCCATGCTTCGGGCATGGTGCTACCGCTTCGCTCGGCACACTTTACCGTTCCAATCGTAGTCCACGTGGATCGTTAAGTATGAAAAAAAAAAATGTGAAAAACTCATGTCGACCTTTAGACCTGTCGACCTAGCACATGTCGACCTAGAAACCCTGTTGACCTTCCATCCATGTCGACCTAGTGACTGTCGACCTATAGTGGTCGACCTAAACATTGTCGACCTAGACACTGTCGATCTTCAGACCGGATCCCGTATAAGATATTGAGGGATGTGCTACAGTGCTTGAATTCTAATGTTACAGCCAGGGAAGGGAACATATAACTGACCCAGTGAGACAAGATGGGACTTACTGCCAAAGCATTAATATTTGTTTCTAACACCAAGCTTACAAAGTGGCCGAGTCTTCATAGAGGTGAATGAAGTGGGGCATTGTGCAGCAGAACATTAACCTTCTGTGTCTAATGCACTTTGTAGCACAGACAAGATCCACAGTTCCGTAAGGCAAACACTAACAGTACATGAGTTTGGCAGAAGAACTGCTGGCATACCAAGGGCTTCTGTCCGTCTATTTAACTCTTTGCAGACTGTGAGGATGAAAGCTGCATCTTACCAGTGATTCTAAAACCAGTGGAATCCTTCAGCTTGTACAAAGTGAATGTATGCATCTAAATCATGTACTGTATGTGACAAATGACAAAAGGATGATGCGATACCAGAGGTCAAATTTTAATTTGATAATGGCAACGTCAACCCTTGAAGAGAGACATTTTATTTTTCTGTAGTCTCCAAAAGATGGAAACTGTGGGATCAGCTGCAGTTACAACCTTCACCTTGACATGGCTGAGGCAGCACACGAGACAGATGAATTATAGCTTGTCACCATACAATACAAACCAGAATAAAACAGATGATGGCTAAACAGATTTTAGAATAGGATTTATACTTTTGATCCCTGTGTCAAAGTCTTACAGCAATCACATACAATTGCATATTTAGGTCCTAAATGCTTCTCTAAATTCAATGTTAGGATTATTATGAATTTTTAAAGACCTATCCTTATGATAGAATTTGGGCACATACCATCTGGAACAAAAATAATTCATAGATTGCATTAAACATACACATCAACTCACCTATACTTCATTCTCATTTCTAACAGAGATTTATGCTAAACCCAATGTTTTTAATGGACATGTACATTGGGCTATGAAAGTGCAAATATGCAACAATACTATAATTTCAGAACGACAGGAGCAGTCAGCACTTTCCCACCCTGGAATAAAAAGTCAAGTGCTGTCAAAGGTGAATTCTATGGGGCCTCAGACACAACAAGACTGTTGCCAATCTCACATAAAACTGTGCAGCACAGCTTTCTCCTCCCAAACAGTCCTCCTGTGTGTCTTTTGTAGCTGCAATTCCTGCATGGTTATAAACCTACAAATTTTACTAGCGGACAATGTCCGTGGAAAGCCTCTAAATCAAAACCTTAAAGCAGCTCGTTTTCATCTTTTTTTTAATCTATATTTTTTTTTATTTGTGGAGCAGGAAAGGACAGATCCATAATAGTATGTAATAACAGGATACTGACACATGGGGAAAAAAAAAAAATACGAGAACAGCACATGGCTAACGACCATATGTAGAGTTATGAACCTCACTGGATCAAGAACATAAGTCAACAGATAAGAGATCAGGCATACTTGACCACAAACAAAAAAAGAAAAATAGACACTAAAGTAACTAAAGGAAGATTAGGCGATAAGGATATGCGCATCCTCCAATAACTGCAGTCTCATATTATTGGGTGAAAGGGAGGCAGTCGTGCAGCTGCTCCTTAATATTAGTAGTCAGAGTCAATATACCCCTCCCAGATCTTAAAGAACTTTTCAGTGCCAACATCCTTATGTAATGTAGCTTCCAGCCAATCCATTCAAAAATATAGAATATGTATGAGAAAGTTTTTATAAGCTATTCTAAAGTAATGTGACGAAACGTCTGTGACCAGGAAGAAAGGCCCCTATTAGATTTGAGTAGGTCAAATCGGGGTGTGTATGTAAAGTTATAATGATGGGAAATTGCCTTTTTACCAGCAAGAGGTCGAGAAGACATGGAATCCAAAAGTATATGAACAATCCACTGAGAAAAATTTCTAATTACAGAGCGAACATAGTATTGGGTTTGATAAAAATCGCTAGAGCCTATGTTTTTGGTATATTGTGCAACAAACAAGTCACTTGCAATAGTTTCAGAACACACAGACTTATCCCCATGTTACAGTAGTATGGGGACTTTCTTTTATATATAATAAACATCTCAAAGAGAACACCCAAAAATAATGAGATCCTGTATGAGTAAATGCAAAATATTCTTATCTGACTTAAAACTCCCTTAACAGCATGGTTAGGAGTCTGTGATCCAAGCTGTACCCGGCCAGATGTCTTCCCACCTTCAAACAAAGTCCCCATTATCACCAATTCAAGTCAATTAGTGATCACATTGCATCTTAATCCCAGCACGCTCACTTCACTTTATGTTTACCAGATATAGTGTACTGCCATCATTATACATGACTTCTAAGGTGCTGCAGAATTCCACATCGCTGAACAGTGGGTAGATAGAGCATCGCACATACAGTAAAGCAGAGGTCCACACAGCAAACACAGAATAAGCAGAGAAAAAAAAAACACGACATTCAAAAGCATAAACCCAATATTGGCAAAGAAAAAAACGAGTTTTATGGTAAGAACTTACCTTTGTTAAAACTCTTTCTGCGAGGTACACTGGGCTCCACAAGGATTGGACAATGGGGTGTAGAGTAGGATCTTGATCCGAGGCACCAACAGGCTAAAAGCTTTGACTGTTCCCAGAATGCACAGCGCCGCCTCCTATATCACCCCGCCTCCCAGCACAGGAGCTCAGTTTTTAGTTAACTAGCCCAATGCAGTAGCAGGAAAAGAGACGACAACGGTTAGTAGCCACATACACCACACTCTCACGACAGGAGAAGTGTCAGCGGCTAATGCCATACCAACCCAAAGAAGCTAAGTGCGTCAGGGCGGGCGCCTTGTGGAGCCCAGTGTACCTCGCAGAAAGAGTTTTAACAAAGGTAAGTTCTTACCATAAAACTCGTTTTCTGCTGCGGGTTACACTGGGCTCCACAAGGATTGGACAATGGGGATGTCCTAAAGCAGTTCCTTATGGGAGGGGACGCACTGTAGCGGGCACAAGAACCCGGCGTCCAAAGAAGCATCCTGGGAAGCAGCAGTATCGAAGGCATAGAACCTTATGAACGTGTTCCCGGAGGACCACGTAGCCGCCTTGCATAATTGATCAAGGGTCGCACCACGTTGGGCTGCCCAAGAAGGTCCAACAGACGAGTAGAATGGGCCTTAATGTGATCAGGAGCAGAGAGACCAGCCTTCACATAAGCATGTGCAATCACCATTCTAATCCATCTGGCCAGAGTTTGCTTGTGAGCAGGCCAGCCACGTTTGTGAAATCCAAACAAAACAAAAAGAGAATCAGATTTACGAATAGAAGCAGTTCTCTTCACATAGATACGGAGAGCCCGTACCACATCCAAAGACCGCTCTTTGGGAGACAAAATCAGGAGAGACAAAGGCCGGAACCACAATCTCCTGATTAAGGTGGAACGAAGAAACCACCTTAGGTAAATATCCGGGACAAGTCCTAAGAACCGCCCTGTCACGGTGAAAAATCAGATATGGGGAACTACAAGACAAGGCACCCAGATCCGACACTCTTCTAGCAGAGGCAATAGCCAGCAAGAACACCACCTTAAGGGAAAGCCACTTAAGGTCAGCTGAACCAAGAGGTTCAAATGGAGGCTCCTGCAATGCCTCCAAAACCACCGACAAGTCCCAAGGAGTCACAGGCGGGACATAGGTAGGTTGGATACGCAACACACCCTGAGTGAAAGTATGAACATCAGGTAAAGTCGCAATTTTTCTCTGAAACCACATCGACAAGGCAGAAATATGAACCTTGAGGGAGGCCAGACACAGGCCTAAATCTAGGCCTTGCTGCAGAAAAGCCAAAAGTTTGGCTGTACTAAACTTGGAAGCATCATAATTGTTAGATGCGCACCAAACAAAGTAGGAATGCCAGACCCTATGATAAATCCGAGCAGAAGACGGTTTCCTGGCCCGCAACATAGTTTTAATGACCCCTTCAGAAAACCCTTTAGCCCTCAAGACGGAAGCTTCAAGAGCCACGCCGTCAAAAATAGCCGGACTAGGTCCTAATAGACACAGGGGCCCTGAACGAGGAGGTCTGGGCATTGTGGAAGTAAAATTGGACGCTCTGACGATAGGCCCTGCAGGTCTGAGAACCAGTGCCGTCTGGGCCACGCTGGAGCTATGAGAAGCAGATTTCCTTTTTCTTGCTTGAACTTCCAAATTACCCTGGGCAGGAGTGACACCGGAGGGAACACATACGGCAGCCGAAACCTCCACGGCACCGCCAGCGCATCCACGAATGCTGCTTGAGGATCCCTTGTCCTTGCTCCGAAGACCGGAACCTTGTGATTGTGTGGAGACGCCATCAGATCCACGCCTGGAAGACCCCACTTTTCCATGAGGAGTTGAAACACTTCTGGATGGAGACCCCACTCACCGGCATGCACGTCCTGACGACTGAGAAAGTCCGCTTTCCAATTCAGGACTCCTGGAATGAATATTGCCGATATGGCCGGTAGATGGTGTTCCGCCCAACGTAAAATCTGTGAGACTTCCTTCATTGCCAAACGGCTTCGAGTTCTGCCTTGATGATTTATGTAAGCCACTGTGGTGGCGTTGTCCGACTGTACTTGAACAGGACGGTTCTGAATTAAATGCTGGGCCAGGTTCAACGCATTGAAGACCGCCCGCAATTCCAGAATGTTGATCGAGAGGAGAGATTCCTACTTCGTCCACCAACCCTGAAGGGAGTGTTGCTCCAGCACCACGCCCCAACCTCTTAGACTGGCATCTGTCGCCAACAGGACCCAGTTAGATATCCAGAAGGGACGACCCCTGCACAATTGTTGGTCCCGGAGCCACCAGTGTAGCGACAGACGGACCTCCGGAGTCAAGAAGACCATTTGAGATCTGAGCCGGTGAGGCAGGCCGTCCCACTTGGCTAGAATCAGCCTCTGGAGGGGGCGAGAATGGAATTGAGCATACTCCATGTCGAATGCTGATACCATTAGGCCAAGCACCTGCATTGCCGAATGTATCGACACTTGTTGACGAGAAAGGAAGCAACGAATCCTGTCCTGAATCTTCAGTACTTTCTCCTGAGACAAGAACAACCTCTGGTTGTGAGTGTCCAACAACGCTCCCAGGTGCACCATGCTCTGAGCAGGGACCAGGGAGGATTTCTTCCAGTTGATGAGCCACCCGTGGGCTTGCAGAAACCGGACCGTCATATCCAGATGACGCAGGAGAAGATCTGGGGAATTTGCCAGGATTAACAAGTCGTCCAGATACGGCAGTATCCTGACCCCTTGACGGCGGAGCACCACCGTCATCACTTTGGTAAAGACTCGCGGAGCCGTTGTTATACCAAAAGGTAACGCCCGAACCTGGTAATGTAGGTTGCCAATAGCGAACCTCAGGTATTGTTGATGTGACACTGCTATAGAAATATGCAGGTAAGCATCCTGTATGTCCAGGGAGACCATGTAGTCTCCAGGTACCAAGGCCAGAACTATAGAGCGAAGGGTTTCCATACGGAACTTGGAAACCTTCACAAACCTGTTCAATGCCTTAAGGTTGAGAATGAACCGGGAGGACCCATTCGGTTTCGGGACTAGAAACAGCGGAGAATAGTACCCCCGGCCCCTCTGAGCAAGAGGCACCTGTACTATGACTCCTGTATCCAGGAGGGTCTGTACCACCGAGTGTAGAGTTTTTGCCTTTGTCTGGTCCAAAGGGACGTCTGTCTGGAAAAATCGATGAGGGGGTTGGTTTCTGAAGGCTATGGCGTAACCTCGAGTGACGACTTCCCGTACCCAGGTATCTGAAGTGGTCTTCAACCATTCCTGGGTATACCCTAGAAGCCGGCCCCCCACCCTGGGATCCCCCAGGGGGAGGCCCGCCCCGTCATGCGGCAGGCTTATCGGTCTTGGCAGCTGGCTGACGGGCAGCCCAGGCTCTTTTGGGCTTCGGCTTACCAGGTTTGGAAGTGCGGGCCTGCTTATGGTACGCCTGACCTTTTGCTTCACCTGAAGGACGAAAGGGGCGAAAGGACGTACCTTTAGCCTTCGACACAGAAGGAGCGGTTTTAGGCAGACAGGCAGTTTTGGCAGTAGCCAAGTCAGCCACAATCTTATTTAAGTCCTCCCCAAACAGAATATCTCCCTTGAAAGGGAGTACCTCCAGGGTTTTTCTCGAGTCCAGATCCACAGACCAGGATCTCAGCCACAATATCCGGCGAGCCAGGACTGACGTAGTAGAGGCCTTGGCTGCTAGGATACCGGCATCAGAAGCCGCCTCTTTAATATATCGAGAAGCTGTGACAATATATGACGAGCATTGTCTAGCATGGTCAGAAGAGATTTCTGCTTCTAACTCCAAGGCCCATGCTTCAATAGCCTCTGCAGCCCATGCAGCTGCAATAGTGGGCCTTTGTGCAGCACCCATGAGGGTGTAAATCGCTTTCAGACAACACTCTACACGTTTATCCATAGGCTCTTTTAGAGACGTGACGGTAGTGACAGGTAGAGCTGAGGAAACCACCATCCTAGCCACATGTGAGTCTACTGGAGGAGGCGTTTCCCAAATTTTAGACAGCTCTGGCGCGAGGGGATAGCGAGCCAGCACCTTCTTTTGAGGCACAAACTTCGTACCCGGGTTTTCCCAGGGTTCCTGACGTATATCCACTAGGTGGTCAGAGTGAGGTAAAACTTGCTTAACCACCTTCTGACGCTTGAACCTATCTGGTTTCTTAGGAGGGACGGATGGCTCGGGATCATCCGTAATCTGCAGAATTAACTTAATAGCCTCCAAAAGATCAGGAACATCCACATGTGAACTACCCTCCCCATCAGCCGTATCTGAGTCAGAACCTGAGGGTTCCGTCTTCATCAGACGAGGTGTCAGTGACAGCAGTGGATTGTGAGGAGGTAAGCGCTCGCTAAGAGGACCTCTTGGACTTAGACGAGCGTTGGTCAGACTTTTTAGTAGTCAAGGACTAGTTCAACTTCTTTAATTGAGCAGATAAATCATCCGCCCACGGCGGGTTAGCTGCAGGCACCACATACGGTTGTACCGGCATTGGGGGTCCCATAGGGGGAGTTAGTTTATGAACTAAAGTATGCAGAAGCGTGGAAAAAGCGGCCCACGGTGGGTCAGTATGTGCCTCCGTTGCCACAGTCCCACTGGGGGGCAAGGAGCCCCCAAAACCAGAGCCCACAGCTGCTATATTCTCCTCATATGGCCCCGTGGCGTAAGCAACACCGGTAGTGTGTACAGCCCCAGAACCAGACATGCTATAACTTGCAGTATGAGGTTAACACAGTACAATTATCAGCAGCACTATACCTCTGAACCCAAACCCCTGCGCAGTGTAGTCAGCACCAGCAGAAATAAAGGAGAGATATGGTGACTAAATCACAGAGAAAAATACGTAATACAGTATTATCTTTGTGAAAATCCTATATTAGATAACACCTGACGCACCAAGCTCCCTCAGGTTATGGAATATAGAGATAGCAGGTTGAGTGAAAGACACGAAATGGACACCACTCAGCTATCAAATGCACACACAGAAAGTCACAGTCTGTACAATGAAGAGGTTATTACTAACAATAATACTGCACTGGACTAGCTTACACAGCTATACAACAATAGATATAACAGTACACAGTAAGAACTGGATGTATATCACAGGGTAATTGTACTATAAAACCCTGACTAAGTGCACTCTTTCTTAACTATCACTGTCTAAAAAGGCAGGTAGAATACTTAAGTGTCATGTAAAGGCACAGCGCTGACAACCAGGCGGCTTTACATAGGAGGATTTGCCCAAGCAGTCCCAGGAACAGTGAGCTGAGGGATAATGGCGCCGCAGACACTGACAGGGAGTGAGGAAAAGACAGAAATACAGCTCCAGGGCGGAAACACTTGCTAGAAATGGCGCCCTGGGGCTGGGGGAGGGGCTTCAGGTCTAAGCCTTATCCCCTCTGCTGGCAAAACCACCGGGTACTGTGGGCGATATAAGAATTGGTTTAAAGAGAAAACCTGACCTGTGCCCATGCCCATGTGATCTAGTGGGATCGCCTGTACTGCCACAGTGTCCACCGCCAGCGCGCGCGGCCCGCCTCCCACTGACCGCGCCGGATCGCGATAAAGACAGGGTCTTGCAAGCGGGACCCACTTATCACCTCCCGAAGCGCGGCCACGCGATCCTGGAGAGCCCCAGCCGTGTGTGTCTAACGTGAAGAAAACCGGAGCCTCCGCTGTAGGTACCCAGCAACCAAGGCTCGGGAGTGTACAGCGCCGCTGGGGAGAGCTGGAGCTGCAGAAGTAAATGTCACAAGACATTTACCACCGCTGCTGCCCTTGAAGTCTTCACTTTTTACCTCATAAAAAGCTTTTCTTAGGGCTGCTTAGAGCAGCCCCTCTGTTAAGTGCCTGCTTACTGCAGCACCAACTTACAAAACTGAGCTCCTGTGCTGGGAGGCGGGGTGATATAGGAGGCGGCGCTGTGCATTCTGGGAACAGTCAAAGCTTTGAGCCTGTTGGTGCCTCGGATCAAGATCCTACTCTACACCCCATTGTCCAATCCTTGTGGAGCCCAGTGTACCCCGCAGCAGAAAAAAATCATATGCAAGACATACGGGGTAATTCAGACCTGATCGTAGATGTGTGAAAAAACGCACATCTATGATCAAACTCTTAGACATGTGGGGGGACGCCCAGCACAGGGCAAGTCTGCCACGCATGCCGACCCCAGCCCCCCCCCCCCCCCCCGCGCAGACATGCGTACGGAACGCATGGCGGCGATGCTTTCGCATATATCACATCACCCTCTGCCTACAGAGCTTTGTTTCAGGTCGCAGTGGCTGTGTGTGATGTTACACAGCTGCCACACCCCGGACCGCGCCCCTTTAACACTGCCGCAACACACCCTCCCGCCCCGCAAACGCCTCTGTCTGTCAATGAGGCAGAAGCGTTCGCACAAGTGAGATGCTGTCGCATCTCAATGTGTACGCAGGCACAGTGCAGCTGCTGCGCATGCACACACTTCACTGGCCTTCAGCCTGCAACCGTTGTCATAGCAGCGTCCAGGTCTGAATCTGCCCCATAATTTGGAAGGTTCAGAACAAACAAAGCTTACTGCAGTACACGCAAGAGGCATGTTACATAGACACAGGAAGATGAGGTGGGAGAAGAGAGGAGGAGAAAGGGTCACTATCGTGAGGGCTTACAAACAAATGGCATTGTTATGAAGGGGTGTAGTAGGGATATAAAAAGAATTTACATGCTGGCAAGCAATTTCAGCATCTTTAAAGACTTGCACTCATGTAGACAAGGAAACAGTTGCCATCACCAGCCCAGAAACCACAACTTCTACCCACAATTAGTTCCATGTAAGGCAATGGACAGATCAGGACAAAAATCACAGGCAGCACAGCTGGAGTGCCATTTCACGGAAGACAAACCAGCAGAAACAGATTTTAAAAGACAAGGGCCCTCATTCCGAGTTGATCGGTCGCAAGGCGAATTTAGCAGAGTTACACACGCTAAGCCGCCGCCTACTGGGAGTGAATCTTAGCTTCTTAAAATTGCGACCGATGTATTCGCAATATTGCGATTACTAACTACTTAGCAGTTTCAGAGTAGCTTCAGACTTACTCTGCCTGTGCGATCAGTTCAGTGCTTGTCGTTCCTGTTTGACGTCACAAACACACCCAGCGTTCGCCCAGGCACTCCCACCGTTTCTCCGGCCACTCCTGCGTTTTTTCCGGAAACGGTAGCGTTTTCAGCCACACGCCCCTGAAACGCCGTGTTTCCGCCCAGTAACACCCATTTCCTGTCAATCACATTACGATCGCCGGAGCGATGAAAAAGCCGTGAGTAAAATTACTTTCTACATAGCAAAGTTACTTGCGCAGTCGCAGTGCGAACATTGCGCATGCGTACTAAGCGGATTTTCATTGCGATGCGATGAAAAATACCGAGCGAACAACTCGGAATGAGGGCCAATATCTGTATAGGTGACGTGCAACTATCTGCACACAAAGTGCCTTTCAAGGTGGACTCCATTTCGTTGCCGTTTGAACCGTATAGTTAAAACGCACATAACGGACACCATAAAAATATCCATCTTCCAATTCATTACAAGTCCTTTTATGCTTTTAAAAAGTCCATGTTTCTTCTTAAACTACTGCTTGGTTTAGCTTACTGGATGGCTTGTAGTAACAGAAAGCGTAAGGGGACAATGTAATGTCTTTACTACATGTGGTAATTGTCTGTTTGAAACTTTTTCTTATATTGTTTGACGTGCACCTAGATGGGACACAGTGCACCCTACAGCTCCCATATGGACTAGACCCAATCACTGGAAACAAAGATTTTAGTCCTTCAGTGGGGAGAACACTTCTGTAAATGCATCTTATCCCCCCTAGGGCCTAATTCAGAGTTGATCACAGCAGCCAATTTGTTAGCAGTTGTGCACTGCAGGGGGGCAGATATAACATATATAACATGTGCAGACAGTTAAATTTGGGCGGGGTGTGTTCAAACTGAAATCTAAATTGCAGTGTAAAAATAAAGCAGCCAGTATTTACCCTGCACAGAAACAAAATAACCCACCCAAATCTAAATCTCTGCAAATGTTATATATGCCTCCCCTGCAGTGCACATGGTTTTGCCCAACTGATAACAAATTTGCTGCTGCGATCATCTCTGAATTACCCCCCTTATTGCCAATAATACTGTCCCACAATATGAAACTTATTTCTGCATTTCATTTCACAAGTAGGCAAGAGCACTAATGTCCCTAATCCACAAAGCATGCAACAGCCCACAAAGGTCTGTGCAAACGTCCGTCTCCGCAGACAGCACAAGTTTGTACAGAAACTCAATACACTCTTTTTTACCGTGAAGCAAGTTACATACGAGACAAGTAAACAAGGGGAGAGTAGCAATCCTGGCCATATGGAAGCATTAAAAGTCTGCCCAATACAAGAAATGGTAATGGTTCCAAGGTACTGCAGAAATCCTACAAAAATACTACTCAAAGAAAAGGAGGGTAATTACAATAGACAAATTAATGAATAGGAGAAACGGAATGGAGAAAAAAAGGCATACCTGAGAGCTTAGAGGTCTGTAATAAGACCCACTAATTTCAACAGAAACAGATTTCTGAAAACAAATATGCATGCATCATAAAAATACGGCCTACGCTATATTTCTCGAGAAGAAACAAGAAGAAAAATGCTGATGTTAGAGGAAAGAGTATTGTGCTGTATCCATAAGCCACTGCATCTAAACAAAGACAACCCCACAATATCTGAGAATGTCACAGAGTCCTGGAAAATTACTCTTCTGTCATTTCCCACACTACTGCCACTTTTCATGTGCCCTCTGACCAGAGGCATTACAGGAAGTGAAGCGTGCAAAGGAACTCTCCTCCATCTAATTTCACATTTCGCTTTAGTATACTGCTTTTATTACATATTTCAGCAAAATGATAAGATTTGACATCTGCAATTCCAGTATCTGTAGAAGTGGGAACTTTGCAGAGAAATAAAACAAAAACAAACAAACAAACTGCAGAACAAAGTTTAGTTTTTAATGGGCTGCCTAATTGTACTCTTTACAAACAACTTTTGATTGTAACCATTTTACCGATGGTGGTGTCTTCAAATGTATTTATAATGCATATTCAAAAATATAAAACATCAGAGTGTAGCAAACAGAGAATAGTACAAGGAAAACTCGGGCACTATTATGGGGCATAATATTAAACTAGGGCACTATTATGGTTCAGAAAATGAACCAGGGCACTATAATGGGGCATACAATTAATAACCTCTGCGGAGGTGTCTCAAGAAGTATTGAGACAGAGGCCCCTTCAATATGTTGCTCACAAAGTTCTAGTTACGCCCCTGTGTCAGGATAATTGTATTCATGTGACAAATGGAAAGGATATAGGTAAGCAGCTAAACTCACATTAGCGGGCAGAACTACAGACAGCACTCCATTATGTGTCAGTACAGCTGCACCACATTAAAGAACTGAAGGGTATATAATAAGAATCCATCCACACCTAACTAAGGGGTCTATTTATTGTATGGAGATTAAGCAGAAGGAGATAAAAGTACCAGCCAATCAGCTCCTAAATGCCACGTCAAAGGCTGGATTTAAAAAAAATAGGATTTTAATTACCTACCGGTAAATCCTTTTCTCGTAGTTCATATGGGATACTGGGGTCATTCCTTAATACGATGGGGTATATAGGTCTCCGCAGGAGGCAAGGCACAAAGTCTTCAACAGGGTGTGCTGGCTCCTCCCCTCTATGCCCCCACCCACAAGCCAGTTAAGATAAAACTGTGCCCAAAGGAGGATGGACATACTTGAGAAAAGGAACATAAGTGCAATATGTAGTGAGATTTATACCAGCACACCATGGCCCTCATTCCGAGTTGTTCGCTCGCTAGCTGCTTTTAGCAGCATTGCAAACGCTAGGCCGCCGCCCTCTGGGAGTGTATCTTAGTTTAGCAGAATAGCGAACGAAAGGTTAGCAGAACTGCTACTAAATAATTCCTTGCAGTTTCTGAGTAGATCCAGACCTACTTCTAGATTGCGATCACCTCGGTCCGTTTAGTTCCTGGTTTGACGCCACAAACACGCCCTGCGTTTTGCCAGCGACTCCCCCGTTTTCCAGCCACTCCTCCGTTTTTACTTGGCACGCCTGCGTTTTTTAGCACACTCCCTGAAAATACACTACGATCACTCGAGCATTGGAAAAACGTTGCTCGAGCTTGTGTAAATCTCCAAAGTTTTGTGTTAAATTACTTAACGCATGTGCGCTGCGTACCATGCGCATTTTCCACCTAATCGCTGCGTTGCGAAAAATGTCAACGAGCGAACAACTCGGAATGACCCCCAATAACACACAAAATAGAACTAGAATTACATTTTTAACACATTGGTCAGAACATGTGGCAACTAGTCTAACAAACAGTAATACTGAACAGGATAACTTGAACAAGAACCTGCAGAAAACTCCACACCAAAGCGTGCGCCCAGTATCCCATATGGACTACGAGAAAAGGATTTACCGGTAGGTAATTAAAATCCTATTTTCTCTAACATCCATATGGGATACTGGGGTCATTCCTTAATACGATGGGGATGTCCCAAAGCTTCCAGAATGGGCGAGAACGTGCGGCGACTTATGCAACGCCGCCTGCCCAAACTGGGTATCCTCTTTGGCCAGGGTATCAAACTTGTAGAACCTTACAAACATGTTCTTCCCCAACCAGGTAGCTGCTTGGCAAAGTTGTAAGGCAGAGACTCCTCTGGCAGCCGCCCAGGAAGATCCCACCGCTCTTCTAGAGTTGGCTTTCAGATTTAGGCACTGGTAACGCTGCCGACACATACGCTTGTTGAATGGTCATCCGAATTCAATGAGCAATAGACTGCTTTGACGCAGGGCAACCCTTCTTTTGCGCATCGCAAGCACAAAGAGGCAATCCGTCTTCCTAGTCCGAGCCGCTCTTTTGACATAGGTCTTCAGGGCTCCAACAGCATCCAGCGATTCTGGGATGTCAGGGTACCCTGAACTAGACGGAACCACGATAGCTTGATTGAAGTGGAATGCGAGACCACCTTCGGCAGGAACTGTTGCCACGTTCTGAGCTCTGCTCTATCCTCGTGGAAAATCAAATAAGGACTCTTACACGACAGGGCCCCCAATTCTGACACGCCTGGCAGATGCCATGGCCAGCAACATTACCGCCTTCCACGTAAGGTACTCGTCTTCCACTGACGTCAGAGGTTTGAACCATGATGACTGTAGGAAATTCAACAAAACATCCAGCTCCCATGGTGCTGTCGGAGACACAAAGGGAGGTTGTATATGTAGAACCACTTGGATAAAGGTCTACACTTCAGACAGAACTGCCAATTTCATCTGGAAGAATAGTGAGAAGGCCAAAATCTGAACTTTAAGAGATTCTAGACGCAGGCCCAAATCCCCACCAGCCTACAGAAAATGCAGGAAGCGTCCTAGTTTAAAATCCGCAGGTGGAAGTCTCTCCTTCTCACACCAGGACGCCTAACCTGTGGCGTTCCAGGCAGAAGGAAAGTGGATTTCCCTGCCGTAGCCTTGGAAATCCAGTCATCCAACTCACTTCCAAACAACCTTTCACCTGAGAAGGGAAGGGATTCCATGCTACGCCTTGAATCTGCGTCCGCAATCCACTGACGCAGCCATAGTGCCCTACGGGCTGACACTGCCATGGCAGTATTTCTCGCATTAATAGCTCCTAGCTCTTTCTGCACTTCGCACAGGACCTGGGCGGTATCCTGGATTTGTTTGAGCAATACGCCCGCTCACGACAGAGACATGTCACCTAAAAGGCCCTCCTGAACTTGCGTTGCCCAGGTATATATAGCCTTTGACATCCAGCAACTAGCTAGGACTGGGCGCTGAGATGCCCCGCTCGCTGTGTACATGGACTTAAGTGTAGCCTCTATTTTTCTATCCCCTGCATCTTTAAGCGTCAATGTACCTGGGGCAGGGAGCAGCACCTTCTTTGACAGGCGTGCAACTGAGGCATCCACTAGTGGGGGGGGGGGGGGCTCTCCCACACCTTCCTCCCTGACTGTTGAAAGGGGAAAGCAGATATGAACCGTTTTGACACCTGAAATTTTTTCTCAGGATTTTGCCAGGCTATCTTAAATGTGTCCTCTAAATCCTTTGACTCAGGAAAAATAAGAATTTACTTACCGATAATTCTATTTCTCGTAGTCCGTAGTGGATGCTGGGGACTCCGTCAGGACCATGGGGAATAGCGGGCTCCGCAGGAGACAGGGCACATCTAAAAAGCTTTTTAGGTCACATGGTGTGTACTGGCTCCTCCCCCCATGACCCTCCTCCAAGCCTCAGTTAGGTACTGTGCCCGGACGAGCGTACACAATAAGGAAGGATCTTGAATCCCGGGTAAGACTCATAACAGCCACACCAATCACACCGTACAACTTGTGATCTGAACCCAGTTAACAGTATGATAACAAAACGAAGTAGCCTCCGAAAAGATGGCTCACAACAATAGTAATAACCCGATTTTTGTAACAATAACTATGTACAAGCATTGCAGACAATCCGCACTTGGGATGGGCGCCCAGCATCCACTACGGACTACGAGAAATAGAATTATCGGTAAGTAAATTCTTATTTTCTCTAACGTCCTAGTGGATGCTGGGGACTCCGTCAGGACCATGGGGATTATACCAAAGCTCCCAAACGGGCGGGAGAGTGCGGATGACTCTGCAGCACCGAATGAGAGAACTCCAGGTCCTCCTTAGCCAGAGTATCAAAATTTGTAAAATTTTACAAACGTGTTCTCCCCTGACCACGTAGCTGCTCGGCAAAGTTGTAATGCCGAGACTCCTCGGGCAGCCGCCCAGGATGAGCCCACCTTCCTTGTGGAATGGGCATCTACATATTTCGTCTGTGGCAGGCCTGCCACAGAATGTGCAAGCTGAATTGTACTACAAATCCAGCGTGCAATAGACTGCTTAGAAGCATGAGCACCCAGCTTGTTGGGTGTATACAGTATAAACAGCAAGTCAGACTTTCTGACTCCAGCCGTCCTATATATATATATATATATTTTTAGGGCCCTGACCACGTCTAGTAACTTGGAGTCCTCCAAGTCCCTAGTAGCCGCAGGCACCACAAGAGGTTGTTTCAGGTGAAAACGCTGACACCCCTTTATGAAGAAACTGGAGACGAGTCCCAGTTCTGTCCTGTTCAAATGGAAAATTTTAATATGGGCTTTTGTAAGACAAAGCCGCCCATTCTGACAATCGCCTGGCCGAGGCCAGGGCTAACAACATGGTCACTTCCCATGTGAGATATTTGTCAACAGCATGGTCACTTTCCATGTGAGATATTTCAAATCCACAGATTTGAGCGGTTCAAACCAATATGATTTTAAGAAATCCCAACACTATGTTGAGATCTCACGGTGCCCCTAGGGGCACAAAAAAGCTGTATATGCAATACATCCTTTACAATCTGGACTTCAGGAACTGAAGTCAATTCTTTCTGGAAGAAAATCTACAGGGCCGAAATTTAAATGTTAATGAACCCCAATTTGAGGTCCAAAACACTCCTGTTTTCAGGAAGTGTAGAAATCGACCTAGTTGAATTTCCGTCGTGGAGCCTTCCTGGCCTCACCCACGCAACATATTTTTACCACATGTGGTGATGACGTTGTGCGGTCACCTCCTTCCTGGCTTTGACCAAGGTAGGTATGACCTCTTATGGAATGCCTTTTCCCCTCAGGATCCGGCATTCAACCGCCATGCCGTCAAACGCAGCCGCGGTAAGTCTTGGAATAGACATGGTACTTGCTGAATCAAGTCCCTTCTTAGCTCCCCAGGCCCTTAGTCCTCTGTGAGCATTTCTTGAAGTTCCGGGTACCAAGTCCCTCTTGGCCAATCCGGAGCCACTAGTATAGTTCATACTCCTCTATGTCTTATAATTCTCAATACCCTGGTTATGAGAAACAGAGGAGGGAACACATACACAGACTGGTACACCCACGGTGTTACCAGAACATCCACAGCTATCGCCTGGAGGTCTCATGACCTGGCGGAATACCTGTCCCGTTTTTTGTTCGGGCGGGACGCCATCATGTCCACCTTTGGTCTTTGCCAACGGTCCACAATCATGTTGAAAAAACTTCCCTATGAAGTTTCCACTCTCCCGGGTGGAGGTCATGCCTGCTGAGGAAGTCTGCTTCCCAGTCGTCCACTCCCGGAAAGAACACTGCTGACAGTGCTATCACATGATTTTCCGCCTAGCGAAAAATCCTTGCAGTTTTCACTGCCCTCCTGCTTCTTGTGCCGCCCTTCTGTTTACGTGGGCGACTGCCGTGATGTTATCCCACTGGATCAATACCGGCTGACCTTGAAGCAGAGGTCTAGCTAAGTTTAGAGCATTATAAATTTGCTCTAAGCTTATTTATGCGGAGAGAATTCTCCAGACTTAATCACACTTCCCTGGAAATTTTTTCCCTGCGTGACTGTTCCCCAGCCTCTCAGGCTGGCCTCCGTGGTCACCGGCATCCAATCCTGAATGCCGAATCTGCGGCCCTCTAGAAGATGAGCACTCTGTAATCACCACAGGAGAGACACCCTTTTCCTTGGATATAGGGTTATCCGCTGATGCATCTGAGGATGCGATCCGGACCATTTGTCCAGCAGATCCCACTGAAGAGTTCTTGCGGGAAATCTGCCGAATGGAATTGCTTCGTAATAAGCCACCATTTTTACCAGGACTCTTGTGCAATGATGCACTGACACTTTTCCTGGTTTTAGGAGGATCCCGATTAGCTCGGATAACTCCCTGGTTTTCTCCACTGGGAGAAACACGTTTTTCTGGACTGTGTCCAGAATCTTCCCTAGGAACAGTAGACGTGTCGTCGGAAAAAGCTGCGATTTTGGAATATTTAGAATCCACTCGTGCTGTCGTAGAACTACTTAAGATAGTGCTACTCCGACCTCCAACTGTTCTCTGGACCTTGCCCTTATCAGGAAAGCGTCCATGTTTCTTTTAAGAAAAATCCTCATTCCGGCCATTACCTTGGTAAAGACCCGGGGCGCCGTGGACAATCCAAACGGCAGCGTCTGAACTGATAGTGACAGTTCTGTACCAGGAACCTGAAGTACCCTTGGTGAGAAGGGCAAATTTGGACCTGTAGGTAAACGTCCCTGATATCCAGTGACATCATATCGTCCCCTTCTTCCTGGTTCGCTATCACTGCTCCGAGTGACTCCATCTTGATTTGAACGCTTGTATGTAAGTGTTCAAATATTTCAGATCTCACCGAGCCGGTTGGCTTCAGTACCACAATATAGTGTGGAATACTACCCCCTTCCTTGTTGTAAGAAGGGTACTTTGATTATCACCTGCTGGGAATACAGCCTGTGAATTGTGTGAGGGGGAGACGTCTCGAATTTCCAATGTACACCTGGGATATTACATGTAGGATCCCGGAGTTCCCTTGCGAGTGTTGCTGAAACTCTTGAGATGACCCCCTACCGCACCTGAGTCCGCTTGTACGGCCCCAGCGTTATGCTGCGGACTTGGCAGAAGCCGTGAGGAGCTTCTGTTCCTGGGAATGAGCTGCTTGCTGCAGTCTTCTTCCCTTTCCTCTCCCCCTGGGCAGATATGACTGGCCTTCGCCCGCCTGCCCGTATGGGGACGAAAGGACTGAGACTGAAAAGACTGTGTCCTTTTCTGCCAATATGTGACTCGGGGTAACAAAAGGTGGATTTTTCAGCTGTTGCCATGGCCACCAGGTCCAATGGACCGCCCCTTTATACGGCAATACTTCCATATGCCGTCTGGAATCTGCCTCACCTGACCACTGTCGTGTCTTCGTCTGGCAGATATGTACATCACATTTACTCTTGATGCCAGAATGCAAATATGCCTCTGCGCATCACACATATATAGAAATGCATCCTTAAAATGCTCTATAGACAATAAAATCCTGTCCCTGTCAAGGGTATCAAAATTTTCAGTCAGGAAATCCGACCAAGCCCCCTCAGCGCTGCACATCCAGGCTGAGGCGATTGCTGGTCGTAGTATAACACCAGTATGTGTGTATATACTGTTATGATATTTTCCAGCTTCCTATCAGCTGGCTCCTTGAGGGCGGCCGTATCTGGAAACGGTAACGCCATGTTTTTTATAAGCGTGTGAGCGCCTTGTCCACCCTAAGGTGTGTTTTCCAACTCGCCCTTACTACTGGCGGGAAAAAGGGTATACCGCCCATAACTTTCTGTCGGAGGAACCCCACGTATCATCACACACTTCATTTAATTTATCTGATTCAGGCAAAACTACAAGTAGTTTATTCCCACCCTACAAAATACCCTTATTTGTGGTACTTGTGGTATCAGAAATACGTAACACCTCCTTCATTGCCCTTAACATGTAACTTGTGGCCCTAAAGGAAAAATACGTTTGTTTCTTCACCGTCGACACTGGGGTCAGTGTCCATGTCTGTGTCTGTCGACCGACTGAGGTAAATGGGCGTTTTTACAAGCCCCTGACGGTGTCTGAGACGCCTGGACCGATACTAATTTGTCCGCCGGCTGTCTCATGTCGTCAACCGGCTTGCAGCGTGTTGACATTATCACGTAATTCCATAAGTAAGCCATCCATTCTGGTGTCGACTCCCTAGAGAGTGACATCACCATTACAGGCAATTTTCTCCGTCTCCTCACCAACATTTTCCTCATACATGTCGACACACACGTACCGACCTACAGCACACACATACAGGGAATGCTCTGATAGAGGACAGGACCCACTAGCCCTTTGGGGAGACAGAGGGAGAGTTTGCCAGCACACACCAAAAGCGCCATAATGTATATAACAACCCTAGAAGGTGTTGTTTCTATATATGGGCTCTTAATATATAATTATATCGCCAATTTATGCCCCCCTTCTCTTTAACCCTGTTTCTGTAGTGCAGGGGAGAGTGGGAGCCTTCCTCACCAGCGGAGCTGGTCAGGAAAATGGCGCTGAGTGCTGAGGAGAATAAGCTCCGCCCCTTTCACGGCGGGCTTTTCTCCCGGTTATTAGGAAAACTGGCCTGGGTTAAATACATACATATAGCCTTAATGGCTATATGTGATGTATTTATTTGCCAAATAGGTATTTATATTGCTGCCCAGGGCGCCCCCAGCAGCGCCCTGCACCCTCCGTGACCGTGTCAGTGAGCCGTGTAGCAACAATGGCGCACAGCTGCAGTGCTGTGCGCTACCTCTCTGAAGACTGTGAAGTCTTCTGCCGCCTGTTTCCGGACCTCCGTTCCGCCGTCTTTCTTCAGCGTCTGTAAGGGGGATCGGCGGCGCGGCTCCGGGACGAACCCCAGGCTGACCTGTGTTCCGACTCCCTCTGGAGCTCAGTGTCCAGTAGCCTAAAACTTCAATCCTCCTGCACGCAGGTGAGTTGCAAGTCTCTCCCCTAAGTCCCTCGTTGCAGTGATCCTGTCGCCAGCAGGAATCACTGATTAGAAACCTAAAAAAAAACTTTACTAAACAGCTCCTTAAGAGAGCCATCCAGTTTGCACCCTTCTCGGACGGGCACAAAAACCTAACTGAGGCTTGGAGGAGGGTCATGGGGGGAGGAGCCAGTACACACCATGTGACCTAAAAAGCTTTTTAGATGTGCCCTGTCTCCTGCGGAGCCCGCTATTCCCCATGGTCCTGGCGGAGTCCCCAGCATCCACTAGGACGTTAGAGAAATATATTTTGGCCCTTTTCTGTAACATAAAAAGGAGTCCTCTTCCACAGGGTCTGCTGATGGTATTTCCAATACCTTTCTTATAGCTGTAATTAAAGGCTCCGTGCCCTGTGACAAGGACTGGGACTCCGTAAGAGAGTCCGATTCCCCCTCCTCTTCTTCCTCACAATCTGAGGTAATGGCTGACAAACCCCGCTTACGCGTTTGTCCCGGGGAAGGGGTAAAATAAGCCACCCTTGAAGACAGGTCATTTAGGGCCTGTTGCATTTGCTGCGTCTGTTGCGCATTGACAGAAAACTGTGAGGACACTTTGTCTATCATGGATTTTATATTATTACCCCATGGTGGTTCTTGTGACTCCACTGCAGAAATCCCACTAAGCGGAGGGGACATGCATTGCACAGATGGAGGTAGACATGGGGGAGAATTTTGCACTGCAAACCATGCAAATAAGTTTTTTGACCATGGTGCAAAAAGTGTACACCCCCCCCCCCCCCCCCACACACACAAACACACTTGTAACACCCCAGTGGTATGTGTATGGGAACCCAGAGGAATGGAGACCAGCACACCAAGAAAACCTAGCACCCCCAGTGAGAGTGCTGGCTGCTGTGTTTGTTTATGAGAGCCCTAAATTATATAAAGAGCTGTTGTCAGCGCTGTTTATATGCTGCCAACTCTGGTTAACCCCTCCACACCCTGTACTCGCCTTGTCTGTAGTGCCTGTGAGGAGCTCGGCGTCCTTGCTGCATGAGGAGAAACAGGAAGGTGCCAGCAGAGCTTCTGGTTCCGGTCTGAGTTAAGCTCCGCCCCCTAACGGCGGCCGGAGCTTCTGTATATGATTATACTGACTATTTCCAGCTTTTTACTGTGTGAAAGTCCCCCTCGCGGTCCAATGGCTATCACCTACATGCCAGAGAAACGGGGAGTCCGCCGCAGCCCGCCATTTATCCGCACCTCACCAGCGGGCCCCCCTAGCTGGGTCCCCGGTGTGTACTCACCACTCGATGCATCTTCAGGACATGTCCCAGCGTGCTACAGGTGAGCTCACTGAGCGCAATGCCCAGCGGAGACAAACACCCCCTCAGGACAGTGGTCCTGCAGCGGGGATCGGCTCTGCACCATTGGCTCACTTTTCCACTCTGTTCACTGCTTCATGAATAGTATCCTCTATTTGTCTGCCTTTTCCTCACCCCACTTTCAGACAGTATTTTCTTGCAGCTTCCATTTCACTGCTTTTCCTGTATTTCTTCTCTTAAGTGCCTTCATGTTCTCTATCTCCCACACATATCCATCTTACCTCTTCCTCCATTTTATTTAATACATCACACACTTTAAATGGTCTCATTTATCAAAACTGTAATTCACATATTTTCATACTTCAAAAAGATCATGCTCCAGAGTCTATTTAGTAAGAAGCACTTAGAGGAACATATTTTCCACTAAATTGGAAGATTCTTGCAACACAGATTGTCATTTTTTTATTTGAAAAATAAATAAAAATAAATAAATAAATCTAGATATATATCCTCTGTACAAGCACACCTTGAGAAAAGAGCGTCCCACTGAAACATTGCTGGATATGTTCCAATATGATAATGTATGAGGCATAATATTAAATTCCGCTTTTATTTAGTTCGAGTGCCGTTCATCTCACATTACATGTGGTTGCAGGATGACAAGTTTTGCATGACTAGGACGTCGGGAAAAACTGAAATAATTAGAGTGAGTGCTGGGCAAATGGATAGATTATATATATATTTCTCTATCGTCCTAGTGGATGCTGGGGTTCCTGAAAGGACCATGGGGAACAGCGGCTCCGCAGGAGACAGGGCACAAAAGTAAAGCTTTCCGATCAGGTGGTGTGCACTGGCTCCTCCCCCTATGACCCTCCTCCAAGCCAGTTAGATTTTGTGCCCGGCCGAGAAGGGTGCAATCTAGGTGGCTCTCCTAAAGAGCTGCTTAGGAAAGTTTAGCTTAGGTTTTTTATTTTACAGTGAGTCCTGCTGGCAACAGGATCACTGCAACGAGGGACTTAGGGGAGAAGAAGTGAACTCACCTGCGTGCAGGATGGATTGGCTTCTTGGCTACTGGACATCAGCTCCAGAGGGACGATCACAGGTACAGCCTGGATGGTCACCGGAGCCTTGCCGCCGGCCCCCTTGCAGATGCTGAAGTAAGAAGAGGTCCAGAATCGGCGGCAGAAGACTCCTCAGTCTTCTAAAGGTAGCGCACAGCACTGCAGCTGTGCGCCATTTTCCTCTCAGCACACTTCACACGGCAGTCACTGAGGGTGCAGGGCGCTGGGAGGGGGGCGCCCTGGGAGGCAAATGAATACCTATTTTGGCTAAAAATACCTCACATATAGCCTCCGGAGGCTATATGGAGATATTTAACCCCTGCCAGAATCCGTTAAGAGCGGGAGACGAGGCCGCCGAAAAAGGGGCGGGGCCTATCTCCTCAGCACACAGCGCCATTTTCCCTCACAGAAAGGCTGGAGGGAAGGCTCCCAGGCTCTCCCCTGCACTGCACTACAGAAACAGGGTTAAAACAGAGAGGGGGGGCACTAATTTGGCGATATGCTTATATATATATTAAGATGCTATAAGGGAAAACACTTATATAAGGTTGTCCCTATATAATTATAGCGTTTTTGGTGTGTGCTGGCAAACTCTCCCTCTGTCTCTCCAAAGGGCTAGTGGGTCCTGTCCTCTATCAGAGCATTCCCTGTGTGTGTGCTGTGTGTCGGTACGTGTGTGTCGACAGGTAGGAGGACGATGTTGGTGAGGAGGCGGAGCAATTGCCTGTAATGGTGATGTCACTCTCTAGGGAGTCGACACCGGAATGGATGGCTTATTTAGGAAATTACGTGATAATGTCAACACGCTGCAAGGTCGGTTGACGACATGAGACGGCCGACAAACAATTAGTACGGTCCAGACGTCTCAAAAACACCGTCAAGGGTTTTAAAACGCCCGTTTACTTTAGTCGGTCGACACAGACACAGACAGGGACACTGAATCCAGTGTCGACGGTGAATAAACAAACGTATTCCTTATTAGGGCCACACGTTAAAGGCAATGAAGGAGGTGTTACGTATTTCTGATACTACAAGTACCACAAAAGAGGGTATTATGTGGGATGTGAAAAAACTACCATAGTTTTTCCTGAATCAGATAAATTAAATAAAGTGTGTGATGATGCGTGGGTTCCCCCCGATAGAAAATTATGGGCGGTATACCCTTTCCCGCCAGAAGTTAGGGCGCGTTGGGAAACACCCCTTAAGGTGGATAAGGCGCTCACACGCTTATCAAAACAAGTGGCGGTACCGTCTATAGATAGGGCCGTCCTCAAGGACCAGCTGACAAGGCTGGAAAATATAATAAAAAGTATATACACACATACTGGTGTTATACTGCGGCCAGCGATCGCCTCAGCCTGGATGTGCAGAGCTAGGGTGGCTTGGTCGGATTCCCTGACTAAAAATATTGATACCCTTGACAGGGACAGTATTTTATTGACTATAGAGCATTTCTATATATGCGAGATGCACAGAGGGATATTTGCACTCTGGCATCATGAATAAACGCGATGTCCATAACTGCCAGAAGATGTTATGGACACGACAGTGGTCAGGTGATGCAGATTCCAAACGGCACAGTATGGCCGTATAAAGGAAGAGGACTTGTTTGGGGTCGGTCCATCGGACCTGGTGGTCACGGCAACTGCTGGAAAATCCACCGTTTTTTACCCTAAGTCACATCTCTGCAGAAAAAGACACCGTCTTTTCAGCCTCAGTCCTCTCGTCCCTATAAGATCATATCTGCCCAGGGATAGAGGAAAGGGAAGAAGACTGCAACAGGCAGCCTATTCCCAGGAACAGAAGCGTTCCACCGCGTCTGACAAGTTCTCAGCATGGCGCTGAGACCGTACAGGACCCCTGGATCCTACAAGTAGTATCCCGGGGGTACAGATGGGAATGTCGAGACGTTTCCCCTTCGCAGGCTCCTGAAGTCTGCTTTACCAAGTCTCCCTCCGACAAGGAGGTAGTATGGGAAAAAATTCACAAGCTGTGTTCCCAGCAGGTGACAATTAAATTACCCCTCCTACTACAGAAAAGGGGTATTATTCCACACTATATTGTGGTACTGAAGCCAGAAGGCTAGGTGAGACTTATTCTAAAAATTTTTTTTTGAACACTTACAAAGGTTCAAATTAAGATGAAGTCACTCAGAGCAGTGATAACGAACCAGGAAGAAGGGGACTATATAGTGTCCCGGGACATCAGGGATGCTTACCTCTATGTCCCAAATTTGCCCTTCTCACTAAGGGTACCTCAGGTTCGTGGTGCAGAACTGTCACTATCAGTTTCAGACGCTGCCGTTTGGATTGTCCACGGCACCCCGGGGTCTTTACCAAGGTAATGGCCGAATTGATGATTCTTCTTCGAAGAAAAGGCGTCTTAATTATCCCTTACTTGGACGATCTCCTGATAGGGGCATAGTCCAGGGAACAGTTGGAGGTCGGAGTAGCACTATCTCGGATACTGCTACAATCAGCACGGGTGGATTCTAAATATTCCAAAATCGCAGCTGATCCCGACGACACGTCTGCTGTGCCTAGGGATGATTCTGGACACAGTCCAGAAAAAGGTGTTTCTCCCGGAAGAGAAAGCCAGGGAGTTATCCGAGCAAGTCAGGAACCTCCTAAAAACAGTGCATCATTGCACAAGGGTCCTGGTAAAAATGGTGGCTTCCTACGAAGCAATTCCATTCGGCAGATTTCACGTAAGAACTTTTCAGTGGGATCTGCTGGACAAATGGTCCGGATCGCATCTTCAGATGCATCAGCGGATAACCCAATATCCAAGGACAAGGGTGTCTCTCCTGTGGTGGTTATAGAGTGCTCATCTTCTAGAGGGCCGCAGATTCGGCATTCAGGATTGGATGCTGGTAACCACGGAGCCCAGCCTGAGAGGCTGGGGAGCAGTCACACAAGGGAAAAATTTCCAGGGAGTGTGATCAAGTATGGAGACTTTTCTCCACATAAATATACTGGAGCTAAGGGTAAATTTATAATGCTCTAAGCTTAGCAAGACCTCTGCTTCAAGGTCAGCCGGTATTGATCCAGTGGGAAAAACATCACGGCAGTCGCCCACGTAAACAGACAGGGCGACACAAGAAGCAGGAGGGCAATGGCAGAAACTGCAAGGACTTTTCGCTGGGCGGAAAATCATGTGATAACACTGTCAGCAGTTTTTCATCCCGGGAATGGAAACTGGGAAGCAGACTTCCTCAGCACGACCTCCACCCGGGAGAGTGGAAACTTCATTGAGAAGTTTTTTCCACATGATTGTAAACCGTTGGGAAATACCAAAGGTGGACATGATGGCGTCCCGTCTGAACAAAAAACGGGACAGGTATTGCGCCAGGTCAAGGGACCCTCAGGCAATAGATGTGGACGTTCTGGTAACACCGTGGGTGTACCAGTCGGTGTATGTGTTCCCTCCTCTGCTTCTCATACCTAAGGTGCTGAGAATTATAAGACGTAGAGGAGTAAGAACTATACTCGTGGCTCCGGATTGGCCAAGAAGGACTTGGTACCCGGAACTTCAAGAGATGCTTACAGAGGTCTTATGGCCTCTGCCGCTAAGAAGGGACTTGCTTCAGCAAGTACCATGTCTGTTCCAAGACTTACCGCAGCTGCGTTTGTCGGCATGGCGATGGAAAGCCGGATCCTAAGGGAAAAAAGGCATTCCGGAAGAGGTCATTCCTACCCTGGTCAAAGCCAGAAAGGAGGTGACCGCACAACATTATCACCACGTGTGGCGAAAATTTGTTGCGTGGTGTGAGGCCAGGAAGGCCCCACAAAGAAATTTCAACTCGGTCGTTTCCTGCATTTCCTGCAAACAGGAGTGTCTATGGGCCTCAAATTGGGGTCCATTAAGGTTCAAATTCGGCCCTGTAAATTTTCTTCCAGAAAGAATTGGCTTCAGTTCCTGAAGTCCAGAAGTTTGTCAAGGGAGTATTGCATATACAAACCCCTTTTTTGTGCCTCCAGTGGCACTGTGGGATCTCAACGTAGTTCTGGGATTTCTCAAATCACATTGGTTTAAAACCAGTCAAATATGTGGATTTGCAGCATCTCACATAAAAAGTGACCATGCTCTTGGCCCTGGCCTGGACCAGGCGAGTGTCAAATTGGTGGTTTTTTCTCAAAAAAGCCCATATCTGTTTGTCCATTCGGACAGGGCAGAGCTGCGGACTCGTCCCCAGTTCTCTCCCTAAGGTGGTGTCAGTGTTTCACCTGAACCAGCTTATTGTGGTGCCTTGCACCTACTAGGGACTTGGAGGACTCCAAGTTGCTAGAAGTTGTCAGGGCCCTGAAAATATATTCCAGGACAGCTGGAGTCAGAAAATCTGACTCGCTGTTTATACTGTATGCACCCAACAAGTTGGGTGCGCCTGCTTCTAAGCAGTCGATTGCTCGTTGGATTTGTAACACAATTCAACTTGCACATTCTGAGGCAGGCCTGCCACAGTCTAAATCGGTTAAGGCCCATTCCACAAGGAAGGTGGGCTCATCTTGGGCGGCTGCCCGAGAGGTCTCGGCATTACAACTCTGCCGAGCAGCTACGTGGTCAGGGGAGAACACGTTTGTAAAATTCTACAAATTTGATATCCTGGAAAAAGAGGACCTGGAGTTCTCTCATTCGGTGCTGCAGAGTCATCCGCACTCTCCCGCCCGTTTGGGAGCTTTGGTATAATCCCCATGGTCCTTTCAGGAACCCCAGCATCCACTAGGACGATAGAGAAAATAAGAATTTACTTACCGATAATTCTATTTCTCGGAGTCCGTAGTGGATGCTGGGCGCCCATCCCAAGTGCGGATTATCTGCAATACTTGTACATAGTTACAAAAATCGGGTTATTATTGTTGTGAGCCATCTTTTCAGAGGCTCCGCTGTTATCATACTGTTAACTGGGTTTAGATCACAAGTTGTACGGTGTGATTGGTGTGGCTGGTATGAGTCTTACCCGGGATTCAAAATTCCTCCCTTATTGTGTACGCTCGTCCGGGCACAGTACCTAACTGGCTTGGAGGAGGGTCATAGGGGGAGGAGCCAGTGCACACCACCTGATCGGAAAGCTTTACTTTTGTGCCCTGTCTCCTGCGGAGCCGCTGTTCCCCATGGTCCTTTCAGGAACCCCAGCATCCACTACGGACTCCGAGAAATAGAATTATCGGTAAGTAAATTCTTATTATATATATATATATATATATATATATATAATGTGTATATTTATTACACATACATAGATATATACACATACATACACACTGCTCAAAAAAATAAAGGGAACACTTAAACAACACAATGTAACTTCAAGTCAATCACAGTTCTGTGATATCAAACTGTCCACTTAGGAAGCAACACTGATTGACAATCAATTTCACATGCTGTTGTGCAAATGGAATAGACAACAGGTGGAAATTATAGGCAATTAGCAAGACACCCCCAATAAGGGAGTTGTTCTGCAGGTGGTGACCACAGACCACTTCTCAGCTCCTATGCTTTCTGGCTGATGTTTTGGTCACTTTTGAAAGCTGGCGGTGCTTTCACTCTAGTGGTAGCATGAGACGGAGTCTACAACCCACACAAGTGGCTCAGGTAGTGCAGCTCATCCAGGATGGCACATCAATGCAGCGTAGTGTCCAGAGCATGGAGGTGCTACCAGGAGACAGGCCAGTACATCAGGAGACGTGGAGGAGGCCGTAGGAGGGCAACAACCCAGCAGCAGGACCGCTACCTCCGCCTTTGTGCAAGGAGGAACAGGAAGAGCACTGCCAGAGCCCTGCAAAATGACCTCCAGCAAGCCACAAATGTGCATGTGTCTACTCAAACGATCAGAACAGACTCCATGAGGGTGGTATGAGGGCCCGACGTGCACAGGTGGGGGTTGTGCTTACAGCCCAACACCGTGCTGGACGTTTGGCATTTGCCAGAGAACACCAAGATTGGCAAATTCGCCACTGGCACCCTGTGCTCTTCACAGATGAAAGCGGGTTTTCACTGAGCACATGTGACAGAGTCTGGAGACGCCAAGGAGAACGTTCTGCTGCCTGCAACATCCTCCAGCATGACCGGTTTGGCAGTGGGTCAGTAATGGTGTGGGGTGGCATTTCTTTGGGGGGCCGCACAGCCCTCCATGTGCTCGCCAGAGGTAGCCTGACTGCCATTAGGTACCGAGATGAGATCCTCAGACCCCTTGTGAGACCATATGCTGGTGCGGTTGGCCCTGGGTTCCTCCTAATGCAAGACAATGCTAGACCTCATGTGGCTGGAGTGTGTCAGCAGTTCCTGCAAGACGAAGGCATTGATGCTATGGACTGGCCCGCCCGTTCCCCAGACCTGAATCCAATTGAGCACATCTGGGACATCATGTCTCGCTCCATCCACCAACCGCACCAGGAGTCCAGGAGTTGGCGGATGCTTTAGTCCAGGTCTGGGAGGAGATCCCTCAGGAGACCATCTACCACCTCATCAGGAGCATGCCCAGGCGTTGTAGGGAGGTCATACATGCACGTGGAGGCCACACACACTAGTGAGCCTCATTTTGACTTGTTTGAAGGACATTACATCAAAGTTGGATCAGCCTGTAGTGTGTTTTTCCACTTTAATTTTGAGTGCGACTCCAAATCCAGACCTCCATGGGTTAATAAATTTGATTTCCATTCATAATTTTTGTGTGATTTTGTTGTCAGCACATTCAACTATGTAAAGAACAAAGTATTTAATAAGAATATTTCATTCATTCAGATCTAGGATGTGTTGTTTAAGTGTTCCCTTTATTTTTTTGAGATACATACATTATATATATACACATACATACATATACACACTACATACATTATATATATATATATATATATATATATATATATACACATACATACATACACACACACACACCGTATATACTCGAGTATAAGCCGACTTTTTCAGCACGGTTTTTTGTGCTGAAAATGCCCCCTCGGCTTATACCTGAGTCAGTGGAAGGAGGGACACGGAGGGCACAGCGCGCGGCTCTCCTGTGTCCCTCCTGCGTCTCCGGCGGTGTGTGTGCGTGTGTGTTAAATGAACTGCCCGTTCGTGAGCTCTGATTGGCTCACGAACCGGCACTTAATTTAATACACACACGCCGCCGGAGACGGAGACACAGGAGGGACACAGGAGAGCCGCGCGCTGTGCCCTCCGTGTCCCTCCTTCAGAAGACAACGCGGGAGCGATGGAGGGTAAGTACCCTTCCTGGCACTGTGGGGCATATCTGGCAGCATGAGGGTACATCTGGCACAGTGGGGCATATCTGGCAGCATGAGGGCATATCTGGCACTGAGGGCTGTGTACGGCTAGAGCTGCATTTCCCACCCTAGGCTTATACTCGAGTCAATGAGTTTTCCCAGGTTTTTGTGATAAAATTAGGTGCCTCGGCGTATACTCGAGTATATACGGTATATATATATATATTATTTATTTATTACCAGTTATTTATATAGCGCACACATATTCCGCAGCGCTGTACAGAGAATATTTGCCCATTCACATCAGTCCCTGCCCCAGTGGAGCTTACAATCTATATTCCCTATCACATGTACACACAGTCACATTCACGCTAGGGTTAATTTTTGTTGGGAGCCAGTTAACCTACCAGTATATTTTTGGATTGTGGGAGGAAACTGGAGTACCCGGAGAAAACCCACGCAAGTACGGGGAGAATATACAAACTCCGCACAGTTAGGGCCATGGTGGGAATTGAACCCATGACCTCAGTGCTGTGAGGCAGTAATGCTAACCATTACACCATCCGTACTGCCACACATATACATATATATATATATATATATATATACACACACACAGAGTCCATATGCATATGTTATATACTAGTTCTGGCGACAAAATGATGGATCATCATAACAGCAATGTCAGCGCCGGTAGCTGTGCGTGCCTGAACAGAGAAACACTTGATCTATTGATAGACGCTGCAGGTCTGAGAACCAATGTCATCTTGGCCACGCCGAAGTGATTAGAAGTAGTATTCCTCCTTCTTGCTTGAACTTCCTTATCACCCTGGGCAGAAGTGACACCGGAGGGAACATGTACGGCAGTCGAAGGTTCCATGGAATTGCCAGTGCGTCCACGAATTCTGCTTGAGGATCCCTCATCCTTGCTCCGAAGACCGGAACCTTGTGATTGTGTAGAGATGCCATCAGGTCTACATCTGGTAGACCCCACTGTTCCACGAGGAGTTGAAAGACCTCCGGATGAAGGCTCCACTCTCTGGCATGTACGTCCTGACAACTGAGGAAGTCCGCTTCCCAGTTTAGGACCCCCGGAATGAACACTGCCAATATGGCTGGCAGATGGCGTTCCGCCCAACAAAGAATCTTTGACACTTCCATCAGTGCTTTGCGGCTTTGGGTGCCGCCTTGATGATTTATGTATGCCACCGTGGTGGCGTTGTCCGACTGTACCTGAACAGGCCAGTTCTGTACTAGAGACAGGGCTAGTGTCAAAGCATTGAACACTGCCCGCAATTCCAGAATGTTTATCGGGAGGAGATTCCTCCCTGGTCCACTGACCCTGAAGAGAGTGTTGCGCCAACACCCGGCCACAACCACGCAGACTGGCATTCGTTGTCAGAAGGACCCAGTTGTAGATCCAGAATGGACGACTTCTGCTCAGTTGATGGTCCTGCAGCCACCAAGTCAGTGACAGATGGACCTCCGGAGTCAAGGATATCATGCGAGACCTGATCCGGTGAGGCAGGCCATCCCACTCGGAGAGAATTAACCTCTGCAGAGGCCAGGAATTAAATTGAGCATACTCCACCATGTCGAAAGCCAACACCATGAGGCCTAGTACTTGCATCGCCGAGTGAATTGACACACGTGGGCGAGAGAGAAAGCACCTTATCTTGTTCTGAAGCTTCAAGACCTTCTCCAGAGATAAAAACAACCGCTGGTTGTGGATGTCCAATAGTGCTCCCAGGTGCACCATGCTCTGAGCAGGAACCAGGGAAGACTTCTTCCAGTTAATGAGCCACCCGTGGGCTTGCAGGAATTGGACAGTCAGTTCCAGGTGACGAAGGAGAACCTCTGGGGAGTTCGCCAGGATCAACAAGTCGTCAAGATACGGCAGGATCCCGATACCCTGGCGGCGGTGTATGGCAGTCATGACCGCCATGACCTTGGTGAAAACTCGAGGAGCCAAGGTCAGACCAAAAGGCAAGGCCTGGAATTTAAAATAAAGGCTGCCAATAGCAAACCGCAGGTATTGCTGATGTGACACTGCAATAGGTATATGCAGGTAAGCATCCTGTATATCCAGGGATACCATGTAGTCCTTGGGCTCCGGGGCCAGAACAATAGAGCGAAGAGTTTCCATACGGAATTTGGAAACTTTCACAAATTTGTTCAGAGACTTGAGGTTGAGAATGGGCCGAGAAGATCCTTTCAGATTCGGAACTAGGAACAACGTTGGATAGTACCCCCTGCCTCTCTGAGCCAGAGGCACCGGCACTACCACTCCCGTATCCAGGAGGGATTGTACCACCAGATGGAGAGTTTTTGCTTTTACCGGATCCAAAAGGGATGTTTGTTGAGCAAAACTGGCGAGGGGGATGTTTCTTGAAAGAGATGGCGTATCCGTGAGTGACTACTTCCATTACCCAGGCGTCCGAAGTGGTCTGTAGCCATACTTGAGCAAACCGTAGAAGTCGGCCTCCCACCCTGGGATCCCCCAGCAAGAGGCCTGCATGCAGCAGGCTTGTCTGTTTTGGCAGCAGGCTGACGGCCAGCCCAGGCACGTTCAGGTTTGGGTTTAGTGGATTTGGAAGTGCGAGCCTGTTTCGGGTACGCCTGACCCTTTGCTTTACCGGGATGTCGAAAGGAACAAAAGGAAGTACTCTTAGCCTTCGGGACCGAAGGAGAAGTACTGGGCAGACATGCAGTCTTAGCAGACGCCAAGTCAGCGACACTCTTGTTGAGATCATCCCCACAAATAATGTTTCCCTTAAAAGGGATAACCTCCAAGGTCTTTTTTGAGTCCCTATCTACCGACTAGGACCGCAACCAGAGGATCCGGCGAGCCAGAATAGACGTGGTAGACGCTTTGGCCACTAGGATACCTGCATCCGATGCCGCCTCTTGAATATAATGAGGCTGCAACAATGTATAAAAGACACTGTTTTGCATAATCAGGAAATTAGATGGTAGTTCCACTTCTACTTCCTGAACCCAGGCCTCTACAGCTTAAGCAGCCCAAGAGGCCGCAATAGTAGGCCTATGCACAGCTCCAGCCAGAGTGTAAATGGACTTCAAGCAACCTTCCACACGCTTATCCGTCAGTTCCTTCAGAGAGGTGACAGTAGAGACAGGCAGAGCAGATGATACCACCAGACGTGCGACCTTGGAGTCCAACGGCGGCGGTGTTACCCAATTTTTGCTTAACTCTGCAGCGAGGGGATAACGAGCCAGCATCTTCTTAGACAGAGAATTTCTTACCTGGATATTCCCAGGATTCCTGACGTACTGTATGTTAACTAACTAAATGGTCAGAATGTGGTAAAACTAACTTAGTAACCTTCTGACGCATAAACTTATCTGGTTTCTTAGAGGGAGCCGATGGTTCTTCGTCATCATCAATTTGAAGACTCAGCCTTATAGCCTCTAAGAGGTCAGGAACATCCACTTGGGTCAGGGATTCCCCATCAGAAGCATCTGCATCAGTGTCTGAGGGATCAGTATATGCGCCATCGTCATCAGATGAAGTATCTGTAACATGAGTGGATTGTGAGGACGTAAGGGCCCGCTTAGATGACCCTTTGGTCCTAGGCGGGCGAGGGTTAGGATTTTGCTTGGCCAAAGACCGATTTAATTGCTGTAACTGAGAGGACACAGTATCTGCCTATGGCGGAATAACAGCAGGGACGATATGTGGCTGTAATGGCACAAAAGGTCCCATAGGGGGCGCAAGTCTAGTTACCAGCGTAGTCCGTAAATTAGACAACGTAGCCCACGGTGGGTCAGTAGTTGCCCCCGTTGTAGTAGACTGACTGAGGGGTACAAAGCCCCCAGCACCTGAACCCTCAGCTGCAATATTTTCCTCAGAAACATCCATGGCATGAGCATTGCAGGACGCAGGGTCAGCCACAGAACCCTCACCCTGATGAGCTGACATTATATGAAACCTTTACCTTAGGGTGGAATAGTACAATATAAGCAGACAGAATACCTAACAAAAATCCCCCCGGATAGTGTGACTACAGGTAGAGCACACACGGAGGATATAAGAGGTATATGGAGACTAACACACACGAAAAAAAACAAAGTTCACAGATTGGAAGCTGGCTGTTTACAGGACTAAACATAATAATTTCAGCAATCACTTTAGAGTTGCTGACTTGTTTCCACTGTTACTAGTAAATCACCTATGCAAAATAGCATCTCAGAGGTTTAGTGCTTGTAATATATTATCTCATAGGATTTTTAGAAAGATGAAAAAGTGCTTCTTTGCTTATACGGAGACAAATACCCCTTCTTGAGGAAAGGGGCTCTAGTCCCGCTGAAACGCTGACCTTTAGCATGGGGTGATGTATGTTTGCATGTATTAATGCTATTCAGAAGCACTGTGAATCTTTGCAAATAGAAAACCACTTTTGCAGCTTTCTAAAATCTTATGAGTGCCGCTGTTTAGGTTTCAAGGAACTAGGCCCAAATAAACGTATTAAGACTTAAAAATAAGAATTTACTTACCGATAATTCTATTTCTCGTAGTCCGTAGTGGATGCTGGGGACTCCGTCAGGACCATGGGGAATAGCGGCTCCGCAGGAGACAGGGCACAAAAGTAAAAGCTTTAGGATCAGGTGGTGTGCACTGGCTCCTCCCCCTATGACCCTCCTCCAAGCCTCAGTTAGGATACTGTGCCCGGACGAGCGTACACAATAAGGAAGGATTTTGAATCCCGGGTAAGACTCATACCAGCCACACCAATCACACTGTACAACCTGTGATCTGAACCCAGTTAACAGCATGATAACAGCGGAGCCTCTGAAAAGATGGCTCACAACAATAATAACCCGATTTTTGTAACAATAACTATGTACAAGTATTGCAGACAATCCGCACTTGGGATGGGCGCCCAGCATCCACTACGGACTACGAGAAATAGAATTATCGGTAAGTAAATTCTTATTTTCTCTGACGTCCTAAGTGGATGCTGGGGACTCCGTCAGGACCATGGGGATTATACCAAAGCTCCCAAACGGGCGGGAGAGTGCGGATGACTCTGCAGCACCGAGTGAGAGAACTCCAGGTCCTCCTCAGCCAGGGTGTGCCCCTGACCAAGTAGCAGCTCGGCAAAGTTGTAAAGCCGAGACCCCTCGGGCAGCCGCCCAAGATGAGCCCACCATCCTTGTGGAATGGGCATTTACATATTTTGGCTGTGGCAAGCCTGCCACAGAATGTGCAAGCTGAATTGTACTACACATCCAACTAGCAATCGTCTGCTTAGAAGCAAGAGCACCCAGTTTGTTGGGTGCATACAGGATAACAGCAAGTCAGTTTTCCTGACTCCAGCCGTCCTGGAAACCTATATTTTCAGGGCCCTGACAACATCTAGCAACTTGGAGTCCTCCAAGTCCCTAGTAGCCGCAGGTACCACAATAAGCTGGTTCAGGTGAAACGCTGACACCACCTTAGGGAGAAACTGGGGACGAGTCCGCAGCTCTGCCCTGTCCGAATGGACAATCAGATATGGGCTTTTGTGAGACAAAGCCGCCAATTCTGACACTCGCCTGGCCGAGGCCAGGGCCAACATCATGGTCACTTTCCATGTGAGATATTTCAAATCCACAGATTTGAGCGGTTTAAACCAATGTGATTTGAGGAATCCCAGAACTACGTTGAGATCCCACAGTGCCACTGGAGGCACAAAAGGGGGTTGTATATGCAGTACTCCCTTGACAAACTTCTGGACTTCAGGAACTGAAGCCAATTCTTTCTGGAAGAAAATCGACAGGGCCGAAATTTGAACCTTAATGGACCCCAATTTGAGGCCCATAGACACTCCTGTTTGCAGGAAATGCAGGAATCGACCGAGTTGAAATTTCTTCTTGGGGCCTTCCTGGCCTCACACCACGCAACATATTTTCGCCACATGTGGTGATAATGTTGTGCGGTCACCTCCTTCCTGGCTTTGACCAGGGTAGGAATGACCTCTTCCGGAATGCCTTTTTCCCTTAGGATCCGGCGTTCAACCGCCATGCCGTCAAACGCAGCCGCGGTAAGTCTTGGAACAGACATGGTACTTGCTGAAGCAAGTCCCTTCTTAGCGGCAGAGGCCATGAGTCCTCCGTGAGCATCTCTTGAAGTTCCGGGTACCAAGTCCTTCTTGGCCAATCCGGAGCCACGAGTATAGTTCTTACTCCTCTACGTCTTATAATTCTCAGTACCTTAGGTATGAGAAGCAGAGGAGGGAACACATACACCGACTGGTACACCCACCGTGTTACCAGAACGTCCACAGCTATTGCCTGAGGGTCTCTTGACCTGGCGCAATACCTGTCCAGTTTTTTGTTCAGGCGGGACGCCATCATGTCCACCTTTGGTCTTTCCCAACGGTTCACAATCATGTGGAAGACTTCCCGATGAAGTCCCCACTCTCCCGGGTGGAGGTCGTGCTGAGGAAGTCTGCTTCCCAGTTGTCCACTCCCGGAATGAACACTGCTGACAGTGCTATCACATGATTTTCCGCCCAGCGAAGAATCCTTGCAGTTTCTGCCATTGCCCTCCTGCTTCTTGTGCCGCCCTGTCTGTTTACGTGGGCGACTGCCGTGATGTTGTCCCACTGGATCAATACCGGCTGACCTTGAAGCAGAGGTCTTGCTAAGCTTAGAGCATTGTAAATTGCTCTTAGCTCCAGTATATTTATGTGGAGAGAAGTCTCCAGATTTGATCACACTCCCTGGAAATTTTTTCCTTGTGTGACTACTCCCCAGCCTTTCAGGCTGGCATCCGTGGTCACCAGGACCCAGTCCTGAATGCCGAATCTGTGGCCCTTTAGTAGATGAGCACTCTGCAGCCACCACAGAAGAGACACCCTTGTCCTTGGAGACAGGGTTATCCGCTGATGTATCTGAAGATGCGATCCGGACCATTTTTCCAGCAGATCCCACTGAAAAGTTCTTGCGTGAAATCTGCCGAATGGAATCGCTTCGTAAGAAGTCACCATTTTTCCCAGGACCCTTGTGCAATGATGCACTGACACTTTTCCTGGTTTTAGGAGGTTCCTGACTAGCTCGGATAACTCCCTGGCTTTCTCCTCCGGGAGAAACACCTTTTTCTGGACTGTGTCCAGAATCATCCCTAGGAACAGCAGACGTGTCATCGGAGACAGCTGCGATTTTGGAATATTTAGAATCCACCCGTGCTGTCGTAGAACTACTTGAGATAGTGCTACTCCGACCTCCAACTGTTCTCTGGACCTTGCCCTTATCAGGAGATCGTCCAAGTAAGGGATAATTAAGACGCCTTTTCTTTGAAGAAGAATCATCATTTCGGCCATTACCTTGGTAAAGAGACGGGGTGCCGTGGACAATCCAAACGGCAGCGTCTGAAACTGATAGTGACAGTTTTGTACCACGAACCTGAGGTACCCTTGGTGAGAAGGGCAAATTGGGACATGGAGGTAAGCATCCTTGATGTCCAGGGACACCATATAGTCCCCTTCTTCCTGGTTCGCTATCACTGCTCTGAGTGACTCCATCTTGATTTGAACCTTTGTATGTAAATGTTCAAATATTTCAGATTTAGAATAGGTCTCACCGAGCCGTCTGGCTTCAGTACCACAATATAGTGTGGAATAATACCCCTTTCCTTGTTGTAGGAGGGGTACTTTGATTATCACCTGCTGGGAATACAGCTTGTGAATTGTTTCCAATACTGCCTCCCTGTCGGAGGGAGACGTTGGTAAAGCAGACTTCAGGAACCTGCGAGGGGGAGACGTCTCGAACTTCCAATCTGTACCCCTGGGATACTACTTGTAGGATCCAGGGGTCCACTTGCGAATGAGCCCACTGCGCGCTGAAACTCTTGAGACGACCCCCCACCGCACCTGAGTCCGCTTGTACGGCCCCAGCGTCATGCTGAGGACTTGGCAAAAGCGGTGGAGGGCTTCTGTTCCTGGGAATGGGCTGCCTGCTGCAGTCTTCTTCCCTTTCCTCTATCCCTGGGCAGATATGACTGGCCTTTTGCCTGCTTGCCCTTATGGGGACGAAAGGACTGAGGCTGAAAAGACGGTGTCTTTTTCTGCTGAGATGTGACTTGGGGTAAAAAAGGTGGATTTTCCAGCTGTTGCCGTGGCCACCAGGTCCGATGGACCGACCCCAAATAACTCCTCCCCTTTATACGGCAATACTTCCATGTGCCGTTTGGAATCTGCATCACCTGACCACTGTCGTGTCCATAAACATCTTCTGGCAGATATGGACATCGCACTCACTCTTGATGCCAGAGTGCAAATATCCCTCTGTGCATCTCGCATATATAGAAATGCATCCTTTAAATGCTCTATAGTCAATAAAATACTGTCCCTGTCAAGGGTATCAATATTTTCAGTCAGGGAATCCGACCAAGCCACCCCAGCGCTGCACATCCAGGCTGAGGCGATCGCTGGTCGCAGTATAACACCAGTATGTGTGTATATACTTTTTAGGATATTTTCCAGCCTCCTATCAGCTGGCTCCTTGAGGGCGGCCGTATCTGGAGACGGTAACGCCACTTGTTTTGATAAGCGTGTGAGCGCCTTATCCACCCTAAGGGGTGTTTCCCAACGCGCCCTAACTTCTGGCGGGAAAGGGTATAACGCCAATAATTTTCTATCGGGGGAAACCCACGCATCATCACACACTTCATTTAATTTATCTGATTCAGGAAAAACTACAGGTAGTTTTTTCACACCCCACATAATACCCTCTTTTGTGGTACTTGTAGTATCAGAAATATGTAACACCTCCTTCATTGCCCTTAACATGTAACGTGTGGCCCAAATGGAAAATACGTTTGTTTCTTCACCGTCGACACTGACCGTGTCCGTGTCTGTGTCGACCGACTGAGGTAAATGGGCGTTTTAAAGCCCCTGACGGTGTTTGAGACGCCTGGACAGGTACTTATTGGTTTGCCGGCCGTCTCATGTCGTCAACCGACCTTGCAGCGTGTTGACATTATCACTTAATTCCCTAAATAAGCCATCCATTCCGGTGTTGACTCCCTAGAGAGTGACATCACCATTACAGGCAATTGCTCCGCCTCCTCACCAACATCGTCCTCATACATGTCGACACACACGTACCGACACACAGCACACACACAGGGAATGCTCTGATAGAGGACAGGACCCCACTAGCCCTTTGGGGAGACAGAGGGAGAGTTTGCCAGCACACACCAAAACGCTATATTATACAGGGACAACCTTATATAAGTGTTTTCCCTTATAGCGTCTTAATATATAATAATATCGCCAAATAAGTGCCCCCCCTCTCTGTTTTAACCCTGTTTCTGTAGTGCAGTGCAGGGGAGAGCCTGGGAGCCTTCCTAGCAGCGGAGCTGTGTAGGAAAATGGCGCTGTGTGCTGAGGAGAATAGGCCCCGCCCCCTTTTCGGCGGGCTTCTTCTCCCGTTTTTCTGACAACCTGGCAGGGGTTAAATACATCCATATAGCCCCAGGGGCTATATGTGATGTATTTTTAGCCAGCATAGGTACTTTCATTGCTGCCCAGGGCGCCCCCCCAAGCGCCCTGCACCCTCAGTGACCGTTGGTGTGAAGTGTGCTGAGAGCAATGGCGCACAGCTGCAGTGCTGTGCGCTACCTCATGAAGACTGAGAAGTCTTCAGCCGCCGATTTCTGGACCTCTTCTCTCTTCAGCATCTGCAAGGGGGTCGGCGGCGCGGCTCCGGTGACCCATCCAGGCTGTACCTGTGATCGTCCCTCTGGAGCTAGTGTCCAGTAGCCTAAGAAGCCAATCCATCCTGCACGCAGGTGAGTTCACTTCTTCTCCCCTAAGTCCCTCGTTGCAGTGAGCCTGTTGCCAGCAGGACTCACTGAAAATAAAAAACCTAACAAAACTTTTACTCTAAGCAGCTCTTTAGGAGAGCCACCTAGATTGCACCCTTCTCGGCCGGGCACAAAAACCTAACTGAGGCTTGGAGGAGGGTCATAGGGGGAGGAGCCAGTGCACACCACCTGATCCTAAAGCTTTTACTTTTGTGCCCTGTCTCCTGCGGAGCCGCTATTCCCCATGGTCCTGACGGAGTCCCCAGCATCCACTTAGGACGTCAGAGAAAAGTGATTAAGTAGAGACTGATAGAGTGATAAAGCACCAGCCAACCAGCTCCTGTCATTTTTCAACATAGCCTGTGACATGGCAGTTAGGAAGTTGATTGGCTGGTACTTTATCATACTTGATCAGTCTCCAATTTATCACTTTTTAAGGCTTAATACATTTGGCCCAATGTGACTGTTATGCTTATGTAGGCTTACCATATTATCCCTTTAACCTGGGACACTCATGAATTACACAGGTTCTGTGGCTGCTTAAAACCAGGTGAAATGCAGGCTTGTAGTCAGCCAGCCAGGGAACCTGTGTAATTCATGAAAGTCCCAGGTTAAAGGGATAATATGGTCAGCCTAGGCCTTATGTCACTCTCTGGACATTAAAGCATCTGTAAACGTTCACAAAGTTATTCTGACATTTCTAACACCTTTAATGAATTTCCTCAGTGATAAAAAAAAAAGAAATATTTTCCTTAAAATAGGCAGCAACACCATGTGCACACCATACAGCAACTCCTCCTGGGACTGGGCTGACATCAGCATGCGCCACACCCCCTGCTGTGCATCACATCTGACATCATCATACACCACCCCAGGGCATGACTGGTAACTATGGAGACCGTGCAAACACCCCAAACTAATGAAAATACAAAGAAACAATCATGTGATTGGACTGCAATATCGGTCATAGATAGATCAATACAAAACTGCTTATGCTGTAATTGGATCATTGATCCAAATTTCACATCCACTGTTCCACTTTTTTTTTGGGATGTGCATATGATGTTGCTTCCTATTTAAGGTAAATGTAGTGTATTTCTTCTTTAACTGTGTAAAATCATTAAAGATATAGGTACCCGAAGCATAATCCGCGATAAGCGGGCTGCTGGAGGCGCAAAAACACAAGATTGGGACTTAACCCCTATCTCATGTTTTTTTGCGCAATCGCAGGTCCGTTTTTGGCCAATGAAAATGGCCTGTAATAGGATACTGTGATAATGACCATCAGTCAATTGCGAAATCCGTTTTCACTTGCCGAAATCGGATTGGAAATTATTGGATACTCCCCTATGTCTGTGACAGGAAAACTATAAATTCCAGCTAACCAGGGACTGATGTGAATAACTAAAGAGTCTCTGTAAAAGTGCTGCATAAAAAGGTAAGTGCTATATCTTAATTTTATTTTGTTACAAATATTAAATGCCCTTCAAGAATAAAAACAAAAACAGACCACAAACAGAAAGATGAAAACTCAAAAATAAATAAAATAGCTTAAAATACACAACAAGAAAATGTACTGGCAGCAAAATAGATTGTGTATGTATCTACTGCATGGGTGAGGTGGGAATAAAAATGGATGATTAAAATGAGGTTAACTGGCATCAGGAGAAACACAATCCCTGGTTTCCATCAGGAGACTGGCACAATACAAGCACCAACTGCCCGCAGAAACGGTAGATGATTAATTTTTTTATTCTAACTTGCTGCCAACAGAATTGGAAGAGACTCAATTTAAAATTAGATTAGGGTGATGATAGAGAAAGTGCAGGGAGCACAGAAGAGATACAGATATATGGGTATAGACAATGCTTAATAAAAAATTACAGTGAATACTTAAAATATGAAGTGCTAACATGTTTACATTGTCACCCTGCCACCCGATATTTGCAAAGAAAAAAAAAAAGAAAATCTTAAACCATTTACAAAGATTTTGCATGCCACCTGCAGCTCTTATGTTAAAAATGAACTTTATATTTTTTTTAATTTTTACTACAAATTGACATCATCAGGAGCAAAACAAATAAAAGGATACAGTGAGGATTGCAGCAGTGTTGGGGGCAAAAAAATATATATTTTTTTTTAAAAAGTTGTTTTTATTTGGTGTAACTTTTTTTTTTGCATTAATGTTTTTGGATTTGCATTAATTCTTGGATTTTTTTTATGCAGCCCTATGGGGCTACAGGGAAAAAGCCAAAAGACTCCAAAGACTGGTAACAAATCTAGGTACCATTATACATTAGCCTATGGTAGGCAAAAGTTAGCAACGTAAATGCTTTTTACAAAAGCCATAAAACGTTACCAATGTGATGAAGTTTTATTCTGAAGTTTCAAACCCCAACTTAAAAAAAACCAAAAAAAAAAAAACCTCACGGGATGCTATTCAATCCCCCAGAAAAAGGGTAAACCAAAGTGAAACCAAAAAGGGCTGTACTTCATCAGTCAGGAATATGATAGGTAATCTATAAACGTAATCATTCTAATGAATGTGCATATGCACGTACGTGTAAATGTAGACCGAGTACACGCAGGGATTGATTATTCTTGTGATTATGCTGAAGTGAAAGGGTGTGACGCTCATAAACAGATTTAGACTGATGTAAAAGATCAGGCCTCTGCCATATACATTGTATAACACACCTAAAGCAATTACACAGTTCACTTTAGTGCTGCCCAACAATGGTTTCACCTTTACTCTTTTCCATTTCCTTTTTAATTGGAATACTAAAGGTTATGTTTAATGGTTTGGAGTGAAGAAACATGGTTTGTTATGTGACCTATTGCAGAGTGTGCGCGTATCCGGTACTGCTATAGTTAGAGGATCAACACGTCTTAATGCTCTAATTTATCCAGCTATATAATCCTGGAAACTACACTAGTCACCACAGAATCTTTGCTCTTTCTCTAGATGTCACAGGAATTCATTTTTTATCACTCAAGCATCACAGATCACTTGTTCTTTTTTGATATGAGGCAATTACCAAGTCAGAATTCAGTATACGGTGTTTCAGATACAAGTTTCAAGTGCAGTATAATCTGATTTACACATTTTGCATATTTATAATAAAAATTTCAGAAATGTAATATTTTGCTAAGAGAAATCCATTATTTGTTTATCAATGATGAAGTAGCTCTGCTTCACAACATGATCTGTGCCAGGCACCTTTTTCTAGCAAGGTATCTCTGTAGAAGCTTTGACAAGCTCAGCAATTGTGGCAAAAAGACCCAAGACTAGAAATGGACGGAAGGGGTAAATGTAATAGGGTGAAAGAAGCTGGAGGTGCGAGAGTGTGTGTGTAAATGTCCGTGTTTTTAAAGCGGCAATCATTAACAATACAAAACCAGGTTGGCTTCGCCTTGTAAATGATTGCCACTTTAAAAATACAGGCATTCACGTACAAACTCCTGCACCTCCAGCTTCGCATACCCTTTTACATTTACCCCAGAATGGGAAAGCCAAGTGTTAATTTATCATCTTTATTCTGAAATCACCAAATTCCCTCAGCAATGCAGTGGCAACCCCCTCCCCCCTGATTTTTTTTTAATGTAGTTGCTCCCTACAGAAGAAGGAAAATTCAAAATCATGGGGCAGCATGGTTGCACAACGATTAGCACTGTTGCTTCAAAGTACTGGGGTCGTAAGTTTGATTGCTAAACAAGGCTCTGTTTGGAGTTTGTATGTTCTCACTATGCTTGCATGAGTTTCCCCAGGTACTACAGGTTTCCTCTCACACTTCAAAAGCATACTGTCTGGTTACTGTCTGGGGTGCCTGTGGTGTTAGGCAATTTGTACTGTAAACTCCGATGGGGACTGATCTGTATGGCAATTATGCTCTGTATAACTGTGGCACTATATAAAGAAACAATCTGCATTGACATTAAGTTTATTTATAACCCGATTACATAAGCCGTTGGTAGACCCTTGTCGGAATGTACAGAAACAGTGCATGTTATCCAAATCTCATCACAGAATGACAAATGAAATACTATGCATCACTTCTGGATCATTTAGGAGCCAGACAATTTAAAACCCATCTACTTTGGAAACCATTTCCCGTTTGGAGTATGAGGGGAACCACTGTGGTATGCAATTGACTGAAACTACACTATACACGTTTCAGTTTCTAAGCGGATTACAGATTCCTTCTAAAAGCTAAAAAATAAGAATTTACTCACCGGTAATTCTATTTCTCGTAGTCCGTAGTGGATGCTGGGGACTCCGTAAGGACCATGGGGAATAGCGGCTCCGCAGGAGACTGGGCACAACTAAGAAAGATTAAGGACTACCTGGTGTGCACTGGCTACTCCCTCTATGCCCCTCCTCCAGACCTCAGTTAGGAAACTGTGCCCGGAAGAGCTGACACAATAAGGAAAGGATTTGGAATCCCGGGTAAGACTCATACCAGCAACACCAATCACACCGTACAACTCGTGATACTATACCCAGTGAACAGTATGAATAACAACTGAGCCTCTCAAACAGATGGCTCCAAACAATAACCCTTTAGTTAGGCAATAACTATATACAAGTATTGCAGACAATCCGCACTTGGGATGGGCGCCCAGCATCCACTACGGACTACGAGAAATAGAATTACCGGTGAGTAAATTCTTATTTTCTCTGACGTCCTAGTGGATGCTGGGGACTCCGTAAGGACCATGGGGATTATACCAAAGCTCCCAAACGGGCGGGAGAGTGCGGATGACTCTGCAGCACCGAATGAGCAAACTCAAGGTCCACCTCAGCCAGGGTATCAAACTTGTAGAATATAGCAAATGTGTTTGAACCCGACCAAGTAGCAGCTCGGCAAAGTTGTAAAGCCGAGACCCCACGGGCAGCCGCCCAAGAAGAGCCCACTTTCCTCGTGGAATGGGCTTTTACAGATTTAGGATGCGGCAGTCCAGCCGCAGAATGTGCAAGTTGAATCGTACTACAGATCCAGCGAGCAATAGACTGCTTTGAAGCAGGAGCACCCAGCTTGTTGGGCGCATACAGGATAAATAGAGAGTCTGTTTTCCTGACTCCAGCCGTCCTGGAAACAGATTTTCAGGGCCCTGACTACGTCCAGCAACTTGGAATCCTCCAAGTCCTTAGTAGCCGCAGGCACCACAATAGGTTGGTTCAAATGAAAAGCTGATACCACCTTAGGAAGAAATTGGGGACGAGTCCACAATTCCGCCCTATCCATATGGAAAATCAGATAAGGGCTTTTACATGACAAAGCCGCCAATTCTGACACACGCCTGGCCGAAGCCAAGGCCAACAGCATGACCACTTTCCACGTGAGATATTTTAGTTCCACGGTTTTAAGTGGCTCAAACCAATGTGACTTAAGGAAATCCAACACCACGTTGAGATCCCAAGGTGCCACTGGAGGCACAAAAGGGGGCTGAATATGCAGCACTCCTTTAACAAACGTCTGAACTTCAGGCAGTGAAGCCAGTTCTTTTTGGAAGAAAATCGACAGAGCCGAAATCTGGACCTTAATGGAACCTAATTTGAGGCCCATAGTCACCCCTGACTGTAGGAAGTGCAGAAATCGACCCAGCTGAAATTCCTCCGTTGGGGCCCTTCTGGCCTCACACCACGCAACATATTTTCGCCATATGCGGTGATAATGGTTTGCGGTCACCTCCTTCCTAGTTTTAATCAGCGTAGGGATGACTTCCTCCGGAATGCCCTTTTCCTTCAGGATCCAGCGTTCAACCGCCATGCCGTCAAACGCAGTCGCGGTAAGTCTTGGAACAGACAGGGTCCCTGCTGCAGCAGGTCCTGTCTGAGCGGCAGAGGCCATGGTTCCTCTGATATCATTTCTTGAAGTTCTGGGTACCAAGCTCTTCTTGGCCAATCCGGAACAATGATTATAGTTCTTACTCTTCTCCTTCTTATTATCCTCAGTACCTTGGGTATGAAAGGAAGAGGAGGGAACACATAAACCGACTGGTACACCCACGGCGTCACTAAAGCGTCCACAGCTATCGCCTGAGGGTCCCTTGACCTGGTGCAATATCTTTTTAGCTTTTTGTTGAGGCGGGACGCCATCATGTCCACCTGTGGCCTTTCCCACCGGTGTACAACCATTTGGAAGACTTCTGGATGAAGTCCCCACTCTCCCGGGTGGAGGTCGTGTCCGCTGAGAAAGTCTGCTTCCCAGTTGTCCACTCCGGGAATGAACACTGCTGACAGTGCTAACACATGATTTTCCGCCCATCGGAGAATCCTTGTGGCTTCTGCCATCGCCATCCTGCTTCTTGTGCCGCCCTGTCGGTTTACATGGGCGACCGCCGTGATGTTGTCTGACTGGATCAGCACCGGCTGGTGTTGAAGCAGGGGTCTTGCCTGACTTAGGGCATTGTAAATGGCCCTTAGTTCCAGAATATTTATGTGTAGGGAAGTCTGACTCGACCATTGTCTCTGGAAGTTTCTTCCCTGTGTGACTGCCCCCCAACCTCGAAGGCTGGCATCCGTGGTCACTAGGATCCAGTCCTGTATGCCGAATCTGCGGCCCTCTAGAAGATGAGCACTCTGCAGCCACCACAGCAGCGACACCCTGGCCCTTGGAGACAGGGTTATCAGCCGATGCATCTGAAGATGCGATCCGGACCACTTGTCCAACAGATCCCACTGAAAGACCCTTGTATGGAACCTTCCGAATGGAATTGCTTCGTAAGAAGCCACCATCTTTCCCAGGACTCGCGTGCAGTGGTGCACCGACACCTGTTTTGGTTTTAGGAGGTCTCTGACTAGAGATGACAACTCCTTGGCCTTCTCCTCCGGGAGAAACACTTTTTTCTGTTCTGTGTCCAGAACCATCCCCAGGAACAGTAGACGCGTTGTAGGAACCAGCTGCGACTTTGGAATATTCAGGATCCAGCCGTGCTGTTGTAGCACTTCCCGAGCTAGTGCTACTCCGATCAACAACTGTTCCCTGGACCTCGCCTTTATAAGGAGATCGTCCAAGTACGGGATAATTAAAACTCCCTTTTTCCGAAGGAGTATCATAATTTCGGCCATTACCTTGGTAAATACCCTCGGTGCCGTGGACAGACCAAACGGCAATGTCTGGAATTGGTAATGACAGTCCTGTACCACAAATCTGAGGTACTCCTGGTGAGGAGGGTAAATGGGGACATGCAGGTACGCATCCTTGATGTCCAGTGATACCATGTAATCCCCCTCGTCCAGGCTTGCAATCACCGCCCTGAGCGATTCCATCTTGAACTTGAACCTTCTTATATAAGTGTTCAAGGATTTTAAATTTAAAATGGGTCTCACCGAACCGTCCGGTTTCGGTACCACAAACATTGTGGAATAGTAACCCCGTCCTTGTTGAAGGAGGGGTACCTTGATTATCACCTGCTGAGAATACAGCTTGTGAATCGCCTCCAGTACTGCCTCCCTGTCCGGAGGAGCTGTCAGCAAGGCAGATTTGAGGAAACGGCGAGGGGGAGACGTCTCGAATTCCAGCTTGTACCCCTGAGATACTACTTGTAGAATCCAGAGATCCACCCGTGAGCGAGCCCACTGGTCGCTGAAGTTCTTTAGACGGGCCCCCACCGTACCTGGCTCCGCCTGTGGAGCCCCAGCGTCATGCGGTGGACTTAGAGGAAGCGGAGGAGGACTTTTGTTCCTGGGAACTGGCTGTATGTTGCAGCTTTTTCCCTCTACCTCTGGGCAGAAAGGACGCGCCTCTAACCCGCTTGCCTTTCTGGGGCCGAAAGGACTGTACCTGATAATACGGTGCTTTCTTTGGCTGTGAGGGAACATGGGGTAAAAATGCTGACTTCCCAGCTGTCGCTGTGGAAACGAGGTCCGAGAGACCATCCCCAAACAACTCCTCACCCTTGTAAGGCAAAACTTCCATGTGCCTTTTAGAATCTGTATCTCCTGTCCACTGCCGAGTCCACAATCCTCTCCTGGCAGAAATGGACATTGCGTTTATTTTAGATGCCAGCCGGCAAATATCCCTCTGTGCATCTCTCATGTATAAGACAGCGTCTTTAATATGCTCTACGGTTAGCAATATAGTGTCCCTGTCTAGGGTATCAATGTTTTCCGACAGGGAATCTGACCACGCAGCTGCAGCACTGCACATCCATGCTGAAGCAATAGCCGGTCTCAGTATAATTCCTGAGTGTGTATATACAGACTTCAGGATAGCCTCCTGCTTTCTATCCGCAGGCTCCTTTAGGGCGGCCGTGTCCGGAGACGGTAGTGCCACCTTTTTTGACAGACGTGTGAGCGCTTTATCCACCCTAGGGGATGTCTCCCAACGTGACCTGTCCTCTGGCGGGAAAGGGTACGCCATTAGTAACTTTTTAGAAATTACCAGTTTCTTATCGGGGGAAGCCCACGCTTCTTCACACACTTCATTTAATTCATCAGAAGGGGGAAAAACCACTGGTAGCTTTTTCTCCCCAAACATAATACCCTTTTTTGTGGTACCTGGGGTAATATCAGAAATGTGCAACACATTTTTCATTGCCGTAATCATATAACGAGTGGCTCTATTGGAATGTACACTAGTCTCATCGTCGTCGACACTGGAGTCAGTATCCGTGTCGACACCTGTGTCTGCCATCTGAGGTAGTGGGCGTTTTAGAGCCCCTGATGGCTTTTGAGACGCCTGGGCAGGCACGGGCAGAGAAGCCGGCTGTCCCACATCTGCTATGTCGTCAAACCTTTTATGTAAGGAGTTGACACTGTCGCGTAATTCCTTCCACATGTCCATCCATTCAGGTGTCGACCCCGCAGGGGGTGACATCACATTTATCGGCACCTGCTCCGCCTCCACATAAGCCTCCTCATCAAACATGTCGACACAGCCGTACCGACACACCGCACACACACAGGGAATGCTCTGACTGAGGACAGGACCCCACAAAGTCCTTTGGGGAGACAGAGAGAGAGTATGCCAGCACACACCAGAGCGCTATATAATGCAGGGATACACACTACACACAGTGATTTTTCCCCTATAGCTGCTATAATACACAGTTTGCGCCTAAATTTAGTGCCCCCCCTCTCTTTTTTACCCTATTGCGCCTGGAAACTGCAGGGGAGAGCCTTGGGAGCGTCCTTCCAGCGGAGCTGTGAGAGAAAATGGCGCCAGTGTGCTGAGGGAGATAGCCCCGCCCCCTTCTCGGCGGACTTCTCCCGCTTTTTTCAGGATATTTTTGGCAGGGGATTTTACACATATATAGTCTTACTGACTATATTATGTGTTTTTTTGCCAAGCTAAGGTACTGTTATTGCACCCCAGGGCGCCCCCCCCCCCCAGCGCCCTGCACCCATCAGTGACCGGAGTGTGTGGTGTGCATGGGGAGCAATGGCGCACAGCTGCAGTGCTGTGCGCTACATTAATGAAGACCGGAGTCTTCAGCCGCCGATTTCCTGGACGTTCTTCTTGCTTCTGGCTCTGCAAGGGGGACGGCGGCGCGGCTCCGGGACCGGACGACCGAGGCTGGGCCTGTGTTCGATCCCTCTGGAGCTAATGGTGTCCAGTAGCCTAAGAAGCCCAAGCTAGCTGCAAGCAGGTAGGTTCGCTTCTTCTCCCCTCAGTCCCTCGTAGCAGTGAGTCTGTTGCCAGCAGATCTCACTGAAAATAAAAAACCTAAATATACTTTCTTTTCTAAGAGCTCAGGAGAGCCCCTAGTGTGCAACCAGCTCGGCCGGGCACAAAATTCTAACTGAGGTCTGGAGGAGGGGCATAGAGGGAGGAGCCAGTGCACACCAGGTAGTCCTAAATCTTTCTTAGTTGTGCCCAGTCTCCTGCGGAGCCGCTATTCCCCATGGTCCTTACGGAGTCCCCAGCATCCACTAGGACGTCAGAGAAATAACGGATATCATTCCTAGAATTGTATAGAATACCAATAATGACATTATAATGCCGCTTTTTATTTATCTAATTAGAATGACTGGAACAGAGTATGTAATATATTATTGCCTTTTCTAGTAAAGTGTTATAATATCCTCTTATAAAGTTCATCTCTCAGACTGCAATCCTGTGTCCCGGATTCACAATCCTCATGGCAATACCCCTTACAGTACGGTACAGTAGCTTTGAGAACTTGGCAGCGGTGGGTAGGAGCTAAAGAGATTTGGCCAAGGTCTACAGAAACGCGTATTCCCTGTACTTGGAAGACTTTGAGGGTACACAAAGGAAAATATTTGTATTGACACTGTGCTAGCAACCTGTATCATGGCTTATTACAGCGATACAGATGTTCGTTTACCATGCTGCGGCTTGGAGCCTTGGTGAAAACCCTGGCAGCCTAATGTTGCATATGAAAAGTTAATATGCAGCCTTTTTGGCTTTGCTGGATCTCCACAGCCAGGTATAGGCAATGCCATCACAGGATGTTCATAAAGTTGGCGGAAAGAAAAGATTTACCTCTTGGCACACTGGGAGCAGCAGTTATAACTGCTTCATACTGTAAATAGACTGCATAGTATTTAAATGTGAACTTGCAAAGGTTTTCTAGTCCACCTTTCCACTGACATGAATTTGCCCACCTGTTGTCATTCAGCTGAGTGTAATGGGGCTGTGGATCCGGATCTTGGTCATTGACATCATAGCTGGCAGCAGCATCCTGAATAAATACAAATTAAAAAGGGGGAAAAAATAAATAAAAAATTACATACTATAGGAACTATGTCAATTAAAGTGTAGCGCAAATAAATCACTTCCCCTTATCTGCTCTATACCAGATCAGTTTTCTTTCTGCAGACAGACATAGAAGAATTAAGATATCCAGCTGCATTCAGTTTTTCATCAACCTAATGGCTCCTTCCAAATATATTTCAAGTGCACTGCAGCAACTGCCTCTCTGGAACGGTCTGTGGCATAGATCAATAATCAATCTTTTTTTTTTGTAACCAAGCAGATGAATGTCTAACCATGCATTATTGAACTGTTCATTAAACACTGCTGCCGAGAAAATAAATTACAATAAAAAATTCTTGCAAATGTCTATTTACTACTATAGGTCAAAGTAACAATAAAACCAATTTCACACTATGAGCCGGGGAGAAAAAGCCTACACAGTCTATATGCATGTACATTGGTGACCGACGTTAAGTCTATGCTGCAGCAGAAACTGAAGTTACTCCAATTAACTCCTCCAGTCGCTGACAGATTCCCCACAAAATTTATTTTGTACTTTTGAAAAAGTTAGATGGAATGTAAAGGATTGCAGCAGCTACAAGAAAGTATGAAACGCTTAAGAGATCCGTGCCTAAATTCTAAGCAATCTGACTAGATTGTTTATAAATTAAGGACGGATCTCTCCGTGTGTAGGGTGCCAGCGACAGCACTATCCCCGGTTCTAGATTTGGCATGCATGGGTGAAATGAGTGGCCAGTGCTCAACACAAATCTCCCCCGTGTGTACAGGGCTTAATAGATGAGGCGATTATAACAATTATGCGATGTGAGCGTCACACTGCAATTATACTGGATTACATATAGATGGGGACTGTATACAAGTTCATAAGGACACTCCTTTATGATGACAGCAATATCAAAATAAGGAATGTACCATCAATGGGTCTTACTTTAATCATGCCATTATGGTGATGGTTTCATTGGCTGATCCAATAAGCAAATACTTTGTACAAAACAATCCGCATACTGTATATGTGCACATTGTCACATGGAGAACTAATTATAACCCCACTGGGGCCATAGTCATGAGATTGGCCTAATACTAGTTGCCATCATGTGATGAAGGAGAACAAAACCCTTTTAATGAAGTGTGTATAAAAAGTTACAAATGCATTTTGCAACACGGTGCTGGATGTCAGCAGACGCTACAGAAATCCAGCAAAGTTAGTTGTATCACATCTATTTATTTTCAAATATTGTTTTAAATTTTTTTTTTTTTTTTTAATTTAAGCAGTAGAATATATAAGTGATTTTTTTTTCTAGATCCTAAAAACAAAACTAGATACACACACTGTTTACATACATACGGAAAAAAAAACATGCATGTAACAGATACCACATGAGTCCCAGGAGCAAACGCAGGATTTCTAGAAGGGGGGTTTCCAAATGCATCCCACAATCTCCTGCGCTGCAGTACATTGGAGTAAGTGTGGGAGTGAGGAAGTGGTACATGAACCTAGTACCTACCCTAGACAAATCTGTACACTTTGGTCTTTTTATACACTGAATTTATAGGGGTTCCGGGTGACACGCCGACCTGCACAATGCAAACAGTAAAAAGACCGACAACAGAAGACAGACACACATCAGTCAGATAGTTGTGAAACACAGACAGATAAACCTTAGACAAAGATAATATACAGATAAGTAAAACACAGACAAGGTCAACAGCCCGACAAAACAAAGACAGACAGTGCACACGTCAGACAACAGTCACATCGACAACCACAAAACCGACAGCACATACATAGACAATAAAATAGACTGACACAGCATCCATCAGACATCAATTATACCCCTTTCACATCTCCAATGCCGTATCCCACCCGGGAATAGGAAACTGGTCCTTCCCGGGTGGGATCCGGCATTGGAGACTCTCCTACCCCTTTCACTGGCTTCCAGAACCGGGTCAGTTGCCATAGCGGCAGGGGGAAGGGGGGGGGGGGGGGGGGGGGAGCCGGAGCTGGGAGATGAGCTCATCTCCACGCCGCCTCTCCCTATCTGGAAAACGGGTCCCGGGATCCGGGAATCTGATTATGCAGCCACTGACCCGGTATTCCACCCCGGGAATAACACTGCTTATACCCCGGGTTGAATTACCAGGTCAGGCGACCTGGGAATTCGGACTTGGTGCTTTCACACCACACACTGACCCGTCTAGATTCGGCAATATGTCGGGTCGATACCGGGTTATTTGTGTGGTGTGAAAGGGGTATTATACAGAACCACAAAAGACCAACAGAATATACACAGACACCCAAAAGACCAACAGAATATGTCAGACTTGAATTAGCCAGACACGCAAAAGGCCGACAGCGCATGCATACATGGACAGTAAAAGAGATCGAAAATGTAATTTATCAGACCTCAATTAAACAGACAATCCCAAGTCAGACAGCATATACAGACAGGTAAATCACAGACAATACATATAACAGACTCCAAGAAGACAGACGCGCAGAAGACCAACATACATACAGAAAGGTAAATTACCGACAAAACATAATAGACTCCAATAAGATCGACACGCAAAAGCCTGATAGATTATTAGGACAGGGGCCCATATATTAATTTCATAGACTTGTGAGACTTTGTTACCCAACACTACCCTCCTACACACAGACATGTCGCCGCGTACACACACCTTCAACCCTTAGCTCCAAACAGCTATTGCGGGTGGAGTGGACGGAGGTCCCAGCTTCCAGTCCTGGACGGCCCTATACCGCTGGCAAGAGCTGCCACCATAGCTCATCGTCACCCCAGCAACCCCTGGTGCTACAGTCACCCAAGGAACTACAGGTCTCAGCCAGCCCTGTCAGCGGTCCTGTTAGCAAGGCCAATCCATACAGACTAAAGTGAAGCGCACCCCCCCCCCCTCACCTCCCCCCAGTCCCTGCTGTGCACCCCTTCTCATCAGACCCCCCTCTCCCGTACCCTCGCTATTTGTGCGCCTTATCCTGGACGCATCCATCGTCACCCCAGCAATAGCATCCCATATAGGCAAAGACGCAGCAACCCTAATAGCGCTAGCATCGGTGCTGCTTTCATCCGTGGAACTACAGGTCCCAGCCAGCCCAGTCAGCGGTCCTAATGGCAAACCTAACCCATACAGGCTAAAGTGGAGCTCACCCCCCCCCCCACCACCTCCCCCCCAGTACATGCTGCGCACCCCTTCTCAGTCCCCCCTCTCCCGTACCCCCGCTATTTCTGGGTGCCTTATCCTGGACGCTTCCTTCGTCACAACAGCAATAGCATCCCATCTAGGCAAAGACGCGGCAACCCTAATAGCGCTAGCCTCGGTTGCGTCTGGGTATGGACGTGACGCAATGACTGAGTGTACAGGGGTGGGTGGTGTGGGTGAACTACAAGTCTCAGGACTGAATATATGGTCATATTTCTGAGTAAGAATACCAGTCTAATAACTGTTATGTGTAATATTATATTTTGGATATGAAAGCTATGTCTGAATTTTCTTGTGTCGGTCTTATTAATGTTTGAGATATGTCCTGTCGGTCTTTTAGAGATCTATGTTAGCGCTGTCGGTCTCTTAAATGTCTATGCATTCTTTCAGTGTTTTCTTTTTGTTTGTAATCTCATTAATGCCCTGTCGGTCTTATAGGGGTATATGCAATTGCGGTCGAATTGCCGAAAAACGGGTCATTTTGGACACAAGAAACCTGTCGAATTTGATTCGACAATTCAATACAGTACTTTTCGACAAAAAACCTGCCGTTTCATTTTCGACTTTTGGCAATTCGAAATTTTTTCAATTCGACATGTCTGCAATGTTAAAATGCGGCTTTTCAACAAAAAGTACCGTATTTTTCGGACCATAAGACGCACCTAGTTTTTAGAGTAGGAAAACAGGAAAATAAATATTCAGAACCAAATAGTGTAATAAAATATTTAATAAACTATAACAGAACAGCATTTGAACCATGTAAAGTGAACAGCACTCAACAGTGGCATTAAGAACCATTATCACTGTCATTGACAAATGGAGAGACTTAAAGGTTGGAGTACTCTAGCTTTCTGGAAACCCCAAGAAAGAAAATGTCTCTCCGCTGAGCCTTTTCTGCTTCATCATCCTTGCACTGGTCCCGGATGGGGGGGAAGGGGAGTCACATGATGCCGGCTCTGCTGCAGGGCTCTGAGATGCGGGCGCTCTGCTGCCGCGCTCTCAGATGTCGGGCTCTGAGATGACGGCACAGCAGCATCCAGGACCCGCCGCTACCCGCACACTCCATCTGCGCTGGCTCTCCCACCCAGCGCAGTGGGAGCACTGTATGCCCCGTATGTATGCTCCACAAATGTGTTACTCGCTCCTGCTGTGTGCTCCACATGTCTTATTCGCTCCATAAGACGCACAAACTTTTCCCCAAAAATTTTTGGGGAGAAAAAGTGCGTCTTATGGACCGAAAAATACGGTATATTCAACTGAAGAATGTCGATTCGACAACCGAGCTTTTCGACAGTCATTTCGTCAATTTCATTCCACCTCATTTACCGGTCGTGATCTAATAATTTTTTTTTAAAAACATGAATTTTTTGGTGCTTTTTTTATTGCTAATAGCATATCTATTTATATTAGAAGGGATTTTCTACTTGGTTTGTCCTTAGGAGCCACAAGTATTATTTAATTGATTTTTTAAACGAATATATATATATATTTTTTTTTACTAACTACAATAATATGGAGAGATCAGAGCATGTTTTTCAGTTGGAAGGGGTGTGAAAGTGTTAAAATTCCCGAAAAAAAAATGCGTGGGGTCCCCCCTCCTAAGCATAACCAGCCTCGGGCTCTTTGAGCCGGTCCTGGTTGTAAAAATACGGGGGAGAAATTGACAGGGGTTCCCCCGTATTTTAAAAACCAGCACCGGGCTCTGCGCCTGGTCCCAAAAATAAGGGGGACAAAAGACGTAGGGGTCCCCCATATTTTTAACACCAGCACCGGGCTCCACTAGCCAGAGAGATAATGCCACAGCCGGGGGACACTTATATTGGTCCCTGCGGCCGTGGCATTAAATCCCCAACTAGTCACCCCTGGCCGGGGTACCCTGGAGGAGTGGGGGACCCCTTAAATCAAGGGGTCCCCCCCTCCAGCCACCCAAGGGCTAGGGGTTAAGCCCGAGGCTGTCCCCCCATCCAAGGGCGGTGGATGGGGGGCTGATAGCCTTTTGTGACAAAAAAAGAATATTGTTTTTTGTAGCAGAACTACAAGTCCTAGCAAGCCTCCCCCGCAAGCTGGTACTTGGAGAACCACAAGTACCAGCATGCGGGGGGGGGGGAGAGAGAAATTGGGTCGCTGGTACCTGTAGTTCTACTACAAATAAACCCCCCCAAAAAAAACACAACGCACACACCATAACAGTATAACTTTATTACATATATGCTCACTAACATACATACATACATACTTACCTTGTTATCACGAAGAGTCGGTCCCCTTCTCCACGTAGAATCCACGGGGTACCTGTAAATAATATTATACTCACAACAATCCAGTGTAGATCGGTCCTCTTCTTTGTTTGTAATCCACGTACTTGGTAAAAAAAAAAAAAACAACTAAGAACCCGAATCCACGCACTGAAAGGGGTCCCATTGACCCCTTTCCCCGACTGGCGGGACCCCAGTGACTGCTGTCAAAGAGGGTCCCTTCAGCCAATCAGGGAGCGCCACGTCATGGCACTTTCCTGATTGGCTGTGCGCGTCTGAGCTGTTAGTCAGGTGGCGCACTCGAGATACAATGTAGCGCATAGGCGCTCCATTGTTTCCAATGGTGGGAACATTGCGGTCAGCGGTAGACTGCAAAGTTAAGTGGGGTCACCCTTGTGGTCTACCGCAGACCGCAAAGTTCCCACCATTGAATATAATGGAGCGCCTATGCGCTACATTGTATCTCGAGTGCGCCCCCCCCCCGCATGCTGGTACTTGTGGTTCTCCAAGTACCAGCTTGCGGGGGAGGCTTGCTGGGACTTGTAGTTCTGCTACAAAAAAAACCCAAAAAAAATTTGGTCACAAAAGGCTATCAGCCCCCCATCCGCCGCCCTTGGATGGGGAGGGGGGGGGGGGGGGGGGTGAGACAGCCTCAGGCTTCACCCCTAGCCCTTGGGTGGCTGGAGGGGGGGGGGACCTCTTGATTTAAGGGATCCTCGCTGCTTCAGTGTACCCCGGCCAGGGGTGACTAGTTGGGGATTTAATGCCACGGCCGCAGGGACCAATATAAAAGTGTCCCCCGGCTGTGGCATTATCGCTCTGGCTAGTGGAGCCCGGTGCTGGTGTTAAAAATACGGGGGACCCCTACGTCTTTTGTCCCCCGTATTTTTGCACCAGGACCAGGCGCAGAGCCCAGAGCTGGTTGTTAAAATACGGGGGAACCCCTGTCATTTTCCCCTCCCCCCCCCCCCTGTATTTTTACAACCAGGACCGGCTCAAAGAGCCCGAGGCTGGTTATGCTTAGGAGGGGGGGACCCCACGCATTTTTTTTTCAGGATTTATTGAACACTTTTGTGCCATCCATGAAGTCAAATCCAGGCCGCCCACTATTCGTCAATTGGTCTTTTTTTTTTCCGACAGCGGGACTGTCGAATCTGTTATTTATTGAATATGTTGAATTCGGGTCCCGGCAGGAGGGTTTCGCCTGTCGAATTGTGTCGAATCCAAAAACGGTCGAATTCCAGACGGAATTCGACCGCAATTGCATATACCCCATAGTGTGTTTGTCTAATTGATGTCTGAATGAGGACATTTCGGTCTCTTTATTTGTCTATGAATGTATTAAATGTCGGTCTTTAACAGTGTCTGTCTAATTTGTAACTGAAGGATAAACGTGGGACTTGTTTTTGTCTGTATATACTGAATGCTGTCGGTCTTTTGTATGTCGGTTTAATTACATTGTCTAACTTATGACTGTCGACCTATGATTAATGTCTAACTATTATTTCACGGGAAACCTCCAGTGTCTGACGAGCACTGTCGGACTAATGAATGTCGGTAAGATAACAATCAGACCGCTATACTACACCCGTATATAGATGGTCAATAGTATAGGCTGTATCAAACATATTTTAATATAAATAAGTGGTCATGAAAAGGGTAAACACCCCATAATATAGAAATACACATACATAATAGAACCTGTAGTAGGCAGAACTGCACTTTATAAGCACACATTCCCCCACTTCTTGGTAAGGTGTCTCTTCTTGGCAGCTAAGCTCTGGTCCTGTGCATGGATTGAGCGCTCAGATCAACACACACAGCAATCCCGGTAGAAGAAGTTAACACTGGGCATGTGCAGCAGCTCCACTCTGTCCCTTAAACTGCATGTTGTGGCGGCAGTTCTAGTAATCATATTAATAGTTGTTGCTACTGTAGTCCTAATTTGAGCAACTGGCTAAGAGGAGGGGTTTTCTGGGCAACTGGAACCCCCCCTCCCCTGCGTTTGCCTATGCATCCATTACATGTCCATGCACTCATATGTTTGCATCATAGAAGAAACTTTAATGTTTTGTGAAGGCAACAAGAATATCTAAACAGTAAATACACAATAAACAAGAATATAACCGTAAAATGTAGCAGAACGTTTGTAATGAAATCAATGCGCACTGTGGCGACTCTGGGTGCATTTCACTAAAATGCTCAATTAGCTTTAGAAATTACAGACACCATCAGATACAGTAAATATATCTAATTAGAACACAACAGTAGTTATCAGTGAACGTATTACAACTGTGTGGGCATCTAGCCAGGGAATCCCTGCTTGCCAGAAACGCTGTATTCAAAGATCTATCCAAAGAAATAACCAGCTATTGCTATTAATAAATGGTTTGAAATGATCTGCTTGCTCATTAGATCTCTTTATACCACTATAAATTCATAGTAGACCTATAATTTGGCTATGGATATGCAAATTACTTGCATGTAGTATAAAAAGTTTTTGCCATAGCTTTTCCAAAAAGCCACTTATCTGCATGGCAACAGCCAAAATTTGGAGATTTGAATGATCATTATTGATTCATATAGGGCACATCATATTATACAGCACACCATATTATGAGGCAGTAAAGAGAATCTAATTCCCGCTCCCATGGCAAAACAGTCTAATGCCCCTACAGACTCGGCAATCCGCCGCTGAGCTGTCCGACCCGGCGGCGGGGGGAGTGAAGTTTCTTTACTGCCCCCATCACCCGGCCCCATAGCAATGCATGCTAATATGGACGAGATTGTCCATACTGGCCTGCATGCATAAGCGACAGGGCACCAACGATGAACGAGCGCGGGGCCGCGCATCGTTTGTGCCTACACACTGCAAAATATGAACGAGTTCTCGTTCATAAATGAACGAGAACATACATATCGTGCAGTGTTATCTACCAGTGTGTAGGGCCCTTAAGTTTCTTACCAGAGTTATTGGTGTGTCGGTTGGAAAACAGCACCCAAAAGCAAAATGCACAAACATGGGAGAACATACAAACTCCACAAAGATTTAACTTATGACCCTAACTCTGTCAGGCAGCAATGCTAACCACAGTGCCCATTTGTTGCCAAATTATTAACCTTTCTTAAATCTATAAGTCCATGCAGCTCCTATCCCAGATATGCCCACATACTGGTTCATAAAAGCATAATTGGCGAACATCAAGAACGGAAGCAAAAATTAACTGAGAAAGGTGGATAAAGCAGGCAGGGAGAACGGATGCATATCAAAGTTGTAGGTAAAGTCAGGAGTTAGTGTGAATGTTGAATATGCTACAGGGCAGCAAAACCATAATATAAATGATTTAAACTCTAACAAACATCTGTTACGAAAGCTACTCACATAATTCCCTTCCAAGTCAGGGTGGTTCCTTTCAATACCATCGTCCAGGATTGAGACGACAACTCCTCTGCCGGTGTATCCCTGCTCCCAAGCTTCTTTCACATGTATATCATGTCGGTTTGGATCATACTGGCGAATAAAACAAAAGGCTGTTAAGCACCAGTACTCCATGTGCACTTATTACACACCCTGGGGTGCCTCAGGGCACTTGCAGGGGTGCCTCGGGCTGGTGACCGAGAACCAATTCAAATTATTTATGGCCAATGTAATAGGCAAAACCAGTGCTTGTGGCTGCCGGTCATAAAATATGTGGACAAACAGAAGCAAAACCTGTCCCTCGCTAAATAATTAAACCTAAGTATGACATATAAACACAAATTACTTAATTTAATATTAGTGTCTAAATTTCTCAAGAAGAAACTTAGGCCTAGGGGTGTCGTGAAAAAAATGTTGATACTCTAGGGCAGTGGTCTTCAACCTTAATTGAGGTGTGAGCTACTTTCGGAAAATAAAACCTCTGGAAAAAGCTACCCCCCCCCCCAATGCTCGCTCGTTCCTACGATAGTGGGTGTGGCCTCACAACTGCAAGTAATGCCGCCCGCGCAGTGCCAGATACACAAGTAATGCCCCCCCCCCCCTCCAGCAGTGCCAGATACATAACTTATGCCCCTCAGCAGTGCCAGATACGCAAGTTATGCCCCAATTAGTGACAGATACAAATAGTGTTCACGATTTTTGGACTCTGCCCCTTCTGCTGCTGCTCTCTTGTGTGCGTGTCTGAGGGGAGGGGAGCGCACTAGCACAGCGCACGCCTCAGTCTCCTGCTCTATCCTCACTGAAGTCCCGGCGCTGATGTCTCTGGCCGCATGGCCATTTGAAATATGGTGTGGACCCACAGCCAATCAGGAGCAGGCGCTGATGGTGCGCGAGCTCTGATTGGCTGACAGCTGGCACCATATTATGCACCCACCACCGCGCAAGCTACCTAGGAAGCAGTGACAAGCTACCAGTCGTTCGCAAGCGACAGGTTGGCGACCGCTTCTCTAGGACGCTGTGATCAAAAAAGTTTGGGAACCACTTCACTAGTGTATTTTTCTTATCCTAAATAGAACAAAATGCAAAACTAGCATTGCTAAGGGTCACTAATCCAGCCGGCTTCCAGATACGTCAATCTGAAAATGCTGTCAGTAGTTATGGTCATGCTGGCACGCCTAATAACACAGTTTAACTGCGACCAGCAAGGGTGAATTCAGTGGTCTGTCACCATGTAGTCCCTTTGCTTCTACTTACAGTATATACACACACAATATTTCAATAATAATTTCATACAATTGTAGGTAATGTGCGCCTTACGGATCCCAAGCTATGAGCCAGAGTAAGAACTGCAAAGACCAGGCTAACTTAAATGAGATGAAAATTTTTAAAAATGATTTCCAATGCTTACAGTGTAAAAAGACATTATGGAGCCGATTCAATTATTTTGAATCGCAGTTCCTTGTCAGAAGTGTGCTCACTTTGAATTTTAATTCTATATTGAAAATTGCTTTGTTTTCTATCTCACGTGTTTCCTATGCCCATGTGTTTTATTCATGTTCCACGTGAAATTGTATTAAACACTTATTTTCTTTTAATACTCACTCGTACCATTTGATGTTGTTCGTCACACATCTAGAGTGACCACTGTTCACACCTGTAACAACTTTGGTGTTCGTATCTACCATCCTTGAACCTTTGAATAATGTTCCTAATCCAGCCTCAGCATTATGCAGTATGGTTGCCTCTATGCCAAGGCTACAGAAGCTAAAGCTTATGAGCAATAGGAAGAAAGGCCTCTCTGCTCTGGCCTGAGGTTGAAGCCATTCCAGGAGTACTTCTGATGATATATACATATACACACACTAGCGTTTGCCTGCGGCTTCGCTCGCGTGGATGTCGGTTATTGCTCAGCTGAACTAATTTTACAACTACAGCAGTGCCATACAATTAGGGAGGCCAATCCCGGGCCATTTTTCAATCCCAGGATTCGGGATTGAAAAACGATCAATCCCGGGATCCCGGGATTGCAGTAGGGATCAGTAAAGAAGGGTGTAGGGAGCAGCGCTGGAGGGTAGGTAGCGGTGCGGGAGGGTGTAGGTAGCGGCGGGGAAGGGAGGGAGGGTGTAGGTAGTAGTGCAGGAGGGTGTAGGTAGCTGGGCGGGAGGGTGTACAGTAGGTAGCGGGGAGGGTGATGTTAGCACTGCACGGAGGGAGGGTGTGCGTAAGTACCACTTACTATTAGGTGGGCGCCAGCCATGGACACAGCAGTCGCTCCTGATTGGCTGCCGCGGCAGCTTCCCTGATTGGCTGCCAGTCCGCCAGCTCTGATTGGCTGGCGGCCGGCGCCACATTTGAAGTGCCGCCGCGTTCAGCGTTCGTCTATGGCTGCCGCCCTCCTAAGTGTAAGTAGTATTACTTACACACACTCCCTCCCGCACATGCGCAGTGTAATCCCGTGAATCCCGGCATTTTTGGGCCCAAATCCCGGGATCCCGCCGATCCCGGGATTGTCCTCCCTACATACAATGTGATGCATATTTTAGATTGCACACATTGATCACTAAAAATGTCTTTGTAAACAGTATTTGCAGTTTTTTCTTCAGGGAGTAACACAAAAATGCTTGGGGCTACTAACTCATGAGCAAGCCACGTAAAGCTGCACATGGGAGAAGCAGCTGGTCCTGAGATCTACACCTGCAGCCCTGAGCGTTTGCCCCTGCTGTTTGTTGATCATAACGAAGCAGACGCTTACATGAAACTGAAGGCGATTGAATTGAAAAGGAAAAATTGTTGGGGATAAGGGGTATACGTGGTATAAAAAGTCTCACCTGTACCACATCCAATTATGTCTCAATTATTAAAGTAAGAAGTATTGGTATGGCTATTGAGCTAATTCCAACCAAATGAAACCAAGAACTTAGAGCTGAATCAACATACAGATCCTTTTTGTTGGAAATCAGAATCTCGCTTCTAATTGTATTTGTATAAGAAAAATATGTATTTAACTGTATGTCAGTTTCCGGATATATTTCGTATTTTCTATTATACATCATTGAATGACTATTTGCAAAAAAAGAATATCGCCTACTAAAGGATTACCCTTCTATGAATGTATAACACACCTGAGGTAACTTTCTCTCATATATATATATATATATATATATATATATATATATATATATATATATATATATATATATATATATTATAATATAATATAATATAAGAATTTACTTACCGATAATTCTATTTCTCATAGTCCGTAGTGGATGCTGGGGACTCCAAAAGGACCATGGGGAATAGCGGCTCCGCAGGAGACTGGGCACAAAAGTAAAAGCTTTAAGACTACCTGGTGTGCACTGGCTCCTCCCCCTATGACCCTCCTCCAAGCCTCAGTTAGGATACTGTGCCCGGACGAGCGTACACAATAAGGAAGGATTTTGAATCCCGGGTAAGACTCATACCAGCCACACCAATCACACCGTACAACTTGTGATCTGAACCCAGTTAACAGCATGATAACAGAGGAGCCTCTGAAAAGATGGCTCACAACAATAATAACCCGATTTTTTTGTAACAATAACTATGTACAAGTATTGCAGACAATCAGCACTTGGGATGGGCGCCCAGCATCCACTACGGACTATGAGAAATAGAATTATTGGTAAGTAAATTCTTATTTTCTCTGACGTCCTAGTGGATGCTGGGGACTCCGAAAGGACCATGGGGATTATACCAAAGCTCCCAAACGGGCGGGAGAGTGCGGATGACTCTGCAGCACCGAATGAGAGAACTCCAGGTCCTCCTCAGCCAGGGTATCAAATTTGTAGAATTTAGCAAACGTGTTTGCCCCTGACCAAGTAGCTGCTCGGCAAAGTTGTAAAGCCGAGACCCCTCGGGCAGCCGCCCAAGATGAGCCCACTTTCCGTGTGGAATGGGCTTTTACAGATTTTGGCTGTGGCAGGCCTGCCACAGAATGTGCAAGCTGAATTGTACTACAAATCCAACGAGCAATAGTCTGCTTAGAAGCAGGAGCACCCAGCTTGTTGGGTGCATACAGGATAAACAGCGAGTCAGATTTTCTGACTCCAGCCGTCCTGGAAACATATTTTCAGGGCCCTGACTACGTCCAGCAACTTGGAATCCTCCAAGTCCCTAGTAGCCGCAGGCACCACAATAGGCTGGTTTAAGTGAAATGCTGAAACCACCTTAGGGAGAAATTGAGGACGAGTCCTCAATTCTGCCCTGTCCGTATGAAAAATTAGGTAAGGGCTTTTATAGGATAAAGCCGCTAATTCTGAGACACGCCTGGCTGAGGCCAGGGCTAACAGCATTACCACTTTCCATGTGAGATATTTTAAGTCCACAGTGGTGAGTGGTTCAAACCAATGTGATTTTAGGAACCCCAAAACTACATTGAGATCCCAAGGTGCCACTGGAGGCACAAAAGGAGGCTGTATATGCAGTACTCCCTTGACAAACGTCTGAACTTCAGGAACTGAAGCTAGTTCCTTTTGGAAGAATATTGACAGGGCCGAAATTTGAACCTTAATGGACCCTAATTTTAGGCCCATAGACAGTCCTGTTTGCAGGAAATGCAGGAAATGACCCAGTTGAAATTCCTCTGTAGGGGCCTTCCTGGCCTCAAACCACGCAACATATTTACGCCAAATACGGTGATAATGTTGCACAGTTACATCCTTCCTGGCTTTGATCAGGGTAGGGATGACTTCATCCGGAATGCCTTTTTCCTTCAGGATCCGGCGTTCAACCGCCATGCCGTCAAACGCAGCCGCGGTAAGTCTTGGAACAGACATGGTCCCTGCTGGAGCAGGTCCTTTCTTAGAGGTAGAGGCCACGGGTCTTCCGTGAGCATCTCTTGAAGTTCCGGGTACCAAGTCCTTATTGGCCAATCCGGAGCCACGAGTATAGTCCTTACTCCTCTCCTTCTTATGATTCTCAGTACCTTGGGTATGAGAGGCAGAGGAGGGAACACATACACTGACTGGTACACCCACTGTGTTACCAGAGCGTCCACAGCTATTGCCTGAGGGTCCCTTGACCTGGCGCAATATCTGTCCAGTTTTTTGTTGAGGCGGGACGCCATCATGTCGACCTTTGGTTTTTCCCAACGGTTCACAATCATGTGGAAGACTTCTGGGTGAAGTCCCCACTCCCCCGGGTGGAGATCGTGTCTGCTGAGGAAGTCTGCTTCCCAGTTGTCCACTCCCGGAATGAACACTGCTGACAGTGCTATCACATGATTTTCCGCCCAGCGAAGAATCCTTGCAACTTCCGTCATTGCCCTCCTGCTTCTTGTGCCGCCCTGTCTGTTTACGTGGGCGACTGCCGTGATGTTGTCCGACTGGATCAGCACCGGCTGACCCTGAAGCAGAGGCCTTTGCCTGACTTAGGGCATTGTAAATGGCCCTTAGTTCCAGGATATTTATGTGAAGTGACGTTTCCATGCTTGACCACAAGCCCTAGAAATTTCTTCCCTGTGTGACTGCTCCCCAGCCTCTCAGGCTGGCATCCGTGGTCACCAGGACCCAGTCCTGAATGCAGAATCTGCGGCCCTCTAGAAGATGAGCACTCTGCAACCACCACAGGAGAGACACCCTTGTCCTTGGAGACAGGGTTATCCGCTGATGCATTTGAAGATGCGATCCGGACCATTTGTCCAGCAGATCCCACTGAAAAGTTCTTGCGTGGAATCTGCCGAATGGAATCGCTTCGTAAGAAGCCACCATTTTTCCCAGGACCCTTGTGCATTGATGCACTGACACTTGGCCTGGTTTTAGGAGGTTCCTGACTAGCTCGGATAACTCCCTGGCTTTCTCCTCCGGGAGAAACACCTTTTTCTGTACTGTGTCCAGAATCATCCCTAGGAACAGCAGACGTGTCGTCGGAATCAGCTGCGATTTTGGAATATTTAGAATCCATCCGTGCTGTCGTAGTACTACTTGAGATAGTGCTACTCCGACCTCTAACTGTTCTCTGGACCTTGCCCTTATCAGGAGATCGTCCAAGTAAGGAATAATTAAGACGCCTTTTCTTCGAAGAAGAATCATCATTTCGGCCATTACCTTGGTAAAGACCCGGGGTGCCGTGGACAATCCAAACGGCAGCGTCTGAAACGGATAGTGACAGTTCTGTACCACAAACCTGAGGTACCCTTGGTGAGAAGGGCAAATTGGGACATGGAGGTAAGCATCCTTGATGTCCAGAGACACCATATAGTCCCCTTCTTCCAGGTTCGCTATCACTGCTCTGAGTGATTCCATCTTGAATTTGAACCTTTGTATGTAAGTGTTCAAGGATTTCAGATTTAAAATAGGTCTCACCGAGCCGTCCGGCTTCGGTACCACAAACAGCGTGGAATAATACCCCTTTCCCTGTTGTAGGAGGGGTACCTTGATTATCACCTGCTGGGAATACAGCTTGTGAATGGCTTCCAATACCGCCTCCCTGTCGGGGGGAGACGTTGGTAAGGCAGACTTCAGGAACCGGCGAGGGGGAGACGTCTCGAATTCCAATTTGTACCCCTGAGATACTACCTGCAGGATCCAGGGGTCCACTTGCGAGTGAGCCCACTGCGCGCTGAAATTCTTGAGACGGGCCCCCACCGTGCCTGAGTCCGCTTGTAAGGCCCCAGCGTCATGCTGAGGACTTGGCAGAAGCGGGGGAGGGCTTCTGTTCCTGGGAAGAGGCTGTCTGCTGCAGTCTTTTTCCCCTTCCTCTGCCCCGGGGCAGATACGAGTGGCCTTTTGCCCGCTTGCCCTTATGGGGACGAAAGGACTGAGCCTGAAAAGACGGTGTCTTTTTCTGCTGAGAGGTGACCTGGGGTAAAAAGGTGGATTTCCCAGCCGTTGCCACCAGGTCCGATAGACCAACCCCAAATAACTCCTCCCCTTTATACGGCAATACTTCCATATGCCGTTTGGAATCCGCATCACCTGACCACTGTCGCGTCCATAACCCTCTTCTGGCAGAAATGGACAGCGCACTTACTCTTGATGCCAGAGTGCAAATATCCCTCTGTGCATCTCTCATATATAGAAATGCATCCTTTAAATGCTCTATAGTCAATAATATATTGTCCCTGTCCAGGGTATCAATATTTTCAGTCAGGGAATCTGACCAAGCCACCCCAGCACTGCACATCCAGGCTGAGGCGATTGCTGGTCGCAGTATAATACCAGTATGTGTGTATATACTTTTTAGGATATTTTCCAGCTTCCTATCAGCTGGTTCCTTGAGGGCGGCCGTATCAGGAGACGGTAACGCCACTTGTTTTGATAAGCGTGTGAGCGCCTTATCTACCCTAGGGGTGTTTCCCAACGCGCCCTAACCTCTGGCGGGAAAGGGTATAATGCCAATAATTTTTTTAGAAATTAGCAGTTTTTTATCGGGGAAAACCCACGCTTCATCACACACCTCATTTAATTCATCTGATTCAGGAAAAACTACGGGTAGTTTTTTTCACACCCCACATAATACCCTTTTTTGTGGTACTTGTAGTATCAGAAATGTTCAAAACCTCCTTCATTGCCGTGATCATGTAACGTGTGGCCCTACTGGAAAATACGTTTGTTTCCTCACCGTCGACACTGGAGTCAGTGTCCGTGTCTGGGTCTGTGTCGACCACCTGAGGTAACGGGCGCTTTAGAGCCCCTGACGGTGTTTGAGACGCCTGTACAGGTATCAACTGATTTGCCGGCTGTCTCATGTCGTCAACAGTCTTTTGTAAAGTGCTGACACTATCACGTAATTCCTTCCATAAGACCATCCAGTCAGGTGTCGACTCCCTAGGGGGTGACATCACTAATACAGGCAATTGCTCCGCCTCCATACCATTTTCCTCCTCATACATGTCGACACAACGTACCGACACACAGCACACACACACACAGGGAATGCTCTGATAGAGGACAGGACCCCACTAGCCCTTTGGGGAGACAGAGGGAGAGTTTGCCAGCACACACCAGAGCGCTATATATATACAGGGATAACCTTATATAAGTGTTTTTCCCTTATATAGCTGCTGTATAGATTTATCTGCCAAATTAGTGCCCCCCCTCTCTTGTTTTACCCTGTTTCTGTAGTGCAGGACTGCAGGGGAGAGTCAGGGAGCTTCCCTCCAACGGAGCTGTGAGGAAAAATGGCGCCAGTGTGCTGAGGAGATAGGCTCCGCCCCCTTCTCGGTGGCCGTTCTCCCGCTTTTTTATGGAAAAACAGGCATGAGTTAAATGCATCCATATAGCCCAGGAGCTATATGTGATGCATTTTTTGCCCCCTAAGGTGTTTATATTGCGTCTCAGGGCGCCCCCACACAGCGCCCTGCACCCTCAGTGACCGGAGTGTTAAGTGTGCTGAGAGTAATGGCGCACAGCTGCGGTGCTGTGCGCTACCTTATTGAAGACAGGACGTCTTCTGCCGCCGATTTTTCCGGACCTTTTCTGCTCTTCTGGCTCTGTAAGGGGAACGGCGGCGCGGCTCTGGGACCCATCCATGGCTGGGCCTGTGATCGTCCCTCTGGAGCTAATGTCCAGTAGCCTAAGAAGCCCAATCCACTCTGCACGCAGGTGAGTTCGCTTCTTCTCCCCTTAGTCCCTCGATGCAGTGAGCCTGTTGCCAGCAGGTCTCACTGAAAATAAAAAACCTAAAACTAAACTTTTTTTCTAAGCAGCTCAGGAGAGCCACCTAGACTGCACCCTTCTCGTTCGGGCACAAAAATCTAACTGAGGCTTGGAGGAGGGTCATAGGGGGAGGAGCCAGTGCACACCAGGTAGTCTTAAAGCTTTTACTTTTGTGCCCAGTCTCCTGCGGAGCCGCTATTCCCCAGCATCCACTAGGACGTCAGAGAAATAAATATATATATATATATATATATATATATATATATATATATATACACACACATATACACACACATATACACACACACACATATACATGCATGGACACACACCTGACTGCATAAGGGAGATGTCGTCATCAGAATTTATTATATCAGCGAGGATAAAAACCACAAAAACTTTATTGCATTACAAAAAGAAAATGTTTTAGGACGGGGGGGGGGGTGTAAAGGGGAAGGAGGGCACCACAATCTGAAGTAATGTCTAAAAGACTAGGAAAGAAACCCATTCCAAGATCATCACTGGGACAGGCCATATTTTAGTCCTCTTACTGCCTGATGGACGTATCCTGCACATTAAATTAATAGTATTTATAATAGAAATATATGCCCTGGCAGAGACAAAAGTTGCTGAGCAAGCGAGACTAACATCCATACCCCAATTTATGAAGCATGAATTTGAACAATGGGCTCTAAAAGCCGGAGCTTTACCGTCAGCCAGGGACTTCATACATGATCAATTATTACAATTTTACAATAGTTCCTAAATGATTTAATAGTATTTTGGATATTAGTCAAGGGCAACATTATCTTTGGTGCACAATACCCAATACTCTCCAGACAAGAGGGCCCCAAAGCTGCAGATAAATATCCCAGAAAGTTCACAATCTGTAAGGGGGTACACACGGAGCGATGTTCACTTAATTTCTAAGCAATCTGACTAGATTGCTTAGAAATTAAGAACACATTGCTCCGTATGTAGGGGTGCCGGCGACAGCGATGCGCGGCCCTGCACGTCGCTATCGCTGGCTGTAGATTGGGCATGAATTATCTAGTGAGATCGCTAATTTCACTGCTGGGTGAAATCAGCGGTCCCCCCGTCCACCCCTCCTCGCTCAGCACACATCGCGCTGTGCTGAGCGGGGGGAGAGATGTATGCTGACCGGTCTGTGATAGATAGCTCAGCACACATCGCCAGGAGAAATCTCCCGTGTGTAACCCCCTTATGAGTTTAAGATAAGATTCAAGTTTGACCAAGGGTTAAAGGGTAAATACCTTTATAAGGGAAAATCCAATTCGGTGCGAGTTTGTAAAAGTTTATTTCATGACACTTGCATACATGAAATTAATGCGCGCACCCGAGAAATGAGAGAGATCCAGTTAGAAATACCACAGTAGTTGCTGTGAACAGGTGCAACTTATTTTTACAAAATGTGACCTGGGAGAAGAAGTACATGAAAAAGTGATTGACAAGTGAGATAGCAGGATCACATAGAAGGCAGATCGTGGCAATAAGAAAAGTACTGGAGGTTTTTAAAAGGTGTCAATTGGATGAATTTTGCACTTTTCATTAAATAGAGATAGCAAGCGTTTTTCATGAAATTAAAGTCTTTGCAGCAATTTGGGATTAAAAAAAACAAAAACACTTTTACTTTCATCTGCAAGTTCAATAGTCCCTCTAGCAATCCGTCCCGTCCCACACCATTTACACCTTCACGTCCCTGTCCCACATCATTTACACCCAAACATCCCTGTCCCGCATCATTTAACACATTTTTAGAGAAAGTCACCTGAAAACTAACAAGACTTTATTACTCAAATTATGCCATCTAAACCCTTCCAAGTGTATGATTATTAATTAGGAATGGTGTTCCAGAGGTTCTGCACTGTGTCCCAACATTTATACCTTAAAATAAATATTTCCCTATCTTTTCAACTGCTCAGGGGGCTGCTCACAAAAATATGACCAAAAAAACCCCCCCACAAGCCAAAAAAAACACACAATGCAAATTTCTTCTAGAGACTCAATGCATGTTTGAAACTGGATTGAAAATGTATTGCTCAGTGCGAGTTCACAGTGAGATCATCTCTCAGGGCCCAGCTCCCACCTGACTGGACTGACCTCAGTCTTAATATTAATCATAACATTGCATTCACATGGAGGCCAGCGGTAAATAGGGTGGATGGGTAAGGACTGGGGCACAGATAATGCTGTATCCATTAACTGTAAAAACTTCCTTCGGGCAAGGTGCCTCGCTGCGCTCGGCACAGGTTACTATTCCCAGTTGTAGTCCACGTGGTTCGTAAAGTATGAAAAAGTAAAAAAATTAAAAAAAGTGAAAAACTCATGTAGACCTTTTGAACTGTCGACCTAATGACCGTATCCCATTAAAGGTCACTCTATACGCCTTCACTTGTGCATATATTGTTTATGTAGCTAAAGATGGCAAGACGGTATTCTATAATAAAATACATAGGTATGTCTACCTAGCTATATAAGCCTTCACCTTTTCATCAATTATCGAATCATTTATTCAGTCGCTTTACCACATAAAATCAAGAATAAAATAATTTGCCAATATTTTTTTTTTTTATATCAGTCTGACTAAAACCACAATGCTTCCAAAACATGACATGCAATACATGACCATATATTTACACCATGCAGATTGGGACTCCATTGCTATTGATTTAGGTTTCCAGAACAAAGCACAGTATTTGCTTTAGGCAAACACTACATATTATATACTTCAAAATCTACTTTGTACACCAGAGTGTAAGAAAGAAATCAGCAAGACGCCTTCCGGAAGAGCAGAGGGGTAAGGAATACCAAATGGCCAACAGAACAGCATATACCCAGCAATAGCGAGATTGTGCTTGTTTCACATATCACTTTGCATGCGTCTTTGCAGCTTCTTTAACCTAATTTAACTTGACTTCTCAGCAAGCCAGATGTTTTCTGTTCTCCTAGGAATGCTTACAATGTTGGCATAGTAATCACCAAGGATAAGGCAGAGAGAGTGATTTCATTTTAATGGGAAAAACATAAAAAAATCTAAAATAAAAAAAGTGCACTGAATGGCTTTGCCGTCTCAGAGGGGATAAGCATATTTTCTCATAAGCAATTTTTTGGCATAACAAGTGCAAAGTCAGTGGTTCAGAGACATTTCACAAATCGGAAGATACCTGCTGGCCATGTAAACATCTGAGATTTATATTCCTTTCTTCATAGGATCTAAGTTAGGGCACATAGCTCAATCTGGTCACAGTCTCTCGTAAAATTGAGAAATTAGCAAACTATAAATACAGGAGTCTTGCAATGGATTACCAAACAGGGCTCATATACACGGACTATGAAACACTGGAGTTACAGGGGTATATGCAATTGCGGTCGAATTCCTGAAAATGTCGAAAAACTGGACATTTTCGCCAAAAAAATAATAATTCGACAATGCAATACAGTACTTTTCGTCAAAAAAAACGGCCATTCCAAATTCGACTTTTTGAAATTCGACATTTGTCAAATTCGACATTTCTGCAATGGTACAAATGCGGCATTTCGACAAAAGTATATTCAATTGAAGATTGTAAATTCGACAACAGTGCTTTTAGACAGTAAATTCGTCATTTTCAATCCGCCACACTTTGCTGGCGGAATGTAATAAAAAAAAATTAAAACATGTTTTTTTTTGTGTTATTTTTATTGGTAATAGCATATCTATTTATATTAGAAGGGATTAGGTACTTGGTTTGTCTATTTAGGAGGCACAAGTATTATTTATATACTTTTAAAAATATATTTTATTTTATTTTTATGGAAAAACGGTAAAAAACCCGAAAAAAAATTGCGTGGGGTCCCCCCTCCTAAGCATAACCAGCCTCGGGCTCTTTGAGCCGGTCCTGGTTGCCAAAATACGGGGGGGGGGTGGGGGGGGGAATAAGACTTTACTCACCGGTAAATCTATTTCTCGTAGTCCGTAGTGGATGCTGGGACTCCGTAAGGACCATGGGGAATAGCGGCTCCGCAGGAGACGGAGCACAACTAAGAAAGCTTTAGGACTAACTGGTGTGCACTGGCTCCTCCCACTATGACCCTCCTCCAGACCTCAGTAAGGATACTATGCCCGGAAGAGCTGACACAATAAGGAAGGATTTTGAATCCCGGGTAAGACTCATACCAGCCACACCAATCACACCGTATAACTCGTGATATTATACCCAGTTAACAGTATGAACATAACAGAGCCTCTCAACAGATGGCTCAACAATAACCCTTTAGTTAACAATAACTATATACAAGTATTGCAGACAGTCCGCACTTGGGACGGGCGCTCAGCATCCACTACGGACTACGAGAAATAGATTTACCGGTGAGTAAAATCTTATTTTCTCTGACGTCCTAAGTGGATGCTGGGACTCCGTAAGGACCATGGGGATTATACCAAAGCTCCCAAACGGGCGGGAGAGTGCGGATGACTCTGCAGAACCGAATGAGAGAACTCAAGGTCCTCCTCAGCCAGGGTATCAAATTTGTAGAATTTTGCAAACGTGTTTGCCCCTGACCAAGTAGCAGCTCGGCAAAGTTGTAAAGCCAAGACCCCTCGGGCAGCTGCCCAAGAAGAGCCCACTTTCCTCGTGGAATGGGCTTTTACAGATTTAGGCTGCGGCAGGCCAGCCGCAGAATGCGCAAGCTGAATTGTGCTACAAATCCAGCGAGCAATAGTCTGCTTCGAAGCAGGAGCACCCAGTTTGTTGGGTGCATACAGGATAAATAGCGAGTCAGTCTTCCTGACTCCAGCCGTCCTGGAAACATAAATTTTCAAGGCCCTGACTACGTCCAGTAACTTGGAGTCCTCCAAGTCCCTAGTAGCCGCAGGCACAACAATAGGTTGGTTCAAGTGAAAAGCTGATACCACCTTAGGGAGAAACTGGGGACGAGTCCTCAATTCTGCCCTATCCATATGGAAAATCAAATAGGGGCTTTTACACGACAAAGCCGCCAATTCTGACACTCGCCTAGCCGAAGCCAAGGCCAAAAGCATGACCACTTTCCACGTGAGATATTTTAAATCCACGGTTTTAAGTGGCTCAAACCAATGTGACTTCAGGAAAACCAACACCACGTTGAGGTCCCACGGTGCCACTGGAGGCACAAAAGGAGGCTGAATACGCAGCACTCCCTTAACAAATGTCTGAACTTCAGGCAGTGAAGCCAGTTCTTTTTGGAAGAAAATCGACAGAGCCGAAATCTGGACCTTAATGGAACCCAGTTTTAGGCCCATAGTCACCCCTGACTGTAGGAAGTGCAGAAATCGACCCAGCTGAAATTCCTCCGTTGGGGCCTTCCTGGCCTCACACCACGCAACATTTTCGCCATATGCGGTGATAATGTTGTACGGTTACATCTTTTCTAGCTTTAATGAGCGTAGGAATGACTTCCTCCGGAATACCTTTTTCTTTTAGGATCCGGTGTTCAACCGCCCTGCCGTCAAACGCAGCCGCGGCAAGTCTTGGAACAGACAGGGCCCCTGCAGCAGCAGGTCCTGTCTGAGCGGCAGAGGCCATGGGTCCTCTGAGATCAATTCTTGAAGTTCCGGGTACCAAGCTCTTCTTGGCCAATCCGGAACAATGAGTATAGTTCTTACTCCTCTTTTCCTTATTATCCTCAGTACCTTGGGTATGAGAGGAAGAGGGGGGAACACATAAACCGACCGGTACACCCACGGTGTCACTAGAGCGTCTACAGCTATCGCCTGAGGGTCCCTTGACCTGGCGCAATATTTTTCTAGCTTTTTGTTTAGGCGGGACGCCATCATGTCCACCTGTGGCCTTTCCCAACGGTTTACAATCAGTTGGAAGACTTCTGGATGAAGTCCCCACTCTCCCGGGTGGAGGTCGTGCCTGCTGAGGAAGTCTGCTTCCCAGTTGTCCACTCCCGGAATGAACACTGCTGACAGTGCTAACACGTGACTTTCCGCCCATCGGAGAATCCTTGTGGCTTCTGCCATCGCCGTCCTGCTTCTTGTGCCGCCCTGTCGGTTTACATGGGCGACTGCCGTGATGTTGTCTGACTGGATCAGAACCGGCTGGTTTTGAAGCAGGGGTTTTGCCTGACTTAGGGCATTGTAAATGGCCCTCAGTTCCAGAACATTTATGTGTAGGGAAGTCTCCTGACTTGACCAAAGTCCTTGGAAGTTTCTTCCCTGTGTGACTGCCCCCCAACCTCGAAGGCTGGCGTCCGTGGTCACCAGGACCCAGTCCTGTATGCCGAATCTGCGGCCCTCTTGAAGATGAGCACTTTGCAGCCACCACAGCAGAGATACCCTGGTCCTTGGAGACAGGGTTATCAACCGATGCATCTGAAGATGCGATCCGGACCACTTGTCCAACAGGTCCCACTGAAAAGTTCTGGCATGGAACCTGCCGAATGGAATTGCTTCGTAGGAAGCGACCATCTTTCCCAGGACTCGCGTGCAGTGATGCACAGACACCTGTTTTGGTTTCAGGAGGCCTCTGACTAGAGATGACAGCGCCTTGGCTTTCTCCTCCGGGAGAAACACTTTTTTCTGGACTGTGTCCAGAATCATCCCCAGGAACAGTAGACGTGTCACGGGAGCCAGCTGTGACTTTAGAATATTTAGAATCCAACCGTGCTGGTGTAGCACCTCCTGAGATAGTGCTACGCCGACCAACAACTGCTCCCTGGACCTCGCTTTATCAGGAGATCGTCCAAGTATGGGATAATTAAAACTCCCTTTTTTCGAAGGAGTATCATCATTTCGGCCATTACCTTGGTAAATACCCTCGGTGCCGTGGACAGGCCGAACGGCAACGTCTGGAATTGGTAATGACAATCCTGTACCACAAATCTGAGGTACTCCTGTTGAGGATAGTAAATGGGGACATGCAGGTAAGCATCCTTGATGTCCAGTGATACCATGTAATCCCCCTCGTCCAGGCTTGCAATAACCGCCCTGAGCGATTCCATCTTGAACTTGAATTTTTTTATATATGTGTTCAAGGATTTCAAATTTAAAATGGGTCTCACCGAACCGTCCGGTTTCGGTACCACAAACATTGTGGAATAGTAACCCCGTCCTTGTTGAAGTAGGGGCACCTTGACTATCACCTGCTGGGAAAACAGCTTGTGAATTGCCTCTATCACAGCCTCCCTGCCTGAGGGAGTTGTTGGCAAGGCAGATTTGAGGAAACGGCGGGGGGGAAATGTCTCGAATTCCAGCCTGTACCCCTGAGATACCACTTGAAGGATCCAGGGATCTACTTGTGAGCGAGCCCACTGATTGCTGATGTTTTTGAGACGGGCCCCCACCGTACCTGGCTCCGCCTGTTGAGCCCCAGCGTCATGCGGCGGACTTAGAAGAAGAAGCGGGGGAGGACTTTTGTTCCTGGGAACTGGCTGTATGCTGCAGCTTTTTTTCCCTACCTCTGCCTCTGGGCAGAAAGGACGCGCCTCTACCCCGCCTGCTCTTTTGGGGACGAAAGGACTGTACCTGATAATACGGTGCTTTCTATGGTTGTGAGGGGACATGTGGTAAAAATGCTGACTTCCCAGCCGTTGCTGTGGACACTAGGTCTGAAAGACCATCCCCGAACAACTCCTCACCCTTATAAGGCAAAACTTCCATGTGCCTTTTAGAATCTGCATCCCCTGTCCACTGCCGAGTCCATAACCCTCTCCTGGCAGAAATGAACAGTGCACTTATTTTAGATGCCAGCCGGCAAATATCCCTCTGTGCATCTCTCATGTATAAGACAGCGTCTTTAATATGCTCTATGTTTAGCAATATAGTGTCTCTGTCTAGGGTGTCAATGTTTTCTGACAGGGAATCTGACCACGCAGCTGCAGCACTGCACATCCATGCTGAAGCAATAGCTGGTCTCAGTATAATACCAGTGTGTGTATATATAGCCTTCAGGAGAGCCTCCTGCTTTCTATCAGCAGGTTCCTTTAGGGCGGCCGTATCCGGAGACGGTAGTGCCACCTTTTTTGATAAGCGTGTAAGCGCTTTATCCACCCTAGGGGTGTTTCCCAACGTGACCTATCCTCTGGCGGGAAAGGGTACGCCATTAGTAACTTTTTAGAAATTACCAATTTTTTATCTGGGCAAGCCCACGCTACTTCACACACTTCATTTAATTCTTCAGAAGGGGGAAAAACTACTGATAGTTTTCTCTCTCCAAACATAATACCTTTTTTGTGGTACCCGGGGTCACATCAGAAATGTGTAAAACATTTTTCATTGCCTCAATCATGTAACGAGTGGCCCTATTGGACATTACATTAGTCTCTTCGTCGTCGACACTGGTATCAGTATCCGTGTCGACATCTGTGTCTGCCATCTGAGATAGCGGGCGTTTTAGAGCCCCTGATGGCCTTTGAGACGTCTGGGCAGGCACGAGCTGAGAAGCCGGCTGTCCCGCATTTGGCATGTCATCAAATTTTTTATGTAAGGAGTCGACACTTTCACGTAATTCCTTCCACAAGTCCATCCACTCAGGTGTCTGCCCCGCAGGGGGTGACAACACATTTATAGGCATCTGCTCCCCCTCCACATAAGCCTCCTCATCAAACATGTCGACACAGCCATACCGACACACCGCACACACACAGGGAATGCTCTGACAGGAGACAGGACCCCACAAAGCCCTTTGGGGAGACAGAGAGAGAGTATGCCAGCACACACCAGAGCGCTATATAATACAGGGATTAACTAAATGATATCCCCTTATAGCTGCTATATATGTATATTGCGCCTAAATTTAGTGCCCCCCCTCTCTTTTTTACCCTTCTGTAGTGTAGACTGCAGGGAGCTTCCTTCCAGCGGAGCTGTGAGGGAGAAATGGCGCCAGTGTGCGGAGGGAGATAGCTCCGCCCACTTTTTCGCGGACTTCTCCCGCTTTTTTCAGGAATTCTGGCAGGGGTAATTTATCACATATATAGCCTCTGGGGCTATATATTGTGATGATTTTGCCATGCAAGGTGTTTATATTGCTGCTCAGGGCGCCCCCCCCCCCCCCCAGCGCCCTGCACCCATCAGTGACCGCAGTGTGAGGTGTGCATGAGGAGCAATGGCGCACAGCTGCAGTGCTGTGCGCTACCTTGTTGAAGACAGGAGTCTTCTGCCGCCGATTTTCCGGATCACTTCTTGCTTCTGGCTCTGTAAGGGGGCCGGCGGCGCGGCTCCGGGACCGAACATCAAGGCCGGTTCCATGCGGTCGATCCCTCCGGAGCTAATGGTGTCCAGCAGCCTAAGAAGCCCAAGCTACCACCAGTTAGGTAGGTTCGCTTCTTCTCCCCTTAGTCCCTCGCTGCAGTGAGTCTGTTGCCAGCAGATCTCACTGTAAAATAAAAAACCTAAAATATACTCTCTCTCTAGGAGCTCAGTAGAGCCCCTAGTGTGCATCCAGCTCAGCCGGGCACAAGATTCTAACTGAGGTCTGGAGGAGGGTCATAGTGGGAGGAGCCAGTGCACACCAGTTAGTCCTAAAGCTTTCTTAGTTGTGCCCAGTCTCCTGCGGAGCCGCTATTCCCCATGGTCCTTACGGAGTCCCAGCATCCACTTAGGACGTCAGAGAAAATGACAGGGGATCCCCCGTATTTTAAAAACCAGCACCGGGCTCTGCGCCTGGTGCAAAAAATACGGGGGACAAAAAGAGTAGGGGTCCCCCGTATTTTTTGGACCAGCACCGGGCTCCACTAGCTGGACAGATAATGCCACAGCTGGGGGTCACTTTTATACAGCGCCCTGCGGCCGTGGCATTAAATACCCAACTAGTCACCCCTGGCCGGGGTACCCTGGAGTGGGGACCCCTTCAATCAAGCCCCCCCCCCCCCCCCCCCCCCCAGCCACCCAAGGGCCAGGGGACGAGCCCGAGGCTGTCCCCCCATCAAAGGGCTGCGGATGGGGGGCTGATAGCCATGTGTAAAAATTAAAAAATATTGTTTTTTTGCAGTAGAACTACAAGTCCCAGCAAGCCTCCACCGCAAGCTGGTACTTTGAGAACCACAAGTACCAGCATGCGGGGGGGGGGGGGGGGGGGGGGGGGGGGGGGGGGGACGGGCCCGCTGGTACCTGTAGTTCTACTGCAAAAAAAAACAAACAAATAAAAACAGGACACCGACACCGTGAAAGTATAACTTTATTACATACATGCCGACACACATACTTACCTATGTTGACACGCCGACTCTGGCCACGTCTCCAATGTCGACGTCCGGGGTACCCGAAAATAAAATTATACTCACCTGATCCAGTGTCCGGCTCTTTTATTGTAATCCACGTACTTGGCAAAACAAAAAAACGCATTAACCCGAACCAGACGGACTGAAAGGGGTCCCATGTTTATACATGGGACCCCTTTCCCCGAATGCAGAGACCCCCCGTGACTCCTGTCACAGAAAGGTCCCTTCAGCCAATCAGGAAGCGCCACTTCGTGGCACTCTCCTGATTGGCTTTGCGCGTCTGAGCTGGCAGACAGCGCATCGCACAGCTCCCTCCATTAGTTTCAATGGTGGGAACTTTGCGGTCAGCGGTGGGGTTACCCGCGGTCAGCCGCTGACCGCGGGTGACCCCACCGCTGACCGCAAAGTTCCCACCATTGAAGGTAATGGAGGGAGCTGTGCGATGCGCGTCTGACAGCTCAGACGCGCAATATTCTTTAATTTTTACACATGGCTATCAGCCCCCCATCCGCAGCCCTTGGATGGGGGGGACGACAGCCTCGGGCTTGACCCCTGGCCCCTGGGTGGCTGGGGGGGGCTTGATTGAAGGGGTCCTCCAGGGTACCCCGGCCAGGGGTGACTAGTTGGGTATTTAATGCCACGGCCGCAGGGCGCTGTATAAAAGTGACCCCCGGCTGTGGCATTATCTGTCCAGCTAGTGGAGCCCGGTGCTGGTCCAAAAAACTACGGGGGACCCCTACTCTTTTTGTCCCCCGTATTTTTTGCACCAGGACCAGGCACAGAGCCCGGTGCTGGTTGTTAAAATACGGGGGATCCCCTGTCATTTCCCCCCCCGTATTTTGGCAACCAGGACCGGCTCAAAGAGCCCGAGGCTGGTTATGCTTAGGAAGGGGGACCCCGCGCAATTTTTTTTCGGGTTTTTTACAGTTTTTTTTTACATTTTTAAAAATCTAATCAAAATCCGTCAAAACGGCCGTTTTTCGACAGCGGGACTGTCGAATTCGTTTTTTATTGAATATGTCGAATTCCGGCACCCACCTGCCGGAATTCGACGGTCGAATTGTGTCGAATTTAAAAACGGGCGAAAAAGTGCCGCAATTCGCCCGGAATTGCATATACCCCATAATGTAGTTATTAATATAATCCTGGGGTGATTCAATTGTTATTTGGGTGCCTGCTACTGGAGGGCGCCCGCCGGCAGCAATTCAATTTACGGATGTTCAGGTGTGAACGCAGCGGCGCCAACCCTTCTCCTGGCAGGCAACTGAGAAAAACTGTGTGGAAAGTGTCCCATTTGGCCAGTATTTTAGTCTGGTCTAGCAGTTTTACACTGTTATAACCGATGCTTTTAGGCGCTTCAAAAGTAACGCGTACCCAAACGGAGCAACAATTTTATTGCTCCGACGGGAGCGCATTACTTTGGGTGTCCAAAAAAATAAGAATTTACTTACCGATAATTCTATTTCTCATAGTCCGTAGTGGATGCTGGGACTCCGTCAGGACCATGGGGAATAGCGGGCTCCGCAGGAGACAGGGCACATCTAAATAAAGCTTTTAGGATCACATGGTGCGTACTGGCTCCTCCCCCTATGACCCTCCTCCAAGCCTCAGTTAGGTACTGTGCCCGGACGAGCGTACACAATAAGGAAGGATCTTGAATCCCGGGTAAGACTCATACCAGCCACACCAATCACACCGTACAACTTGTGATCTGAACCCAGTTAACAGTATGATAACAAAAAACGAAGTAGCCTCTGAAAAGATGGCTCACAACAATAGTAATAACCCGATCTTTGTAACAATAACTATGTACAAGTATTGCAGACAATCCGCACTTGGGATGGGCGCCCAGCATCCACTACGGACTATGAGAAATAGAATTATCGGTAAGTAAATTCTTATTTTCTCTAACGTCCTAGTGGATGCTGGGACTCCGTCAGGACCATGGGGATTATACCAAAGCTCCCAAACGGGCGGGAGAGTGCGGATGACTCTGCAGCACCGAATGAGAGAACTCCAGGTCCTCCTTAGCCAGAGTATCAAATTTGTAAAATTTTACAAACGTGTTCTCCCCTGACCACGTAGCTGCTCTGCAAAGTTGTAATGCCGAGACCCCTCGGGCAGCCGCCCAAGATGAGCCCACTTTCCTTGTGGAGTGGGCCTTTACAGATTTAGGCTGTGGCAGGCCTGCCACAGAATGTGCAAGTTGGATTGTGCTACAGATCCAACGTGCAATCGTCTGTTTAGACGCAGGAGCACCCATCTTGTTGGGTGCATACAATATAAACAACGAGTCAGATTTTCTGACTCCAGCTGTCCTTGAAATATATATATTTAATGCTCTGACAACGTCCAGTAACTTGGAGTCCTCCAAGTCGCTAGTAGCCGCAGGCACCACAATAGGCTGGTTCAAGTGAAAAGCCGAAACCACCTTAGGGAGAAAATGAGGACGTGTCCGCAGTTCTGCCCTGTCCGAATGGAAAATCAGATATGGGCTTTTGTATGATAAAGCCGCCAACTCTGAAACTCTCCTGGCTGAAGCCAGGGCCAATAGCATGGTTACCTTCCATGTAAGGTATTTTAAATCTACCGATTTTAGAGGCTCAAACCAATGAGATTTGAGAAAATTCAAAACTACGTTCAAATCCCACGGTGCCACTGGAGGCACTATTGGGGGTTGTATATGTAGTACACCTTTTACAAAAGTTTGTACTTCAGGCACTGATGCCAATTCCTTCTGGAAGAAGATTGATAAGGCCGAAATTTGAACTTTAATGGACCCCAATTTTAGGCCCATAGACAATCCTGCTTGCAGGAAATGTAAGAATCGACCCAATTGAAATTCTTCCGTTGGAGCCTTCTTGGCCTCACACCACGCAACATATTTTCGCCAAATGCGGTGATAATGTTGTACAGTCACTTCCTTTCTAGCCTTAATCAAGGTAGGAATAACTTCCTCTGGAATGCCCTTTTCTTTTAGAATCCGGCGTTCAACCGCCATGCCGTCAAACGCAGACGCGGTAAGTCTTGGAACATACAAGGTCCCTGCTGAAGCAGATCCCTTCTTAGAGGTAGAGGCCACGGATCCTCCGTGAGCATCTCTTGAAGTTCCGGATACCAAGTTCTTCTTGGCCAGTCCGGAGCCACCAGTATTGTTCTTACTCCTCTTTTCCGTATAATTCTCAGTACCTTTGGTATGAGAGGCAGAGGAGGGAACACATACACTGACTGGTACACCCACGGTGTTACCAGAGCGTCCACAGCTATTGCCTGAGGGTCTCTTGACCTGGCGCAATATCTGTCCAATTTTTTGTTGAGGCGAGACGCCATCATGTCCACCTTTGGTCTTTCCCAACGGTTCACAATCATGTGGAAGACTTCTGGATGAAGTCCCCACTCTCCCGGGTGAAGGTCGTGTCTGCTGAGGAAGTCTGCTTCCCAGTTGTCCACTCCCGGGATGAACACTGCTGACAGTGCTATGACATGATTCTCCGCCCAGCGCAGAATCCTTGCAGCTTCTGTCATTGCTCTTCTGCTTCTCGTGCCGCCTTGTCGGTTTACGTGGGCGACTGCCGTGATGTTGTCCGACTGGATCAACACCGGCTGACCCTGAAGCAGCGATTTTGCCAGGCTTAGAGCATTGTAGATCGCTCTTAGCTCCAGTATATTTATGTGAAGGGACGTCTCCAGGTTTGACCACACGCCCTGGAAGTTTCTTCCCTGTGTGACTGCTCCCCAGCCTCGTAGGCTGGCATCCGTAGTCACCAGGACCCAGTCCTGTATGCCGAATCTGCGGCCCTCTAACAGATGGGCACTCTGCAACCACCACAGGAGAGACAACCTTGTTCTTGGTGACAGTGTTATCCGCTGATGCATGTGCAGATGCGATCCGGACCATTTGTCCAGCAGATCCCACTGAAATGTCCGTGCATGGAATCTGCCGAATGGAATCGCTTCGTAAGAAGCCACCATCTTTCCCAGGACTCTTGTGCATTGATGTACTGACACAGTTCCTGGTTTTAGGAGGTTCCTGACAAGTTCGGATAACTCCCTTGCTTTCTCCTCCGGGAGAAACACCTTTTTCTGAACCGTGTCCAGAATCATTCCCAGGAACAGCAGACGAGTTGTCGGGGTCAATTGAGATTTTGGAAGATTCAGAATCCACCCGTGTTGCTGAAGCACTACCTGGGTTAGTGCTACACCGACTTCCAGCTGTTCTCTGGACTTTGCCCTTATCAGGAGATCGTCCAAGTAAGGGATAATTAATACGCCTTTTCTTCGTAGAAGAACCATCATTTCGGTCATTACCTTGGTAAAGACCCGAGGGGCCGTGGACAAACCAAACGGCAGCGTTTGAAACTGATAATGACAGTCTTGTATCACGAACCTGAGATACCCTTGGTGTGAGGGGTAAATTGGGACATGCAGATAAGCATCTTTTATGTCCAGGGACACCATGAAGTCCCCTTCTTCCAGATTCGCTATCACTGCTCTGAGTGACTCCATCTTGAACTTGAATTTCTGTATGTACAGGTTCAAGGATTTCAGGTTTAGAATAGGTCTTACCGAACCGTCCGGCTTCGGTACCACAAATAGTGTGGAATAATACCCCTTTCCCTGTTGTAGGAGGGGTACCTTGACTATCACCTGCTGAGAATACAGCTTGTGAATGGCTTCCAAAACCGACGTCCTTTCTGAGGGAGACGTTGGTAAAGCAGACTTTAGGAACCGGCGAGGGGGAGACCTTTCGAACTCCAACATGTAACCCTGAGATATTATCTGCAGGATCCATGGGTCCACTTGTGAGCGAGCCCACTGATTGCTGAAAATCTTGAGTCGACCCCCCACCGCTCCTGAGTCCGCTTGTAAAGCCCCAGCGTCATGCTGATGGCTTTGTAGAACCCGGGGCGGGCTTCTGGTCCTGGGCAGGGGCTGCTTGCTGCCCTCTCTTACCCTTTCCTCTGCCTCGCGGCAGATAAGACTGTCCTTTTGGTCGCTTGTTTTTATAGGAGCGAAAGGACTGCGGCTGAAAAGACGGTGTCTTTTTCTGTTGGGAGGGGGTCTGAGGTAAAAAAGTGGATTTGCCGGCAGTTGCCGTGGCCACCAGGTCCGAAAGACCGACCCCAAATAATTCCTCTCCTTTATATGGCAATACTTCCATATGCCTTTTGGAATCCGCATCACCTGACCACTGTCGCGTCCATAAACTTCTTCTGGCAGATATGGACATCGCGCTTACTCTTGATGCTAGAGTACAAATATCCCTCTGAGCATCTCGCATATAAAGAAAAGCATCCTTTAATTGCTCTAGAGTCAATAAAATACTGTCCCTATCCAGGGTATCAATATTTTCAGTCAGAGAATCCAACCACACTACCCCAGCACTGCACATCCAGGCTGAGGCTACTGCCGGTCGCAGTATAACACCAGTATGTGTGTATATACTCTTCAGTGTAGTTTCCAGCCTCCTATCTGCTGGATCCTTGAGGGCGGCCGTATCAGGAGACGGCAACGCCACTTGCTTTGATAAACGTGTGAGCGCCTTATCCACCCTAGGGGGTGTTTCCCAGCGCGCCCTAACCTCTGGTGGGAAAGGGTATAATGCCAATAACTTCTTGGAAATTAGCAGTTTTCTATCTGGGTTAACCCACGCTTCGTCACACACGTCATTCAATTCCTCTGATTCTGGAAAAGCTACAGGTAGTTTTTTCACCCCCCACATAATACCCCTTTTTGAGGTACCAGCAGTATCAGAGATCTGCAAAGCCTCCTTCATTGCCGTGATCATATAACGTGTGGCCCTATTGGAAAATACGTTTGTTTCTTCACCGTCGACACTAGATTCATCTGTGTCGGTACCCGTGTCGACTGACTGAGGTAAGGGACGTTTTACAGCCCCTGACGGTGTCTGAGACGCCTGAGCCGGTACTAACTGGTTTTCCGGCCGTCTCATTTCGTCAACTGACTTTTGTAATGTGCTAACATTATCACGTAATTCCATAACTAAAGCCATCCATTCCGGTGTCGACTCCCTAGGGGGTGACATCACCATTACCGGCAATTGCTCTGCCTCCACACCAACATCGTCCTCATACATGTTGACACACACGTACCGACACACAGCAGCCACACAGGGAATGCTCTAATCGAAGACAGGACCCTCTTAGCCCTTTGGGGAGACAGAGGGAGAGTTTGCCAGCACACACCAAAAGCGCTATAAATGTATATAAACAACCCTAGAAGGTGTTGTTTTTGATATAAGCGCTTTTAATATATCAATATCGCCAAATTATGCCCCCCTTCTCTTTGTTACCCTGTTTCTGTAGTGCAGTGCAGGGGAGAGTCCTGGGAGCCTTCCTCACCAGCGGAGCTGAGCAGGAAAATGGCGCTGAGTGCTGAGGAGAATAAGCTCCGCCCCTTTTTCGGCAGGCTTTTCTCACGGGTTTTAAGAAAACTGGCCTGGGTTAAATACATACATATAGCCTTAATGGCTATATGTGATGTATTTATTTTGCCACTAAAAGGTATTTAATATTGCTGCCCAGGGCGCCCCAGGCAGCGCCCTGCACCCTCCGTGACTGAATCAGTGAGACGTGTAGCAACAATGGCGCACAGCTGCAGTGCTGTGCGCTACCTTCATGAAGACTGAGGAGTCTTCTGCCGCCTGCTTTCCGGACCTCCGTCTTCAGCGTCTGTAAGGGGGATCGGCGGCGCGGCTCCGGGACGAACCCCAGGAGGACCTGTGTTCCGACTCCCTCTGGAGCTAAGTGTCCAGTAGCCTAAGACTCCAATCCATCCTGCACGCAGGTGAGTTGGAAATCTCTCCCCTAAGTCCCTCGATGCAGTGATCCTGTTGCCAGCAGGATTCACTGAGATTTAAACCTAAAAAAACTTTTTCTAAGCAGCTCTTTAGGAGAGCCACCTAGATTGCACCCTTCTCGGACGGGCACAAAAACCTAACTGAGGCTTGGAGGAGGGTCATAGGGGGAGGAGCCAGTACGCACCATGTGATCCTAAAAGCTTTATTTAGATGTGCCCTGTCTCCTGCGGAGCCCGCTATTCCCCATGGTCCTGACGGAGTCCCAGCATCCACTAGGACGTTCGAGAAATAAAAAATAGAATCATCCCTATAGAGCTTTTCATGCATCACAAAGCTTCCCTGCAGCGTAACGTACTACATGGCTTTCTAAGGTGCCAATAGGTGTTCCCATATAATGCTTTAGTCTAACCAGTTGTGATGCTACTCAGCTCTGCACATCACCACTGACTCTTCTATTCACCTATGTTATTCACTGGATTTGCACCAATTAGGCTTTGATGGATGCATACATAAAACTGTATTTAGATACCCCTGTGGCCTAGAGGGTTTTCAAAACATAAGGCTGTGGCAATGCTTTATAGTCCTTCTGCCTGTATGCATAGGTACCCTTTAGCTACATGGCAATGGTTTGGGGAAAACTAGATAAGTGAATGCACGTAAAATTACTGCTGACAGGTATCTATCTAATACACGGATTGTGAGTTCTCAAAGCCAACTAACAGTCCTGGTTTTAAGGCTAACCATGCTTTAGTGTAGGTGACTTAAGTAGTACCCGAGTAATTTTGATTTAGCCAGCATGGATATCCATAAAACCTGGACTGTAAGGGTTCTTTGAGAACTAGGTGGGGGAACATTGCTATAAAACATATTTGATTTTATGAAATCCCTTAAAAAATAAATGAAACAAATTTGGAATCTATTTGAGAAATGATCCTAGCAGCTACCAAGTATACTCCTAACAGTTCTCCTCTTTTTCAAGTATAATGAATGCTGTTATATCACTTTAGATATACTGGGCAGGATGCATCAATGCTCTTTTCAGCAGTCAAAATTGCCGTTTTCAGATGTTTGGCAGATTATCACATATGCACCAAGCTCCAGAATGTGATACATTCCAGAGCTTGTACCTGGTGGGTAATGCCATCTGTAGAAGGTGTAACCAAAAGCAGTCTTTGGCTCTTTGAGGGAAATGCGGAGAGAAGCCCAATCGGATCCCTCCAAGCACTGCCCGCAGCACCCAACACATGCGCAGATAGGACTTCCGGGTCATAAACCCGGAAGTCCTATCCCAAAGGACAGCTCTTACTGGGAGAGCAGTTCTTTGAGATTTTATTCAAGCATATGCAATTAATAATTATCATTATGTTTGCGATGAGTGGCAGTATTCATGACATGCATAATGTCTCCCGCCAAGTGGCATCAGGTGGGTGTGGGCCAGGGGTGACACCTATATGCCGGATCCTGCTCAGTGACATTAAGTGCAGCACCCGCCTCCTGTCAGTGCGTAGGAACTAGCGCTGCAGTAGTCTCTGGGGGCAGCATGCATCTCCTGGAGTGATGAAAACAGGGGTTCAGGGCACTTAGCAACACCCCCATTTACGGATCCCTTAGAGCACCACCCGGGTGTCCTAGCTGCAAGTGACCCCCCTGATCCCACTCACTGTCTTAAAGGTTCAAAATAGCAGCAGCACTTCAGCAAGTAGCTAAGGGAATATTGCATCACTAGTTTAACTAGAAGTTTGTCTCAAGCAAGGAAAATGCCCAGAATCCTCTGCTGCAGAGCGGCAACCACATGTCATGCAGTTAACACCGTAAAATGATGTGAAATTTCTTGCTGCAGGTGGCGGAATGTGTAAGGTGCAACTTGTCTGGAATGTTTGTGGGAAACAAAATCATCTCATGACCATTGCAGGCAAAAAAGAAAAAAAAAAAATCTTGAAAACTAAACACCTGCACACAAATCTAGGTTCCAAAGCCACTTACCAGATACCACTGCTGAGGAAATCTGGGATCTGTTGGTTCTGTAAAAAGATCTCTCTTTCTTCTCCTCTTTGCCACCTGCTGCTCTGCCCAGTGTACCTGCAGTTGGGGGAAAAAGATTATCAAATGAAACATCCAGGAAGAGTATAATGACAGTGTTTTTATTTATAATCATTGAATGATTTTATGTGGATTTGCATACTTATAAGTGAGGTGACAAAGCTACAGCAAACTAATACACAGTGTGGTGGCAGCAAATTAAGAGAAAGTCACACTCTACGAAACCGGAATCATAATAATGCCTAACTTTAGATAACTTAATATTGCTTTGCACTTGTCCTCCTGTACACTTTTACTTAACACATTGCTTCTCTGTGCGACTGTTCACACTTTGCGAGAGCCTAAAAATTGCATTAAGAGAAAGAATGGCTGATGTCTCACGGCCTCTTTTCTACCACTGTGTGCTGTGATCTAATTCTCATTTGTTGCACCCTGCCAATACAAGAGACTGTAACGCACTAAAACACGTCTAAAGTATGTGTTGGTTTTCATGCAATCTCTGCAAAAATAAGATTTTAAACCTACCGGTAAATCTTTTTCTCGTAGTTCGCAGAGGATGCTGGGACTCCGTAAGGACCATGGGGATAGACGGGCTCCGCAGGAGACATGGGCACTTTAGGAAAGACTTTGACTCTGGGTGTGCACTGGCTCCTCCCACTATGCCCCTCCTCCAGACCTCAGTTAGAGAAACTGTGCCCAGAGGAGACGGACAGTACAAAGAAAGGATTTTTGTAATCCAAGGGCAAGATTCATACCAGCCACACCAATCACACCGTATAACTTGTGATATACTACCCAGTTAACAGTATGAAAAACAACATAGCATCAGTCCAAGACCGATGAAACTATAACATAACCCTTATGTAAGCAATAACTATATACAAGTTTTGCAGAAGTAGTGCGCACTTGGGACAGGCGCCCAGCATCCTCTACGGACTACGAGAAAAAGATTTACCGGTAGGTTTAAAATCTTATTTTCTCTAACGTCCTAGAGGATGCTGGGACTCCGTAAAAACCATGGGGTTTATACCAAAGCTCCCAAACGGGCAGGAGAGTGCGGATGACTCTGCAGCACCGATTGAGCAAACAGGAGGTCCTCCTCAGCCAGGGTATCAAACTTATAGAACTTTGCAAAGGTGTTCGACCCCGACCAAGTAGCAGGTCGGCACAGCTGTAGTGCCGAGACCGCAGCCGCCCAAGAAGAGCCCACCTTCCTAGTGGAATTGGCTTTAACCGATTTCGGTAACGGCAATCCTGCCGTAGAATGCGCCTGCTGAATCGTGTTACAGATCCAGCGAGCATTAGTCTGCTTTGAAGCAGGGCCGCCAACTTTGTTGGCTGCATACAGGACAAACAGTGCTTCTGTTTTTCTGATCCTAGCCGTTCTGGCCACGTAAATTTTCAAAGCCCTGACCACATCAAGGGACTCGGAATCCTCCAAGTCACGTGTAGCCACAGGCACGACAATAGGTTGGTTCATATGAAAGGATGAGACCGCCTTAGGCAGGAATTGAGGACGGGTCCGCAATTCCGCTCTATCCATATGGAAAACCAGATAGGGGCTTTTATGGGATAAAGCCGCCAATTCAGACACTCGCCTAGCCGAAGCAAAGGCTAACAACATGACCACCTTCCAGGTAAGATATTTCAACTCCACTGTCTGAAGTGGTTCAAACCAATGTGACTAAAAGAAACTTAACACCCCGTTAAGGTCCCAAGGCGCCACCGGAGGTACAAAAGTAGGCTGAATATGCAGAACTCCCTTCACAAAAGTCTGTACTTCAGGTAATGAGGCCAATCCCTTTTGAAAGAAAATGGATAAGGCCGAGATCTGAACTTTAATGGAGCCTAATTTTAGGCCCAAATTCACTCCAGTTTGTAGGAAGTGAAGAAAACGGCCCAGGTGGAATTCTTCCGTAGGAGCATTCCTGGCCTCACACCAAGAAACATATTTCCTCCATATTCGGTGATAATGTTTAGATGTCACGTCCTTCCTAGCCTTTATTAGCGTAGGAATGACCTCATCTGGAATACCTTTTTCCGCTAGGATTCAGCGTTCAACCGCCATGCCGTCAAACGCAGCCGCGGTAAGTCTTGGAACAGACAGGGACCTTGTAGTAACAGGTCCTGCCTTAGAGGAAGAGGCCAAGGATCTTCTGTGAGCATTTCTTGCAGATCCGGATACCAGGTCCTTCGTGGCTAATCTGGAACAATGAGAATTGTCCTCACTCCTCTTTTTCTTATTATCCTCAACACCTTGGGTATGAGAGGAAGAGGAGGAAACACATATACCGACTGGAACACCCACAGTATCACTAGGGCGTTCACACAGAGCCGGCCCTAACCAATGTGATGCCCTAGGCAAGATTTTGGCTGGTGCCCCCTAGCACCACCGCTGGTTTCGCCTCTGACCTTGCACCTCTTTCCCACCACCCCCTATATTTTAAATAGGAACAGTTCGCACATTTGGCGCATAGCCCAAAAAGGGATGTGTTTTTGCTGGCAAGGGGCATGGCCACACAATAGTAACCCCAATTCCAATTACGCCACACAGTACTGCAACTTTATTCACATTTGATCATGCGATAGTGTCCATAATTCATATTACATCCCACAGTAGTATCTCTTTACCTTATAAACGTTACTCCTCACAGTAGAGCCCCTTATTCACATTACATCACACTGAATTTCTCCTTATTCACATTACACCACACCCTATTGCTCTTTATTCACGTTAGATGACACAGTAGTGCCCTTTCTATACGCAATGCCACATAGAGCACCTTATACACATAATGCCACACAGTAATGCTCCTTACACATATGAGACACATTATTAATGTCCTTATAAACATACTGTGCCTTACACATGACAACCTTTATTAATGCCCTTTTACACATAATGTCCCTTACACATATGCTGCACATTATTAATGCCCTTATACACATAATGACACACATAGTGCCCCCTACACATTTGCTGCACATTTTTAGCGCCCCTATACACATAATGCCACACATACAGTAGTACCCTGTTACACATATGCCGCACATTATTAATGCCCTTATACACATAATGACACACATAGTGCCCCTTACACATATGTTGCACATTATTAATGCATTTTTACATGACACACAATGCTCCTTACACATATTCCGAACACTACTGCACAACCAACCCACTCACATGCACACAGCACTCACACTGCCACTAACACTGTGACCTCTGCCTCTGCTTGGATACAGATGTGTCCTCATAAATCTTGCCTCAGTGCTAAAATTGGACACATTTTTTTCAATGAAAATGCATCTTATTTGCATTGCTATGTGGCTAGGATGCACAAGCAGCTTCTGCTGATTAAATTGATATGCAGCATGCCTATATACTGTGTGTGACTGTGGCTGTATCTGCATATGAAATGCTACACACAGAATATAGTCATGTCGCATATCATTTTAATCAGCAGAAGCTGCTGATGCCCCTAAGCATATCAAATGCCCTAGGCAATTGCCTAGTTTGCCTATGCCTATGGCCGGCTCTGCGTCCACAGCTACCGCCTGACGGTCTCTTGACCTGGCGCAATACCTTCGTAGCTTTTTGTTGAGATGGGACGCCATCATGTCTATTTGGGGTAGTCCCCATCGACTTGCAATCTGCGCAAAGACTTCCTGATGAAGTCCCCACTCTCCCGGATGCAGATCGTGTCTGCTGAGGAAGTCTGCTTCCCAGTTGTCCACTCCCGGAATGAACACTGCTGACAGAGCGCTTACATGATTCTCCGCCCAGCGAAGAATCCTGGTGGCTTCCGCCATTGCCACTCTGCTCCTTGTGCCGCCTTGGCGGTTTACATGAGCTACTGCGGTGATGTTGTCTGACTGGATCAGAACTGGTCGATTGCGAAGTAAGATCTCCGCTTGACGTAGGGCGTTGTATATGGCCCTTAGTTCCAGGATGTTGATGTGAAGACAAGTCTCTTGACTTGACCAAAGTCCCTGGAAATTTCGTCCCTGTGTGACTGCTCCCCCAATCTCGGAGGCTCGCGTCCGTGGTCACCAGGATCCAGTCCTGAATGCCGAACTTGCGGCCCTCTAGAAGGTGAGCCCTGTTTAGCCACCACTGGAGAGATACTCTGGCCCTGAGGGACAGGGTGATCCTCTGATGCAATTGCAGATACGACCCGGACCATTTGTCCAATAGGTCCCATTGGAAGGTCATTGCATGTAATATGCCGTATGGAATGGCTTCGTATGTTGCCACCATCTTTCCCAGAACTTGAGTGCAATGATGTACTGAGTGCAATGATGTACTGACACTTGTTTTGGTTTCAACAAGTTCATGACTAGAGTCATGAGTTCCTGTGCTTTTTCCGTCTGAAGAAAAACTTTTTTCTGGTCTGTGTCCAGAATCATGCCCAAGAAGGGCAGACGAGTTGTAGGATTCAGCTGCGACTTTGGAATATTGAGAATCCAGCCGTGTCGCTGTAACACATTCAGTGAAAGTGATACGCTGCTCAGCAAGTTCTCCCTTGATCTCGATTTTATGAGGAGATCGTCCAAGTACGGGCTAATTGTGACACCCTGCTTGCGAAGGAGCACCATCATTTCCGCCATTACCTTGGGGAAAATTCTCGGGCCGGGGAAAGCCCAAACGGCAACGTCTGAAATTGGTAATGACAATCCTGTACCGCAAATCTCAGGTACGCCTGATGAGGAGGATATATGGGGACATGCAGGTATGCATCCTTTATGTCCAGAGACACAAAAAAATCTCCCCCTTCCAGGCTGGCGATGACCGCCCTGAGCGATTCCATCTTGAACTTGAACCGTTTTAAGTAAAGGTTCAGGGATTTCCTCAGTGATATGCGAAACATCTTTTATAGCGATAAACATATATCGAATACATTTTGCCACCCTTGGCTGCAATTTTGCATCTTCGTAGTCGACACTGGAGTCTGAGTCCGTGTCGGTATCTGTGTCAGCTATTTGGGATAGTGGGCACTTCTGAGACCCCGAAGGTCCAGGCGACATTGGGACAGGCATGGGTTGACTCCCTGACTGTAACCCAGCTTCAGCTTTGTCTAACCTTTTGTGCAGTAAATTAACATTTGCACTCAAAACATTCCATATATCCATCCAGTCAGGTGTCGGCGCTGCTGACGGAGACCTAGCATTCATACACTCCCCCTCCTCCTTAGATGAGCCTTCAATCTCAGACATGTCGACACACGCGTACCGACACACCGCGCGCACACACACACACCACACACACACAGGGAAGCCCTTTTTCTGAAGACAGGTTCCCCACCAGGCCCTTTGGAGAGACAGAGAGAGAGAGTATGCCAGCACACACCCCAGCGCTATATGACCCAGGAAAAAACACAGTGTGTTTACCTAGTAGCGCTTTGTAATCTGTATTGCGCCAAATATGTGCCCCCCCTCTACTTAAAAAAACCCTCTTTCACAGTGTGTCAAGCAGGGGAGAGTCCGGGGAGCTTCCTCTCAGCGGTACTGTGGAGAAAAGATGGCGCTGGTGAGTGCTGAGGGAGAAGCCCCGCCCCCTCGGCGGCGGGCTTCTGTCCCGCTCGAAATAATTCAAATTATGGCGGGGGCTCTCTATATACATGTACAGTGCCCAGCTGTACATGTATATACACTTATATGCCATATAGGAGGTTTAAATTGCTGCCCAGGGCGCCCCCCCCCCCCCTGCGCCCTGCACCCTTTACAGTGACCGGAGTGTGTGAGGTGAATGGGAGCAATGGCGCACAGCTGCAGTGCGTTACCTCCGTGAAGAATCTGAAGTCTTCTGCTGCCTGTGATGATCTTTTCCTCACATACTCACCCGGCTTCTATCTTCCGGCTCTGCGAGGAGGACGGCGGCGCGGCTCTGGGACGGACGGCGAGGGTGAGACCTGCGTACCGATCCCTCTGGAGCTAATGATGTCCAGTAGCCTAAGAAACAGAGCCCTGAAACTCAGAGAAGTGGGTCTGTTTCTCTCTCCTCAGTCCCTCGATGCAGGGAGTCTGTTGCCAGCAGGCTCCCTGAAAATAAGAAACCTAACAAAAATGCTTTCTTACAGGAAACTCAGGAGAGCTCCTGAAATGCACCCAGCTCCTCTGGGCACAGTATCAAACTGAGGTCTGGAGGAGGGGCATAGAGGGAGGAGCCAGTGCACACCCAGAGTCAAAGTATTTCTTAAAGTGCCCATGTCTCCTGCGGAGCCCGTCTATCCCCATGGTCCTTATGGAGTCCCAGCATCCTCTAGGACGTTAGAGAAAAGTGTGTGAACAAGCCCTCAGGCTTCCATTTCTGATTACCAGCATGGTCTATACATCTAGCAAACATTAATGTTCACACCATTTAACGCCATTATCACAACTGTATACAAACGCGTCTATAATTCTGTGTTCACTAATAATAGAGCCCACAATCACAAAAAGGTGGACACTCCTTTTATATTTATTTATTAACAGTTTCTTCTATAGCGCAGTAAATTCCGTTGGACACAATAATACAACAAAACTGGGTAATAAACAGTCAGAGGTAGGAAGGCCCTGCTCACAAACTTACAATTTATAGGGAAATGGGCAATGATACACAAGGCAAGGCACTATTGCATATTTGTCCACTGGATTGCAAAGGTTCTAGGTGGGTTGCATGATATCACATCACAGCAATGATGAACCATGGTCAGTCAGAAAGAAGGGAAAGTGAAGAAAGAGAAAATATGTGGAGGATATGTGTGGACTGTACAAAGCTTATGAATGTTGAGGGAAAGGTTCTGGAATGTGATAAGCTAGCCTGAAGAGGTGAGTCTTCATGGAACGTTTGAAGGTTTGGAGACCAGGGGATGGTCTTATTGTGCATGGTAGGGCATTCCACAGAGTGGGTGCAGCCCAAAGAAAGTCCTGCAAATGTGCATAAGAGCAAGTAATGAGTGTGGATGAGAGACGTTGATCTTGGGAAGAGCGCAGTGGTCGGGTTGGGAGATATTTTGAGGTGAGCGAAGAGATGTACATTGGTGTAGTTTGGTTAATGTCCTTATGTGGGAGTAAAAGTATTTTAAATTGAATACGGTAGAACACAGGTAACCAATTGAGGAACTGAGAGCGGATCTGCAGACGATGAACGTCTAGCAAGGAAGATTAGCTTTGCAGCTGCAATCAGAATGGATTGTAGTGGCAAGTCTTTTTGGTAAGACCAGTAAGAAGACTATTGCAATAATCAATGCAGGAGAGAATGAAAGCATGGATTACAGTTTTTGCAGTGTCTTGTGTAAGGTGTGGTCGTATTTTAGATATCTATTTTTTAGATGCCTGTAACATGATTTCGAGACAGATTGAACGTGGGGCGCAAAGGACAGTTCTGAGTCAGCTAGGACACCTAGGCAGCGAGCTTGTGGGGTAGGGATGATTGTTGAGTTCAACAGCGATAGAGATATCAGGTTGGTAACTACTATTGGCCAGTGGAAATATAAGTAACTCTGGTTTGGAAATATTAAGTTTGAGGTGACGAGATGATATCAAAGATTAAACAGAGGAAAGGCATTCAGTGACCCTGACCAATACAGATAGAGACAAATCAGGTGAGGATAGGTAGATTTGAGTATCATCTGCGTACAGATGATACAGAAATCCAAAAGAATTGATTCGTTTACCAAGAGATGAGGTATAGATTGAGAAAAGCAGAGGACCTAAGACCGAGCCTTGTGGTTCTCCAACTGAAAGAGGTAGCGAAGAGGAGGTGGATTCAGAGAAGCAAATACTGAAGGAGCGATTATATAGGTAGGATAGGAACCAAGAGAGGACTGTGTATATGGATTAAGGTGGTTGAAGAAATAAGTATACTGGCATAGCTATTAGGCATTAGCATGAAAACAGTGTACACATTTATGGATAATTAAATAATGTACATGTAGTGTTATATTATGAAATTAAATTAAAGCCTTTTTTTGGGGGGGGGGGGGGGTAGGGGTGGGGGTAGGAGAGAGACACACACACACACACACTAGAGTATATGGGTATGTAGACTTACTCTCAACCTAAGACGGTTATCTGGTGTCCGAAGGAAATTCAGGTAACTGTGTATTTTAAGTTTCAATTTCCAAACAAAAATGTTGCTGTAACCGTAATGTGTCCATCGTCTATATTATATGGAACCATTTTCATTCAACCATGAGTTCATGGAACTGAGGCTTTCCAACCCTAAACCAGA